>NC_092351.1:56974218-57340107 GCF_963676685.1 Mytilus edulis | reverse complement strand
AAATCACAATGTATAAATGAAAATACTTATAGATCATAGTAGTTTTCAATGCGGAGCTATGGTTCATACCAAACAGCAAGGTATTAAGGGCAACAAAATGAATCGTGTAAAATGATTTAAACAAGAAAACCAGCGGTCTTATCTATATAAAAACGAGAATGAGATCCACCGAACAACAGCTAGGCTCCTAACTTAGGACAGGTGCATACGAATGCAGCGGGTTTAAACGTGTGTCACATGCACCAACATTCACCCTAACCAAGTTATAAACCAACCAGATTATGAAAAATCCATCAAATAAGTTGTAAAACAATATTTAGATCATTTAGTTATATTTAACTACACAGACCAAAAGGACGGAAACTATAATTTCTTAACGAAAGTTTGTTTCAGTTAATAGATTTCATAGCATGACTTTTTCAAATAACATAAAGAGCACTTAGTTACTTTCACACCATTGTGTATAAACATTTATCAACATTCCGGGTACCAGCAAGTGATGTTCTGTTGCTAGAAACTGAACATTCAAGTAGATCACACATAGTCAATACATGTCTCTGTAGTTTATATTAAAAGTGGTAACCCCTTATTTAAATTTGTCAAATTGAACATTGCTAGCCAGAAAAAAATAAGATATAAGGAGAAGAAAAAATGCATTCTATAAATTGTAAACAACTATTTTACGTACCTAAGGGTTACGTCAATAGTATGAAAATCAAAGCTCTATCACAACAAATATTATTGCTACTAGGGAAAATGTGCATGCACAAGCGAAGGTCCGTGACAAGCATGTTCTGAATCTTTTAATTGTTTCAACCGCTCTTTGTCAGTACACAAAACAGTTTGGTCCCTTTGTTTTCTTTTTTCTTATGTTTAACAATTCATCCCACTTTTAACTTTGCTTGTTTGTTCAGATACTGAATAAGCTTAGCAAAATATGAAAGGCTACTGTAATTTAACTCGGTCGTTACCAAGTTCATTCAAACACCTAAAACATGTCCTATATTTAACAGTCACAGTGTATGAAATCCTTTAATGTATTGTTGTATTCATGCATGATATAACGTCAAACAAGTACAAAGTGAAGAGCATCAAGGTTAGACATGTTAGATGATACCGGCTAGACGTACAGGTACATCTTACAATCAAAACCAAAAAAACTTAATATTGACTAATGAGCCAGCAATGGGGACAATGTCATATGAAACCTGCCAGACTGACATGTACCCCTTACAATCATATCATACACCATATATAGTTGACCTACTGCGTATATCTGATAAATTGGCCTAATTTGAATTTTAAACTTGATCACTCATCCATGAAATTAGATCGAGGTCAGATGAAACATGTCTGACGGACATTTAGATGTTGCAGGTTACTCATACATATGCCAAATAATAAAGTGACAGACGGAACTCTTTTAATCAGGTATCTGCTTACCATGTATGAAGAATCAAGGGCTTACGCCTTCTGAAACAGTTTACGCCACCAACGCCACCAGCAAGTAATCCCTTTTTAAACATGATATGTAAGAGTTTGGATAATTAACGTATAGTGCAGAAAGAAGTAAGAGTTACATTACTTTACTTCATGGTGGAAACTTGATATGTCTAGTCTGGTAAGAAGACAAATTTGTGGAAGGTGTGTGTTTGGCTGTTGTATACATAGTAATATATTATCAGAACGCATACATCTCTATTAAGATATTGGCACAAAATAAAGTGAAATCACCAAAATTCTAGACTCCCAGGAAATTTCAAAACGAAAAGTCCTTTCTTAAATGGCATAATCAAAGGCTCAAAGTCTCGAACACATCAAACGAATGGATAACAACTGTCATATTCCTGACTTGGTACAGACATTTTCTTATGTGGATTGAACCTGGTTTTATAGCGCTAAACCTTTCAATTGTACGACAGTCGCATCAAATTCAATTATATGGACGACGATGCGAAAACAAAACAAAAACATAATTGGTAAAAATAACAAGTGTGCACGCAAGTAAAATTCAAACTCGTATTTTCCTATGGGATTCAACTTCACATCAAATTTTAGGAAGACATGGTACAACGAGGTAACAACAATGAAGGAAAAATGTGAACTTTTGAATTTCTTGTTATTGAATGTTATTAAATGTTATTCAACAATAATAAGACAAATCAACTTAGCGTAGTTAATTTTTTAAAAAACACAAACTAGCACATGTTGTTCATTTGATCATAATGTATATATATACTGAAGTTTTATTATCAAGTAAAAAAAAAAGAATCAAGATTTGACTACATCTAAATCAAGCTTTAAACAACAAAGAAATATTCCAAAACTTTTGTGGCATACATTTATTTAATTCTTTTTTTTTCTACGTTATTTCTATGAACGTGAAAATCAGGAAAATCTATCATGATCACTTAATCCTGATCAGTGAAAACAATTCGATAATTTGCCAAATCAATGGTAATATTATTTCTTGTTATTATTCTGCTGTCTATAATATGTGTTACCCTTTACATGTATGACTGTGAATTAAAAATGAAAATACGTGTTATGTATGGAGACTAAAAATGACTATGATATTTTTCTCATCAAATGAAAGTGGAGGCAATGGATATCTAATTCTGATTCAAGTTTGACAATAGAAATGATACTGTATGTAATCAGTCTACGTGTCTGTAATCAGTCTTACCCTTGAGCAGCTGCTTGGCATAGTATGGGTCTTTGTTGATGCTTCTCAAATATTATGTTGACTGCGATATCGATGATTTTGATAATAAATATTATTGACATTGAAAATCAATCAACACAGAGCACATGGAGCATGACAAATTAGTGATTAAATAGAACAATGATTGCTTTATATTTCCAATGCGTTCAGTTTTGTTATTAAACGTTTCAATAACGATTGTTAAATGATATGTTTTATCTAAATTTGTACTTTAGAATTAGTTATTACTTTTTACCTTCTAGTGCACGTTTTTTTGTTGTTTTTTTTGCATTCATTCATCATGGTTTTGTCATTGCAATTGCACTGTGCGAAGGCTGAAGTTCTATTGAGAGGTCTGTTTTTGAACGGATTTTTATGATGTAAGGGTTTTATTGTACTAAAAAGCTCCTTATCTCTTATAATTGTGTATCAGATATATTACGATATGAATATCATAGAATATCATTTAGTGACAAAACAAAATTTGGTAACTAATGATTTCAACCTAAAATAACATTAAACTGAATACGTACATCATATTGTTTTACACCAAGGTGGAGCAGCATTTAAAAGTATTATGAATAATGTACATTGGAGGTTTCGATTTTCATTCCGATATACCCATGGTTACTTTTTTAATAATATGTGAATAATATGTGTCTTGTTGCAAATGTGAAAATCACTCCATGGAGTGCCAATATCAATGAAGACATCAATTCAGACGGCAGAAACAAATCGCCACAAAAAAGACATTAACAAGTCGAAATAAACTTGAAAATGGGAACGACGAATGTGTCAAAGAAACAACAGTCAGATCAAGGAGCAATTAACAGCACAAGGCTAACAACTGGTCTTCAACACTATGAAATATCGCACCAAGAATTAAAAAAAAACACATCAAGAGTAACAAAGGCCAGAAGTTCATGACTTGGGACAGGCGCAAGAATAGTGCTTTGTTAAATACGTGTTGTGAGATTTAGAACTCCCTTATACCTCCAGCTAAGTGGAATTAACAAACACAAAGCAATACTCACAGTTAATCAGTTTACAAAAAGTCCGAGTTCGATGTTAAAATAGACAATAGTCTATACAAAATATCGAGCTTCTTTGTCCGTAATCTAAACAAGTTTTCAAAGACTATATATGATCTGCTAAAACTTTTATCATCTGAAAAAATACTACAAGTGATGAGGTTACTTATTTCGGATAGACACATCTGACCAGTGGGATTACCAGTGACAATAGAACAATAGAAAAGTCACTCTTCTTATGAAAGAGATAGAAAAGGTAAAAAAAAAAAGGAGAGACAATTTACGCATAAAAAACGATATGCATAGAGTGAATATCTCTTAAAACACAAAACAATTATTTAACTTTTAAACAACCACTATAAGTAAAGTATATGTTAAAGCTGAATTTGTTAATAAATGATTTTTTAATTGACAATATTCTGTTAATTGGACAATCTATTGTTCAAGATAGGGTGTATAAACAAAAACTGCCAAGCTTGACTGCAATTTTTTCTTTTTTTGAAAAAAATATATATCAAACCTTAATAATGTAGCTTTCTGAGTAGCCAATTTTAAACGTGTTCCGAAATGTAGTTTCGTCACAACAAATTTTCAAAGTTGGGTCATTTTGTCTATATGAATGTCGGTAAATTCGTATGATCAAGCACACCGACAAGTGTATCGTTGGGACAACTCGATATAATGTACTCAATTTACGTGACATATAACCTTATGTGAAGTTAATTAAAATCATCATAACAAAAATGATCAACATATTATGTTTGAAAAACATGAGTCCTAAAATTTAAGACTTTAAAGGTTCTTGTCATTTACATTCAACGTTTTTGTCGGATTTGTTTTAATATAATGTGATCTGGAGGTTCAACATTGATAGTAAAACAAAAATCCTAGAAAAATGTTGAATGATATTGTAATAACATTAACGGTACCAATTTTTCTGCACCAAATGCGCATTTCGACAATACATGTCTCTTCAGTGATGCTCGTGGCCAAAATATGTAAAATCCAAAGCTTATATAAAAGATGAAAAGGTATAGCCAAATCCGTGAAAAGAATCAGAGCTTTGCATGAGGGAGACATGATATGACCTTCGAATTCTTATAATACCGTACTAGAAAATATGTGATCCAAATTAACCACGTGTGTAAAAGAAGACTTCGCACTTTTATGATGTACATGTATGCGTATCTTCCATATTCAAATCTGTTAAAAAAAATAAAAAAAAAAATTGAAAAACTAACACACTACGCACATAGCTTTGTCTTGAGGAGGAGCATTTTTATTTGGTATTTCTTTGATATGAATATTCTCATTTCTTTGATTTATGTTTATTGCCAGTTCATGTAATACTAGTATGTTGAGGGTTTGCAAAATAAAAATATCCTTCCGAATCAAATTAAAAATACATTTTTCTTTGTTTAAAATTTAAAAAAGTTTGCAGGTGTTGATTGCGAATTCTTTAACGTGCATATATATAAGTATAAACAGTGGCAGTTGCAGAAAAAAAATTACGAACATATAACTTTAAAAAGGGCGAGGGTAAAGGTTTTTTCTAAAAAAAAAATTATGTTGAATTTTGTTGGTACTTTAATACAAACACTACATATAGGAAAGTATATGTTAAATCTGAATTTATTATTAACATATGAAAAATGTTTGGTTCGGACAAAAAAACAAACCCTTCCCCTCCCCCTGCCCCCACCCCATTTTGCATGTGATGGTTGAAACCTAAAGGGATTCGCACTGACTGTCTAAAAGGGGGCAATTCCAGTCAGTGATTTCGTATATAATAAACCAGATTTTGTCTCACACTGAAAGGGGCGACCGGGAAACCTTCACGACCCAGCTTGTCCAAAACAGACTTAACGACAAAAACTTCAGTTGGGCAATCTTACTGAAATCTAACTATCTCTACTGATAAATAATGCAACACTAATGACACATTTAAGTTTTGGAATGATTTTATTCACAGAGAATGTTTCTCATTGATGTGCATTTCTATGCTCTTGTCCTTTCGGAGTTTATATTGGAAATTAAAAATTGCTGCACGAAAGAGACTAGATCCACATTTCTATGCATATGCATATGATTGTCATATGTATTTGAGAATCATCCATAAAACATCCGTCAGATATCCTTCCTTTCCCTTCTCTAGTCAGAAGAGCGCACTGTTTACAGGGGAGGTAATATTTTGTCACCAGTTAGCGCACTGTGACAGGGTAAAATTACTATTTCTCTTTATAACTTTTTAAGTCGTTCACGTTTAAACTCGGTGAGTGGACTAACGGAATTTACATACTATTGCTTACAATTAGACTCAGTACAGAGGTAGCATTAATAGCTCAGTTAAGCAGTATAAATGATCAAAACCAACAGCATGAATAACATTTCTGTACAATCAATATATAAGAGTTTTTATGTTTTAGAATCTTTTCGCTAAACATTTCAATTTATTCTTAATCAAGTTTGAAATATGTTTAATCTAGAGAGCTTAATGTAGCTGTCATAACTTTTCATACTAGTTATCAGGTTTTTTTTGCATATCGATTTCGTAATTTCAGTTATGAATCACAAAAGGATGTGTTTTGTCGAGTGACCGAGAGTGGACATTGTGTCAAGTTAAGTTCTGTCAAGCTAAGCTTGACCTTTGACGAATTTATCTGTGTTGATGAAGTCCATATGGTGTCATTCTCTGAGCATTTTATATCTATAGATATTGTTCGAAATTATCCTCTCAAGGCATATTAAGATCTTGGGATATCGAAACCTCTACAAAAGGAAGAGAAATTATAACATTAAGAACATGAGAAATTATAACATTAAAAACATGGAGGTAAAAGGTAAAATGTAGAATGTTTGAGGAAACTGCACAATATTTCAAACTCGAACTTGAAGTTTGATAGAAACAATCGAAGATCTGCCATTTAAATCCAAATGATCGAAAAAAAAAGTACTAGCTTGGATTTACTTATAATTGTAATTTATCTGTGGTAACGCATGTCTTATTGTAACTGCTTTTTCAATACAGTCATTGTTCATTGTTGTACATACATTAGTTTTTCTCGTTTGAATTGTTTCACATTAGTCATTTCATGGTCTTTTATAGGTGACTATGCGGTATGGGCTTTGCTCGTTGTTGAAGGCCGTACTATGACCTGTAGTTGTTAATTTCTATGTCATTTGTGCTATTGTGGAGAGTTGTCTCACTGGCATTTGTACCGAATCTTCTTTTTTATATTAACCAAATTGGTTTGTCGATATTAGAAATACAAAATGTTGTGGTTCTACAATGACAGGGAGGCAACATTTCAGAGAGCAACATATGGTTTTCAACGATATTTGTTTACCTCATATCAACACGCAAGGAAGACATTTGATACTACATATATATGTATACTTGTACTTAAAATCACTTGCACTATTTTTTATCCTCAGTAGTGTAGACTCTTCAACTGACAACTGTCATTCAAAAGCATGTACAAAATAATACTGATTGTGTATTTGTCAACAATTAACTTGACATCAGGGAGAAGCAATAGCAGTGGTAAGGACAAGATCAACTTCCTTTTTCAGATTTTCTTATTTGAAATATTGTGCATAACATAACCTCGTCTTTCAAATACGTTTTAAAATGATTTTGTAAGGTTTTTATATTGTAAAAACTCTTAGAATTGCTTCACGTAAACTTGCAGCATAACACTTTGCAACCATTAAGATTTCTAATTTTCTGTTTTATTCACTGTCGTAGGTTTTGTTAGTTGTAAAACGCATTAGCAAAATAATACATAAGAAATAATATATATTTTAAGAATACATGTTTACGCTATTTTAAGTCAAAATATTTTTACCGTGCATTTTTCTAAGGCTTGTATGTGAAAAATAATAAAACCGTTCGTGCTAGCAGTTGAAAATATTTCGTTTATAATAATCGAAACAGGTGACACGCGCATGTCGGCGTCAATAACCAGAAATATATGTTAGTAATATCAGAACACGTATCGTCGCTGGGCTTCCAAATGTAGTATATGACTTTTTTGGCTAAAACTATGTTTTGACACAAATGGTCTGGGCGGCAGGAAATTTTTGGTATTACAAAATAGCATACAGTTAGACCAATCAAAACATTTGAAATAAGACATATTACAAAATTGCCAATGTCAGTTGTTCGTAAAGTTTGCTTCCAAAATGCTGTATGAAAACTTAAAAATCGTTGTAGAATGGTTTTGGGAATAAAATACTTTTACATTTCTTTATTTCTGTGAAAAGAATTTTAGTTCACAGATTATCCAGCAATGTCAAAGTTTTTATTTCAATGCTATTTACAAAAAAAATCAATTCACATACGACATTTTGGAAGCATGCATTTCGTCAAAATTTTCAAAGCCTGTTTGTGAGATATTTTTTTTTTTTTTAAATTGGTAATTTGCAACATTTTTGAAGCCCAGCGACGGTATGCTTTATTTTCCAGTTTTATACTTTTGCAATGTTCCTTTCAGAGATACGACAGTATCGCAAATCTTCAGAGGAAGATGGTAGAGTTGACACAATATGGAACGAGTTGCAAGGTGAGTTTCTTTTAAGATTATAATTTATTTTTTTAAGTCTTTGATCTATACATATGTTACTACCAGAATAAGGTCAACTACGTGTGGTATATAGATTAGTTTGTACAGAGAGACTAGAATGAACGGAATGAAAATATATTTTGTCTTATTTGCGAACATTTACTGCCGCTACATCTAATCCCCAAATATGCGTCAGTGAAAGTAAAAAGAATTGGTAAAAATGTTTACAATCAATACTGAAAATATTTTCGGTTTGTAAGAACATAAATATGAAGTATACAATCAGGGAAATTGCAGTCACTCCAATGCAGTCTGTTAGACTGTCCAATCGTATTGACATTTTGAGCTGTGTCTTTAAAGGCAGCAGTTCGATTTCCTTAGTTAATGTTTCCTGACTTTATTTCTCGTTTTTTGTTTCTTTGTATGAATAGCTGTTTTTGTCCCTGAACCTGACGTTTGTTTTTCATTGGTTACAACAATAAACATGTCTGTAATGATTCGATAGTGGCCAATTAGTTATTTTCAAACAGCATAGTGGACTACTTTGGCTCGTATATTCGGTAGTGAGATCTTCCTTATAAAAAAAAAACAATATTGTGTGCACCACAAAGACTATATTTATTTAGTTTTCTGTAAGAGAACAATAATAATTGAGGCAGTCATTTGAATGTAAGAGTGCCTGATGAACTACATTTATCTTGTTTTATGAAATTTTTGATGGTAAAAGCCCTATCTGTACCTCCATTGGTGTGCCTAATATTGACTTCGAAAATGTGTTATTCCTCTATGAACCTTTAAACTAGAGTCTCTAAAGAGTCTGTATCGGTCACCTTAGTCTGTGTGCATATTAAACATAGGACACAGGTGGATTCATGACAAAATTGTGTTTTGGTGATGGTGATGTGTTTGTAGATCTTACTTTACTGAACATTCTTGATACTTAAAATTTCTCTATCTATAATGAACTTGGTCTAATAGTTATATATGGCATGGTATTGGTTTCAAAAATTCTATATTTTTGATTTATATTCAATATTTTATATTTAATTGGTATATTTCTTCATTTAAATGCAATATTTTTTCATTTAAATGCAACATTTTTTCATTTGAATGGTATATTTTTTTTCATTTAAATGCAATATTTTTTATTCAAATGGTATAATTTTTCATTCAAATGGTATAATTTTTCATTCAAAAGGTATAATGTTCATTAAAATGCAATATTTTTTATTCATTTGGTATAAAAAATCATTTGCATGCAATATTTTGTTATTCAATTGGTATAATAGTTTTTTATTTATATGCAATAATTGCATTATGGGAAATTCTTTGACGCTTTAAGGTCAAATTTGCAACAACGTTTGTGATTGGTCGATAATTGTTTGGATTGCTCCCCTTTCTTTCTAAACATGGTTGACCAATAATTTAAAAAAAACGCTTCAGAATATCGCCCCTCTAACTAAATCTGGCTTTCGTGCGAGTCCTGCACTGGCTGTTTTATTAAAATCTTGTGGTCCTAACTTGTATTTCTATTGCACAATTTCGATGGTCACAACGTTCGGGCCACTTTTCAAAAACTTCCATTGTATATATGTTTATTTATATGCAAGTATACCTTTTTTTGAAAATAGATTAGACTTCAAATGGATTTACACTAGTCATTTTTTGGGGCCCTTTATAGCTTTCTGTTCGGTTTGAACCAAGGCTCCGTGTTGAAGACCGTACTTTGACCTATAATGGTTTACATTTACAAATTATGACTTGGATGAAGAGTTGTCTCAGCGGCACTCATACCACATCTTCTTATATCTATATACAACGTAAACTAGACGTTTCTCAGACTGCTTTCTTTTCTTTTTTTTTTAAATCCTTTGTCGCGCGTTGTGTACTGTTTGATAACTCAATCTGGAAGAACAAGATTTATTTCAGTTCTAGTTGTTATTAGCTTTGAGCTTTCAACCAGTAATTGCAAATACTCTTTTGTCGGTGCTTTGTGTCTATGGTCTTAAAATTAGTTTTTTTTGTGTGTGTCTCGTTCCGATCTTTTGAGTAAATCTAATTGCAACTGATAGTGCAGGTTGTTATCTTACTGTACTGTTACACCACTGTCCTAGATTCGGGATGGAATGAGTGCCCACAAACATGTTGTTGTGCTGTTACACCACTGTCCCAGATTAGGGGGAGGATTTTAGGATCCCGCTAACATGTTTAACCCCGCCACATTCTGTATGTATGTGCTTGTCCCAAGTCAGGAGCCTGTAATTCAGTGGTTGTCGTTTGTTGCTTTGTTACACATATTTGTGTTCGTTCATTGTTTTGTACATTAATTCGGCCGTTAGTTTTCTCGATTGAATTGTTTTACATTTGTGATTTCGGGGCCTTTTATATAGCTGACTATGCGATGAAGGCTTAGCTTATAGTCGAAGGCCGTACGGTGACTTATAGCTGTTGATTTCTTTGTCATTTGGTCTCTTGTGGAGAGTTGTCTCATTGCAATCATAAATATGAAGTTCACGCCCCATACAGTGAAGTCCTATGTCATAGGACTATTGTTGTAACATGGGTTAGTAACTGGTTCCAATTTATCCTGAATTGTCTTTATTAAAGAACTAGTTCCGGAGTATAACAGCTTATGTCTCTACTTGTCACGGGGTCTCTGGTTCTGCTGTTGTAATTAGGTGATTTTTTCTTTATGTAGCAAAAAAGAGGTGGTTTAGTTCAAATAATTATAACGTCCTGGAAACCTTTTTTTCATGTTTACCCTCCTGCAACGTCTCTGAGGATCAAGAAAAAAGTTAAAGATAATATACATGTATTACAAAAATAGGTCATGATAATATGTATCTGGACGGGGAAAGGGCTATGTATGTTTTTTTTTATTTCAATGTGTAGACTGTAGGGGAGTTTCTTCAGAAAAAGTTTTTTTATTGTAGATGTTTTTGCAATGCACGCAGGCATCTGTTTCTATCTATGAACAAGTTGTGTGTCAAATTAATTATTATTACTTGTCACTCGCATTTTTTGCTCGACCTGGCCATTATAGGCATTAATTGCCAGTGCACGAACTCCAACGAACGCCAAATTTAGTTAGAAAGGGGAGAAAATCCAAAAAAAAAAATACCGACCAATCAAAAACGTTGTTGCAAATTTGACCTTAGGGCGTCAAAGAATTTCCCATGATGCAATTATTGCATATCAATAAAAAAACTATTATACAAAATAAATAAAAAATATTGCTTTCAAATGACATTTTATACCAATTGAATAAAAAATATTGCATTTGAATGAAAATTTTACCATTTGAATGAAAAATTATACCATTTGAATGAAAAATTATACCATTTGAATGAAAAATTATACCATTTGAATGAAAAATTATACCATCTGAATAATAAATATTGCATTTAAATGAAAAAATATTGCATTTAAATGAAAAAAATATACCATTTAAATGAAAAATTATACCATTTGAATAAAACATATTGCATCTAAATGAAAAAAATATACCATTCAGATGAAAAAATATTGCATTTAAATGAAGAAATATACCAATTAAATATAACATATTGCATTTAAATGAAAAATATACAATTTTTGCAACCAATACCATGTCATAGTTACAGGGGAAAATATTTTGTTAAAATTTACAAAAATTTACAAAATTAATGAAAATTGTTAAAATTTAACTATAAAGGGTAATAACTCCTTGAGGGGTCAACTGGCCATTTTGGTCATGCTGACCTATTTGTACATCTAAAATTTAACTTTTTACAGTTTATCTCTATCTATAATAGAATTAATTCCTTGAAAATTACCAATTGGGGAAAGGGGGGCAGCAACCTGACAATAAATTGTCCAATTCATCTGAAAATTTCAGGGCAGATATATATTGACTTGATAAACAATTTAACCCCATTTCAGATTTGCTCTAAATGCTTTGGTTTCCGAGTTATACGCCAAGATCTACATTTTACCCCTATTTTTAGCCATGGCGGCCATCTTGGTTGGTTTGCAAGGCTACCGGACATATTTTTTAAACGAGATAACCCAATGATGATTGTGGCCAAGTTTTATTAAATTTGGCCCTGTAGTTTCAGAGGAGGAGATTTTTGTAAAAGTTAACGACGACGGACAACGACGGACGACGACAGACGACGACGGACGACGGACGACGGACGACAAGTGATGAGAAAAGCTCACTTGGTCCTTCGGGCCAGGTGAGCTAAAAAAGAAGTGGTAAAATCGTAGTTTTCTATGAATAGCTTCTTTTGAAATTTTTATGTAAGTTCCTGATGCATACCTACAATTTAAGGGATATAGAGTACACACACGTGACTATTTTACCTTGATTTGGACCTTTTTGGTTATACAATATTATTAACGGTACCGATTTTACTAAAGTAGGTGCGCACTTCAACAATGAAATTAATGTATAATATTTTCGTTGATTCGCCAAAATAAAAACAAATTGAAAATCCAAAATAGTATTTAAGAGCTTATAAACAAAAGCATGTCAAAAAGAATAGCAAAATAGCCAAAGCCGGACACAAATAACCATAATATAAACTACTGACAATAAACATAATGTCGCCTATTTTTTAGATTTCAAATGCAATAGACAAAGAGAGAAGTTAGGAAAAATTGATCATCATAACATTTATGTTATTTTGGGTTAAGGGGCATCATAAGGGTTTAATTCAGTATTTTATAATCGAAACAAAATACAGAAAATGAACGAATCAAAGATATTTGATATATACACAAAAATACAGTCATTTGGCTGGTGATTTTCTCGGCGGCGAAAAACGATTATATCGATTCAGTGGTTGTTAAAACTTGTCAAAGAAACCTAACGTGTAATTTGGTACGCCGGACGCCCAGGTTATATGTAGAAAACCCACGCGTAATGCACGCTAAGAATTCTTATTGTTTTAGGCTATCTCACATCATGTTTACTAGTCAGATCTTCTGTAACCCCTAAAACTATTCCCATACTGATTATATACAGCTTGTCTCCCTTTTTTTGCCTATTATATGGTATGTCTTCAATTAGGGATTATATTGTGCTGTGTGTCAGGAATTGTGATTCTCCATATTATATGGTTGCAGCAGTTTTGGCTTCAGGACAATGCCGCCTGTTAATGAAGTGCATAAAACGATGACTTTAATGCATGTATCAATTAAAATATGAAGGGACATTTGATAACTAAAACAGAGACATGGATTCGCAGCCATTACTGCAATTTAGCCAGATATGCTGGTAGCTTATATTGAAAAACTTTTATATGTTTTAGCTTTCAAATGTTGCAGACCTTGTTCTAAAGCATTGAAAGACAAGTCTAGTCTCATCATTTTATATAAATAAAACGTTTTGATTTTAGTTTTCCGTGATGTTTCCCTTATTTAATTATTTCCGTTGTTACAAGGCCTTTAAACATAATTTGCATCAGTTTTATTCATTAAAGAAAACAGTTGTTATTATTGAGATACAATATATAATAAAGGAATTTAAATACTAAATTTACAATTTCAATGAACAGAGTGATTAATATGACTAACAAAAATAATAGAGAAGGGGAATGCTTTCAATGTAAGAAATGATTTGATAACATGACATAAAAATATATTTATATTTATGAGTAGTTTAGTTGGAGTTTTGTAGCAAGGTTAAAATATGGCCTTGTATCAGGGTCGTCAAGTTGATGACTTATGCCTTATTCCTTATTCGTTACTTATTCCTTATGCGTTACCTATTCGTTACTTATTCTTTATTCCTTACCTATTTGTTACTTATTACTTATACTTATTCGTTATTCATTACTTATTCCTTATTCGTTACTTATTCCTTATTCGTTACTTATTCGAGTTTTAATATCTTTCCCCCTTTTTAATTTTTTGTATTCTTATCTCTGGTAATAGTTCTTAATTTGTTGAGATAAAATAAGTTTTGTAGCCAGGTTTCAAATATGGCCTTGTATCAGGGTCGTCCAGTTGGTGACTTATTCCTTACTTGTTACCTATTCGATACTTATTCCTTATTCCTTATTCGTTACTTATTCGAAATTATAATATCTTTCCCCATTTTACATTCTTTCTATACTTATCTCTGTTATTAGTTCTTACTTTATTGAGGTAAAATAATCCTTTTAACACATATGTATCCGTGTTTGTGCTCAACCGATCCTGTTACTTAATATTCGATACTTCTTTGTTCCTTATTCGATTTTAATACGTTATACTTGTATTCTGCTTCATATATGTATGTCTGGAGTTGGTTCTTGGTTCGAAGAGGTGAAATAACCCTATTAGCGCGCGTATGCCGTTTCGGAGATAGACTAATTCCTTGTTTTTAATTCGTTCCTTATTCGCTTATAATACGTGTGTTATACGTTGCACCTTTTAAAAAAATCTTTTCAATTGTATTTTTTGTCTCTGGTGGTACATTTGTAACTATTACGGGGCGGCAAATGGGACTCATGTGGTTTTGTACTCGAAATTCAATTTTGTACGGACAAAAGTGACTTTTGTTCAACAAAAATGAGTTCAGTTTAACAAAATTTACAGCATACTACAAATTAAAAAAAAATTCCTACAAAATTATCTTTCAGTGGACAAAAGTCTCTTTTGTCATGACAACATTCATGCTTGTTACACAGACTTGACTTTTGTTACCTAATTTGATGGTCGGGCGCCAAAGTCAATTTTGTATGCAAATTAGTTTAGTTTGGATTCTGTGAACTAAATGCATACAAAATAGAATTTTGTTACACAAAATTGACTTTTGTGAGACAAAATTGACAAAATTGAATTTTGTCGTCACAAAAAAGAATTTTGTCGTCACAAAATAGAACTGTGTTGTCACAAAATTGAATTTTGTCGTCACAAAATTGAATTTTGTCGTCACAAAATTGACTGTTGTGAGACAAAATTGACAAAATTGAATTTTCTCTCAAAAAGGTCAATTTAGTCTCAAAAATTGAATCTTGTCTCACACAATTGACTTTTGTGTTGTCATTTCCATATCAGGTAAAAAATTTCAATTTTGTATGCAAATAAGTTAATATTTGCATACCTTTTTGACAAAATTGACTTTTGTCATGACAAAAATGAATTTTGTCTACAAAAATGAATTTTGTCTACAAAAATGAATTTTGTCTACAAAAATGAATTTTGTCTACAAAAATGAATTTTGTCTACAAAAATGAATTTTGTCTACAAAAATGTATTTTGTCTACAAAAATGAATTTTGTCTACAAAAATGAATTTTGTCATCACAAAATTGAAGTTCTCATAAAACAAGTCTGTATCACATAGTTTTGTAAGACAAAAATGATTTTGTTATGACAGAATTGAATTTTGTACAAAACCACAAGAGTCCCATTCGGCGCCCCGTAACTATGGGTTCTTGGAGTTGAAGTAACCCTGTTACCGCGTATGTACCCGTTTCAGCACTCGACTGATATCCTGTTACTTATTCGTTCCTTTTTCGCTAATAAAACGTTTGTTATACGTTGTACCTTTAAAAAATATATTTTCAATTGTATTTCTTATCTCTAGTGGTATCTATGGGTACTTAGAGGTAAAATTAACCTATTAGTAATAAGTAACGAATATGTAACGAATACGGAATAATGAATAAGTAACGAATATGTAACGAATAAGGAATTAGTAACGGATAGGTAACGAATAAGGAATAAGTAACGAATAAATAACGAATAAGGAACAAGAAAGAAAGAACCAACGTTACAACCCTCTTTGTATCTTAATCTTTTTTTCCATAGGAATATGTCTACATGGAAATCGACGCAAGACCGTGCAAGAGCTGAAACAGGATACACAAGTTTTGCTAAAAAGTATGTTAAATGAATAGTTTTATTAGGATACTACTAAATTATAATTAGTACTACTAGGAATACATTTTTTTTATGAAATTAACATCATCATGAAAGGAATCTGAAATAATATCTATTTTATTCTATTCTTACATGACATTCGAAATCAATAATATCAAAATATTTTCAAATTTTACAGCCACAAATGATTCAAACATCTTACAGAGGGAAAGTATATTTGCCATAAAAATAATATTGAAATAATTTCTAAAGTAACTATTTTACATACCCTTTAATGATACTTTTATTATTGGATTATTTTTTTTGGCAACATGACATAGTAAAGCTTTTTTCTCTGTAGAAACATGTGTTATAGATTTTTACTTAGATTTCTTTGAACGTGGTATTTTCAATGTGTAACTTCAGTTATGTCATATAGATAAAAAAAAAAAAAAGAATGAAGATAGGAATGAGAACATGGATTGATTATTTGACAATTAAATTTCGTTAGACATGGTTGTAATATCCTTATTATGGTAGAAAATTGATATAAAAAACATATATGGCTTCAGCATACGTGTCATATCCTACGTAATATATAGAATAAGAAGAAAATGTGGTATGTTTGACAATGAGACAAGTATGCACCAAAGTTCAAAGGCAGTTTATGGAAGCAATTGTAAGCAACTGTACGGTTGTCGTCTGTATTGCTAGCATTTATTTCCCTTTTCTAGTTTTAAATGAAAAATAATCTGTTAGTTATTTCGTTTGAATTGTTTGACATATGTAATTTTTATTTATTTATCTTTTTCTCTCCTTTTTTTTGGGGGGGGGGGGTTGCATTTAAAGCCTTCTAAGCGGTATATGGGTTTTGACCATTGTTCAAGGCAGTACTTTGACCAATGACTGTAAATATCTACTTTATATAGTCTTTTGTTGGCAGTAGTCTTATTTTCAATAATATCACATTCGTTTATTTTATTTTTTTGCTATTGTAGATATGGCAAAATACAAAGATGTTGTTAAAATGAATAAACAATTGAAAAAAGATATCGAATGGATCTTGGAAGGTATGTGTGTAATTTACTAAAACGTCACTCGTATGAAATGTTTTGTAATTGAATGTTTTGAAACATTGAAATGGTTTGAAATACTACAAATTAGTTATTAATAAGTAAAAAACTAGTTTATTAAAGAAATTCATTGAACTAATTAAATCACTATCTCATTGCGTTGTTGGTAAAATCAGGTTTTTTGGTGTGTGTTTTTTTAATTTTTAATTTTTAAAAAAAATTTAGTTTTTTTTCAGGATAGTCATTTTCTTTGGTATACATTATATAAGTATGTTATTCGAGTTCATTTTAGTTAGGATAATGCGACTTGGTGAGTATAACAATGATGAGAACTTGCATTTTGATATATTATACATGTATGTTTATGTTATTCCTCTTGGAATCGCAATAGTTTATTATTCTTTAAAAATCGCAATAATGAATTCAAGCAAAAATTTCGTAATTAGCATCATCGGTAACATTCGATTACAAAATTAGAAAAATTCAAAACTCATTTTAAAGAGGAGTTTATATGATTTTTATACCTTGAAATTCCATATTTTCAGAAACGCAAGGGGAAAAAGAAATTTCAAGGATAATAAGTCTATTGAAGAATGATTTCAAAGGTATTTGTTTTTACAAAAAAGTAACTTTTGACGCACACTGCATGCATATGTAATATGTACGGAAATATACCTATTTCCATCTTATGGTCATAAATTTACGAAAGTATACGCATAGTTTTTGACAATTGTTTCCTAGCTCTGCTCTTTTGGTACAGACGAAAAATGCTTAATTCCAGTTGTAAATAATTCATGCATGTTCTTTATTGTATGACTTTCAATACGACCAAAGCCCGGAGATTGAAGTCTTACATGACAAAATGTGTAACATTTCAATCGAAAATTCTTACATGAAATTATAAGGATTTAAAATATCTGTTTGTAGTTTAATTGGGATTCAAAGCCGTTAAAAAAGGGTATATTTGGTATGAGGTGCAGACATAGTAAATAGAAGATCCTCATTAAAAATTAATGTACCTAATTTGTTCATATGAAGTTGTCAATGTTTTAAGACCTGCCATTCGTCCTCTACAGACCGAATTTGTATGTTTGGGTTTTTTTGTTTTGTTAAAGACCGCAAGTACGCAAAACGTAGCATTCATTTGACCTATTGTGTATGTTTTGATCATTATAAGAAACATGTACAAAAACTGCAAAAGATTGTACTGAGCTAAAGAAGTACAACGAAAAATCCGGCGTATACAGAATATCTCCAGGAAATTCGAAGAACCTAGATGTTTACTGTGATATGACGACAGACGGAGGTGGTTGGTCGGTTAGTATAATATTTTGTGTATAGTCACTGTTACAATTAAGTAAATGGTTTCCCAATAAATTCCCATATGGGATTGCTGGAGTTCATATTGCTGAATTTCAAGTATCCGTGTTATGTTTTGTATGTTTTCCTGTTCCTCTTTTGTTGCCATGGTGATGTCCGTATTTCGTCGACTTATGGTCTTTATTTTTTTTCCTTCGTTACCTTCTCCCTTTTCAGTTCTTATTTATAAATGTTTTATTCTTATATAAACCGGAAAAGTTGTTATTCATGATTTTATGAAAGTATGCAGTATAAAAAAAGGCTAACTGATGCCGTAATTTATAGGATTTGGTATATGATTTCACCTTAAGAAAGTATGGGTTATACACAAAATGTTTTTATTACTAGCCCAAATGTATGTTTACATGCTACGTTAACATGGTTAAGGATTTTTTTTTAGTGTATTTAATAGAAAACTAAGGATATATGGTTTGCTTGCCAATGAGGCAACTATTCATCAGAGCTCAAATGATGTGGAAATTAGCAGTTATAGGCTAACGTACTTCATCAATACGAAAATCTTTACAAATTGCTTCAACACAAGATAGTTGTTCACTGGACGTTTATCAAACAACAATCAATCAATCACAACTTTCAATGGCTCGATTGAAAATTTCGAAATATCATATTAATATACAATACTTCAAAAAATAAATGTTTATGAAAACTAAAGTTAAGTGTCATCAGACACCATACAATTTTCTTTTCCTTAGATAATCCAGAGACACCAGGATAGAACTGTGGATTTCCAACGAACGTGGTCAGAATACGAAAATGGATTTGGGAATGTTGAAGGTGACTACTGGTTAGGTAAGTTATTTTATCGACCATGTTTGGGTTAACCATAAAGCACATAATCAATTGCAATTAGTAATAACACGCAATGATTGATTGATTCAATAGACAAGAAGGGATAAATAAAGGCAACGCCAACAGTAGTATATCGCTGTTCGAAAGTCATAAATCGATTAAGACAAAAACAAATCCGGGTTACAAACTAAAATTAAGAGAAACACATCAACTATAAGAGGAAAACAACGAAACAACAGAAACACTGTAGTGAACAAAAACAAAAGACAATGCAACACTCACAAAACCTAACTATAAGATAACAACTGCCATTTTCTTGACTTGGTACAGGACATTTTATAAGAAAACATCGAAAATAAAGGTAACCGTTCATGACACCAATCAATACATTCCCCATTACCTTTCTCAATTTTATGAACAGGGAAAAAAATCAAATAAAAAGAAACTTACAGATCTTTTGTGTTGTACTCCATCTCATAGTCACAATGAGGTTTTCAACCCGCAGCAAAAACATTCACCTCACGGCTAGTTTAAGAAGCGACCTCCATCTCCGGTTTGAGCAGAACTCTTTGCCAACTGACGATCCCCGACGTCTGTGATTTTAAGAACCAGGCCTTGGAGTTATATCAATAAAATTTATTTAGTAAAGCAATCAAACATTTCACGTCACTCACTTTTTCATTCGTATATTAATCATATAGTATTTTGATAATTATGAAAATATTGCATAGACTATACATTACGATGTTATAGGTATCATGTCGTGTACTGGTCTTAATGGCCTGACTAGCAAGAATATATTGGAGGGTGTTGAGGTGCAAGCTTGTTATATATCAGAATGGATATTGAATCTCTTTACATGTTATCTAAGAACAAGAAAACAAAAGTTGGTATTACCCGGAATTGAATCGAGCCTTCTACCTGAATTCCCGCTATTACGAGACAACCAAGAAGATGAAAATAAATGAAGAACGTTTGTCCACCTAAAGATGTGTATTTGGTGGGGTTTTTTTTTGTGCTGATGTGTTGTCTGATTCTTTATCTGCATTCAAATAGAAATATACTTCATAAATATGTTTATAATTATTTAAGGAAACAAGTATATCCATCATCTGACATCTAGTGGCAAATATGAACTGAGGATTGTTTTGACAAACAACAAAAATGAGAAGAGATATGCTGCTTACAAACAATTCGGTATTAGAGATGCAGCATCAAAATACAAACTAAGTGTTGGCAGTTATAGTGGAAATGCAGGTGATTACATTTTTTCTCGAATGTTTTTAAAATATTCTGAACTTCTTAGGTATTCATTTTCGTAAGCCTGGAACTTAAGGAAACTGTAATATTTCGGTCAATTATCATATAAAAGAACATACATATTATAAGTCGGGTGGATATTTTTATGATATTATCATTCATGTCGAATGAATATTACAACAGAAAATAAATATTTTATCTTGATATATATAGTTTAAATGATGTATTACTGGTCATTCTTGTAATTGTATCCTTAAAATGTTACAAATTAACGACAAACACATTTTATAAAAACGTTAATATTTACAAAATGTGTATATTTTTTTTCAAATGAAACTAAATAGATAATCTTCTTTTCTAGATCTATCTTTTGGTTTTGTGAAATTTCTTTTTAGTTGCTAACCACCCAATATTTTACAATACAATCGTTCAAAAATTGAATTAACCGATGAGAAAAAAACTGACATTTTTCTTCACAAGTTATATCTTTCTATTCCTGAATTTGGAAAACTGATCAGTATTTTAAATTCAAGATTACTGCACAATTTATAAGATGCACAAAGTATAGAGAATACTGGTGTGGTTAAAATTGAAGAATAGAGAATAGACAAATAAATAGAGGAATATGGTGTAAAGAATAAGATAGGTTTTTTTAAAGTTCTAAAGAATAAACACAATAGACATTCTCAAGACCCTTTTCTATAATTATCATTTATAGAGTAACGTTAGTCTCTCCTGGGACTTCTTTACTTATAGTATAATAGTCTAAGGTATTTCTCTACAACTCCAGAACACATGATAATAATACTACTAGTATGTATCAAAAATATTGCATTATCCAGGTGATTCGATGAAGTATCATAACGGGCAGCCGTTTTCCGCAACTGACCAAGACAACGATAAGAGCAGTGATGACTGTGCCAGTAGTCTTGGGCCTTGGTGGCATAACAGTTGCTGCACGAGTGCACTCAACAAAAAGATGAGTTCCAACCTTTATTGGCGAACTTTACCTAACAAAGCTGCCAACAAATCTATCATGATGATAAGAAGAATATAGGCAATATTTTAATAATAAATGTTTCGCAAAACAAATACTGTTTTTGGTGTATTATTCTTTATAAAAAAAGAAGATGTGACATGATACCAATGAGAAAACTCTCCATTAGAGACCAAATGACACAGAAATTAACAGCTATTTGTCACCGTTCGGCCTTTCACTATCAGCAAACCCCATACCACATAGTCAGCTACAAAAAGCCCGGAAATCACAAACGTAAAACATTTCGAACGAGAAAACTAACGGCCTAATAAATGTACAAAACAAAACGAAAATGAAATATGTAACACAACAACAAACAAAAACAATTTTATTACAGGCTCCTGACTTGGGTCAAGCACATAAATACAGAACGTTAATATGTTGGCGGGTTCCCGATCTTCCACCGTTTATTGAGTTTGGGACATTAAAGTATGGTTCGTCTGGGTTTTGTAAATACTCAATAAAACGACAACGGCTTTTCTTACATAAAAATTGATTGATCCTGAGTTATATTGATGTGTTCATGACGCAGTTTCTCCATGTGTGGTGTTAATATATTGTTGTTTTATCTTTTCATGACAACATTAAAGTAGTCGAATATCGATGTTGTGAGTGCGAATCCGGCACGTGGCATATGCGTTGAACTCAAATCTTGAATGACGAGGATTGTAATTTTACGGTGTTTTTCTATGGTCAAAAACTCATATAATGAATAATTGAGATATGTTTTTATGGACACAGGTGATACCCCGCTAGCGTATAACAGTATGAAAGGACATGTTAACTAAAGAATTGTAAAAGTGACGCTACCCAACCTTGTACTTGATACGAATTTTACGATGGTAGAAAGCAATGTGTATAGTCTCATAACATTTAGTTGAAGCAAACATTAGTTTGAAAACAGAAACGAAAAAACATCATTAATATTTCAATTTAAAAAAGAGCATTAACCCTAGAACGGTGAAAATTACACCACCAAAATTCAAACTTGTTTAATAAGCATTGTTTATAAGTTTCGTAACAATTGGTCGAAACAAACTAAAGTTAAAGAACGGAAACGAACAATTTCAGCAATTTTTCAATTTGTATAAAGGGCATAACTCTTAATTGGTTTTAAGTGACGCCACCAAAATTCATAATTGGAAAAAAATTGGGCATAAAATTCAATGAAGAAAAAAAGTGGTGTTAACTTCCAATCAAATTATCACTCATTATAATGTTGTGTCCTTTGTCACGGGAATTTTATGACACTCTTGTTATCTCGTTAAACTTTTAATTTAAACGCGTAGAAAAAAAGAAGTAAAGCAATATACAATATACATGTATTCAACAAAAACCGACATAGATAACTAACTACAGTGGAAACCTTCAAGCTAATGTAAAGAGTATCTGATAAAAAGATAAAGAATTACTATGCAATATTTGTTGATTTTCCATATTCCATATTTCTTTTTAAAGGATCTAAAACAGTTTGATTTTGAAGAAAATGTGTTGAAAAGAAAAGCATTAACCCTGACAACAACAAAATGTTGGACATACAGTCAGGAAAAAATAATATTATATTAAGGTCTGGATAGGAAGCCTTCATTTCTTTATTTTTCAACTTTTTATAACATTATACTTTTTCTATTATGGTCATCACTCCCTATTCTTATTATTTTAGCATACTATGCTCTTTTCCATTTACATTTCCTATTTTTCACTATTTTTTTAAATTTTTCGCCGTATACTTTCCACTGATTTTTTGTCCATTATTTTCTTTGTCTGTAAAGTTAACCCAATCCAGACACTCTTACATCTTATACATCACTTGCAATAGAGGACGTTACCAGGGGGGTTAAATACCATTTCGATGAAAGCAACGTTAAGATATAAACATACAAAAGGCATCTAGAGGATAACATACAGTCTTCAATAAAAGACAGGTGTCTATACGATGTGTCAAGACCTAAATAGCCCAGATTATACAAACAAAATGTGAATATCTCTAAGATCTGTCCACACCTTTTTCATCTTAAAAAACAATAAGATATGACATAAAACACCACTGCGGAATTGTCTGACGACAGTCATAAACAGGTTTACCCCAGCACATGCTTAATGTGCCTAACCCAAGTCAGGTGCCTGTAATTCAGTAGTTGACGTTCGTTGATATCTGTTATAAATCAGACTTTCTTGACTTTTCTTTTCATTCAGTCATGTCAGTGTCTTACGTTTGATTTGTTTGAGCTTTTTATTTTGACATTTGCGGAAGGACTTTTCGTTTATACTTTTCCTCGAAGTTCAGTAATCTTTGTTATTTTTCTTTTTATAGCTTTTTTATACGATATGGGATTTGTTCATTGTTGACCTTTAGTAGCTAACATCCATGTCACTTTGACGAAGGAGTATAGTTGTCACATTTGAAATCAACCCATATCACCTTAATTTTACAAGCACATACGTTTGTGTGACAATATATTTCCATCCAATACGTCAAACCTTGATCTGGCAAGTGCTTGGGCACGCCGAATATCTCTTTTAAAATATATGGGACCATGGTGACAGAGTGGTCTAAGACGTTCATATACTTTATCATCACTCTGTCATCACTGAAGTTTTGAGTTCGAACTCAGAGCATGACAGGAACGTTCCACTCCATTCTGAATTGATTTTCTACATTTGAAAATACCTGTACCAAGTCAGGAATATGACGGTTGTTGTCCATTCGTTTTCGATCTGTTTTGTCATGTGATTATGGACTTTCCGATTGAATTTTCCTCGGAGTTCAGTATTTTTGTGATTTTAATTTTTGATAAGGATTGAGAGTTTTCCTGCCAAACATCGGTTCAGTGGTTCTGTCCAGGTACTCTCGATTTCTCCGTCAATAAGAACTATCCATCAAGAAGAAGTAAATATTGGTGAAAGATGCGTTAAACACGAAATATAGAAAAAGTCAATCAAATCTACATTTTATATACATAAATAATTTTTTCTCAGATTTTCGAACTCTATGGGCTTTTACCTACGACACAGGGTAAAATATTTTGCCCCATGTCACCAACGTTTCTTTTCATAGAAGACTTTAATTCCTTATAAAATCACTGTGCTTAAACGGCTGTGGGTAACTTAAGTTACCCACAGCCCAAGATGGTGGACTCTAAACTCGTTGATATTTAATTCATACAAAATGTACCTTTTGCGACGTTTTTCATGCAGAATGTAAATATTTATAGGATTATTGAATAAAGAAATGACCAACAATTACCATAAATTTGTTAATATAGAGTTCACTAAAGCTTAAGGTCAACTTTAAAAAATGCACAAGATGTCCGTAACTTTTTGATCGAAACTAAGCAGACTGTCCGTAACTTTATTTTTAGATGTGGGTAACTTTTGATTTAAAATTTTAAGAATTATAATTTCAACAATTAGAAGACAATTAACATCATATTTGTAACCTTCGCGGCCGTTTATACTACTCATTCACAACCAAATCTGATTTTATTAACGCATCATACTTACACCACAGAAGTTTTATGTGGGGTTTGTGATACTCCATCCTGGTTATGGTTTGAACTTTTATTTACTGATGTGCGTCTTATCGACGTTTTTCGCTTGTCAGACCAAGGCTTTTCCATACTATTTAATGTTTTGAGTTTAATTATATGTTTGCGGTTTACCTTCACCTCTGTTTCTTTCTATGTGTATTTTGATGAATACTCTTTGACGCGGCTCGGTATTTATACATCCGACCAGTTAGTTATAGTGTTATGATTTTTTGAATATGTTTCCTAGTATGTTTTTTTTCTCTTTGTATGTTATCAGGGGTTGTTAGACTATTAAATTACCCTGTTGTCCTACGTAGTTATTTATATTTTTATATACTATGTCGAATTGTTACACTATGCTGACTGCTCTTTTCCTTTTAATGTCACTGACTTTTACCTATTGTGTTTTTTAGTTTTATTCAGTTTAATGAGATTTAATGCAACTTGCATACAAATGAAATAAGCAGCTAGCTGTAAAACTAGGTTTATTCATTTATAAAAAAATGTCCTTTTTTTAAGTTTTCCCATTTACTGTAAATCTTGGCCAGGGTGCCGCAATATCACCGTGCGCAACGTCCCAGTGTGTCCAGATTGACACCCCTTTTATTTTACTGTCAATGCTGATGGAATTTGTTTTTGTGGGGATGATAGAAAAGTGTTTTTGGCTTTTTCAAAAAAGACGGAAAAAGTTTGTGCACTTAAGTCTCGTATAGTCTATCCACTGCATGCCTGGGCAATTTGGGTTCCCCTCCAAAATCCCGGATTCACGCTACCCTTGTCGTTGCTGGCAGAAAATCAGTAAGTGTATACTTGTGTAGTCTACTTGTTCAAAAATAAAAACGAACAATGATGTTTCAACAGTTTATCTGCTATGATCGGAAACAACCCTCCGAACTAGGCGATTCGGGTACTCCAACGTTATACAAAATGAGACCCGAGTTTTGCGGATTTATCGTTATTTTTTTCATATTTTTCCCAATTTTGTCTTCCATCGATACAATGAATTATATCATACTAGACATCTACTTCGTTTTGTGAATATGTATTCTATGCAATCTCTATCATCAGTTTAAACATTACATCCACGTATGTCGATTCTTTGAAAGTTACGGACATCTCTATTGGTATGATGAAAAAAGTTACGGACAAGTTGTTTTGAAGTTACGGACAGCCTAAGTGTTTTTTAAAATCGTGCTGTGATCGTTTATTTTGTAGAATTTAATCACCTTTCCAGTTTAGGGGTTTCCCTAAACGATCAATACAACTTTTAAATTCAGTTGTTTAATTGATGCATTCGTGGTATTGTTATTCTATAGAAGAAAAGTATCTAACCGACGCAAGGCGGCTCCATCTTGGGCTGTGGGTAACTTAAGTTACCCACAGCCGTTTAAGCACAGTGAAAATAGTCATTAGCAAAATTTAAAAAGTTTGTTTTTTTATCTTTTCGATTTGAGACCCAAATTATTCCAAATGTTTAATATAAAGTAAAGTCCTAGTTAGCCTTTATCGGAAATTATGAAAAAAATCAAATATCTTTGGATATCAAACACATCTAAAGGAGTTCCATAACCTATCAATTTTTTAGCTTATTTAGTTTCTTAATTAGAGCTCTTCTGATTTAAGGTATAAATTCTAAACTTCAGGGGTTTTTTTTATTTCTCAAAAGTACATCGATGATCATTGAGACTGACTTTTTTGGGAAACAATTTGCAGAAATTGATTAATGGTTGAATTTTGTACTGTTCTTGCTTGAGTACCACTGAAATCTTCAAAAACAGAAGTTTCAGAATTAGCCTTTCTTTCAGAAAGTCCCCAAGAAAGCAAAGAACTTTGCATTCACAACTTTTAGTGTATTAACTTGGTGAACCTTTTCAAAGCAGTATGCAGCAGATTAACCTGACATAACCTGATATCGGATTATTGATATTAAGTCAAATGATTACATGGAAATTGTGATCATATTATTATTCTGACACGGTTAGAAATATAGACAATGTCAAAATATTAAGGATTTATTTAAAACTGTATTTCGGTAGGTTTATTCAATCATAAGATCTGTAGTGTGTACTGAACTGTTAGATATATAATGTTTAACAACCGTATCATATTAATGAGTAATCACGTAAACTATAAGCTATGGAAGTAAAGTAGTCCGTGCTCCTTTCCGAGTAGGTAATGAAAAATCCCAAAAAATTTCACTGAGGGTTTAAATTTATTAGCTGTCACTATCTTCCGACTGTGCAAGACCCTCATGGGTGTGAAAGGTGGTTTATCACTTAGTTTCAAAATGAAAAAAAAAACAGTTTCCTGTATACTTTTAATTCGAGGTAAATTGTTCGGTGATTAACAAACGTTTCATTCTCCTATCAAGAATACACTGTTTTGAACTATTGTCCGCATTATATAACCTCCAAGAGCATTGATCCTGCTACTTGTAAAATCATTTATTGTTTTCATATGGTTCTACAATTATGTTAGAATTTACATGAAGCAGACATCTTGTCTAAATTCATTTGCATTACTTGATCACAAAAGATAAATACATGTAAGAAGTGTAACATCCTAAACACAAATACACACAAAATATACATAGGCACAAACGCAGAACAACAATAAACACCAATTTATTCCAGAAACTTTAAACATATGTTAAATGCTGTAGTAATGATTGAAACATACATATTTTTAAATAAAGACTTCAAATGTTTAAATGAAAACAGAATTATATTATCTCAACATAATGATAAAATGTTTGGAAAATTAACCAGAGTTATCTTATATTTGAGCACTTTCTTAGCTACATCTACTAATGTTATTTGATATTATGATTTTTTTGATTTTTTTTATGATAATAGATTAATATGCTACAGTATGTACATAAGCTGATAGGCATCTTTTGGTTTGGTTTTATTTTGTTTGTTTTGTTTTTGGTTTTGTTTTTTATGTTCCAGGCATTGTCCATACAAATGGCTATTTTGTGCCACTATGATGCTTGAAAGCCGAATGAAATTTCTGGAGATATATTAACATGCTTGGACTTTTTATTTGGTATCAAATTTAAACCAATTTATTTTCAGTAAATTCGCTCTACCTCCTGGTACAGATTGTTCTATGTGTAGTTTGCACAATTTGTTTTAAAGCTCTACAGTATTATATTTTCTTTTGAATTCCAACGGGGTAATTAAGTGCTCTGATACGTGTTATATAGTAAAAAGATAAAACAAGCAAGTGACGTGCAAACATATGAGCATGGTTTCTTTTATGAGTTAATACAAGTTATAAATCTTGTCTAGGTCACAGCTTTAATTTTAAAACGAGAATGATTTTTGGTATAAACTTCAACATTATTTTGTAAGGGAACTCAAAACAGTATTTTTTGTATAATGTTTTTCTATCTATGTAACTCTATACAGAACTGCACCTTCGTGATGACTTGTAACAAGTAACCGATTGTTATCTCTATCATACATCAAACCATTTGGATACTGGACACAATCCTTTGATGATAACAGTTGTTTGTGTTGTTGTCCGTCCGGAGATATGACAAAAACCTTGTGAGAGTTATTGCTAGCGACGAACACGTTGCCGTCAGTGTCTACGGTAACATCGACGGGGTGGTAAATCCCCCGATTTTGGAATGTCCAATGTATTTTCCGTGACGATCACAACATGTTATTGAGTGATTATCTGAGTTAGTGAAGTATATCATATCTTCAAATGTAGTTATGTGCGAATTTTCCGAAATTTCGCTAAATACAATTGTCTTAACTGATCCATCACAATGGTTTAACTCGAGTATTCGATTTTTCATTGAGCAGAACATCAGTTTTCCATTTGAATAAGTTATTCCTACACATAAAGAAAACACTGAAAATGTTTTCAGCACTTTTCGCGTATATACATTGACTATTTTGATATCGTTGCAATCATTAGATGTGACGGCAATAGTATTATCATCGGGAATATATGTTATATCAAACGGAATGTACGGTTGTAATTCGATCTTAAAGTCACATGACCCGTCAGATTTTACTACTATAATACTGTTTTCAATCTCATTGACAAATGCAAATTTACCATTTAGAAGTTGTGTACCTGCATTTACTGGAAATTCATAGGCTGTTATCTTCTTTTGGAACTCAAGGGCAATATTTTCAAATGACTTTGTTGTCGGTTTTGTTGCCATCATCTGAGCTTGCATCTTTTTGTGAAACACACTTGAATCAGAGAGTATTCAATATCCAGTTTTCCTATGTACGGAATACTGGAAATAATGTACTCGGTGTCGACAGTTGTTTTCAATATCAGCACAGCCTGGCGCAGACTCTTGCTGTCGATTATTGATTGGACGAATTCTTTATTTTTCACTATTTCTATTTCTATTTGTTTCATTGAAAGAAAAAGCTGAACTTCAGACGCATTTTTCTTTATGTTAATTAACATATTTTGACATTCCATTAATTTAACCTCTCTCTCTTCTAACGAATTTAATACCTGTTGTATGTTGTGGGTTTCTTTTGCTTCTTTCTCATACAAATCTTGAATTAAATCGGCCTGTAGTTTGTCTAGGTGGTTATTGATTTTAATCCTATTCTGTACAATCTCGTTTTCTATTTTCTTTCTGTCTTCCTGAAGTGATGTTAGATTTTTCTGCCTACTGATCCGAAGTTTTTTAACGTTTACAACCGTTTCATCAAGCATGTCCTGAAGGTCAGTTAACCTAGCAGAGAACTTACCATCATTTATATTTTCTTCAATTTCGATTAAATCTTTGCAGTTGTTGTGTTTTTCAATAAGACATATCTTACAGCATGGACAGCCGTGTGTTTTACAAAATGTTTTGAAACGTTCTTCGTGCTTTGCACAATACTTCCTTATTTCTAACACGTTCCGGGGTAATGTCTGATACTCATTGAAAGAAATCATGTGATGATGTCTTGTCACTTTCAGAAAGCTATGATATTCTTTGAAATCTTGACAAAGTCATTCATCACAATCCCGACACCAGACTGTTGTTGGTTTAGAAATGTGACGACGACAGCATACACCACACAGTGACGTGGAATCAGACATTACGACTCTGAAACATATTTTCAGACTTTTTGAATAACGAAACAAAAGATGAAAATGACATATCAAATAAAAGTCATGCATACAAAGAAATGATAGTTGTGACCATATTAATCGATTTGACAAATAAGATGAAAATAAAACTGCAAATATTTTTTAAATAGAACAATACACATTCCTTTCCGAATGGAATTACTTCAAATTCTATAATTCATATAACGTTATGAAAACTTACCTAGGATTTTTTTTATTTCCTTGATGCAGACCAACCCTTGATCGATAGTGCATGAATTAAAGGACATTGCCATACAGAATTGTCAGCTAAGTTTACACAAATCACAACTGTTTTTTTTTTTCTCGCAGTAATTTAAGGGGCATTAGCTGTCAAGTTCATGTTCATATTCAAATTTCATTGATAATTCAAATTTCATTGATAATTCAAAGCTAAAACGTATATCCAAATTATAAAAAGTCTCAAAATAAATATGCATGGGCTTGATAATTTGTATCAGCATTTCGTTTGTACTTTAATTTAGACGACGTCTAATAAACCATCGATTTGACCTCTGAAAATTTCGACGATAATATTACCCAATATGAAATTCATTATAAATATAAATAGATAGAGAACACGTGCAATTTGATTTTTGTAGGACTGTTTGATTTCTTATTATTGGTTAACAATATGTATGTTAATCATTGTGTTTACTTGTTTTTTTAGATCGAGTCAGTCAATTAAATGGTGTACGCTTATTTCCCTTTCAAAGTTGTCAATCTTTTCTTTTTAAGGTAGATAGCAGGTCTAAATTAAATACATATAATTTGTCAAAATGTAGTTTACTTCATGCCTTTAAAAAAAACTGTATGGGTTATCGGGCTGTGTTTTCATGAAATTATGTATGGAAACCCAAATTTTGTGTTATAAAAAGAAAACTACCCAATAGAATTTATATTCGTATTATCGAGTTACTCCAAGTATAGACATTATTAATATTACGAGTCCTTAACTGATCTTCAGGAAAGAACAAAACAGTATTTTTTAAAAATCACATAATATCCTTCAGATATTCGACATTATTCTTTTAGACATCTGTATTGACCTTTTTCAAACTTTTTTTTATAATGCTTTATTTTATATTTCTTCATCTCATACAATATTCATATGCATTTTTTCTATCAAAGAAGAATACAATACATGTTTATTCATTTTGACCTGTCAGTATCAGCGCTTATAGTATCACCTCCTCCTCATACAAAAAAAAAAAAAAACAAACAAACAAACAAACAAAAAAACAAACAAACAAAAAAAACAAAAAAAAAACAAACAAAAAAAACAGTACAGAACAAAACAAAAAATACGAAAAAAAAATAAAAACAAATCATTGATTTATATTCATATACGATTAAATGATATTAAAAGATTAAGATTCTTATTGATACAACATGGTTATTCCTTATTTGTACATGTACTCAAAACGAATATTATACATATAGTAGCATACATTTGTATTTTGATGTGATTTTCTTATATAATATATATATCATCTATAGAATCATCTATAGAATGTACACTAACCACTGTCCATTTGTGATGTGCATCCAGTTGTGTACAAATTTGTATTCACGCAAGTATGAGTTATTTTTCTTGTATCATAAACTTAATTGTTGAAATGGTTCTTATTTTACCTATTGTTTCACCTATACCAGGACAACAGTGAAAAGTGGAAGATAGTTTTTCAATAGTATTATGTTTTTGTTTCAATTTCTTAAGTGCAAATTTAACACAAGGTGACAGTGAGTACAATCTAAGAATAAATATAGTACTTCATAGAACAGTGAAAAAATATCCAGAGATTTCTATAATATTTGACCCCAAGAGGAAGTTTTGTTTTGATATCAGAAGCTCATAATTGCAATCTGAATGTAATGTATCGACTAGTTGAAGCCAAATATGTTTGACAATGTAACATTCCCAAAACATATTTATATTGTCTCTTTTGTCTAATTGCAAAACTGCATAGGAATGTTTCTTTGAGTTAACACTTATAAAGCAGATCATTTGTGCATAAATTATGTGCAGTTTATTACGCAAAAAGCACTTGAAAGGAGACTATAGAAAAGATCCCAGTCACCTATTTCCATATGCAAAATTTCTTTCCTTTTTATTTGTGATTTTATGGGGTTTTCCCGATGAGTAGACAAACATAGTTTATAAAAATATAGGCATGATTTCTGAATTGTTTTTAAAAATTGTCTAAATTATCGCAAGTAATGTTGATTTTCTTTTCACTGTTTTTTTATGTGGTCTTTCCAACTACTTGGGATCATATATTATACAACATAGAATTGAGAAAAATTGTATTGATATCTTGTGTTTCTTTAGATTGATTAAAAGAGAGAAATTCATTGTTCTCATTCAATAAATCATTGACAACAAATATTCTTACTACACACCATTTTTTCATAAAAGATAGTTTTATTATCAATTTTTAAAAGTGTATTAACATGTTAAACCAATTGGTTGACCCATAAAGTCATTTTAGTCATGGGTAGCATTTCTCAGTTTAGCCCATTTTAGAAGAATGTCCTTCCAAAATCTATTTAAATATATTGAAATTTGTTTAATACTATCTTTATTTATCATACATATTTTATCTGCACCGTATTTTCTATATTTATCATTGAAAAGATTTTCGTAGGAGAAAGATTGAAAGGGTCTAATAATTAATAGATCCATGTCATTTTTATCTGGTTTACATTTGATGCTTTCCCTCGGTTTTGGTTTGTAACCCGTATTTGTTGGGTTTTTTTTCTCAATCGAGCTATGAATTTCGAACAGCGGTATACTACTGTTGTCTTTATTTACCATTCCATAGAAACCTGAATAAAAATATTTTCCATTTTCTTAAAATTTCCAAAAGAGTGATTTGGCAATATTGTTAATGACTGAATGAGAATTGGCGATTCCAAAGACTTTATGACTGTCAATCTTCCTAGGTATGTAAGATCTTGGTAAATCCAAATATTTAATAATGCCTTTATTTTTTCGATTTTTTCTTCAAAATTATGGACAGTCTTGTCGACAGCATCAAAATCATAGTTTTTACCTAAGAGTTTAAATGTTTCTGTATGATTTCAGTTTAATCTTTCTCCTTGGTTAAAAATTTCCTTTAAATGTCCTTTTGACCCAACATAAATTGCTTCTGTTTCTATAAGTTTACTCGTAAACCAGAACACTCATAGAACTTTTCTAAAATATTTTGAGATTGTTTTTACGACTTTTCATCATCATCTAAAATGTAGTCATTTCCATATTGACTAAGCAAATACAAAGAGTTGTCTATCTTAATACCATTAATATCTGGCTTTTTTCATTTCTGCACTCGTCAGTTCCAAAGCCAGTATAAAAGGGTACGGGGATAAAGGATCTCCTTGAGAATCTCTCTTTCTATATTCTAGAAACTAGAGCATTGACAGTTATTTATGATACAACTTTCAATGTTGAAATCAGGCGCGTAGCTACGTTTATGTCAAAACGCCCGGGCGTACACTTGAATTTTGATAAATAAAATGTTTTACTCTAAATAAAATAAAAAGGAACTTATTAAAAGCACATCGGCCTTGTTATTGTTTCTCCAATGGCTTGTAAACATCGCTATGTCACAAGTTCGAAACAAATGCAAACTATATATCGAATCTCAGCTGTTTATGAATTGCTTTTAAAAGCAAAAGGAAACAGTAGAATTCACAGTAGATTCAGACTTTTACAGAAACAATATACAATATGATACCATTTGGTTGAAAAGTAAATTTCGTCACTTCTTACGAAAAACGAAAAAACAATTATATTAGTTTATCTTATACATGCAAAGGATAAAGTTCCTCTCCCCGAAAGTTCATCCATGTCAATTACAAAGATCGCCGCTTCTAATATTAAGTTGACCATCTCTACGACAAAAGGGAACACAATCATGATATGTAATGGCTATTTTGTTCTGTATAGATATTACATATTTTCAAAAATGGAGACATTTCCTAGGGATACACCAAGTAAAGCTGCATAAAAAGGATAAGAACAATTTACTAGTATAAAGTTGTGTTCACTGTATTAAATGAACTCAGTCATTGGAGTTAAGAACTTAAATTAGATACATAACAAATTTACCACAAGTGACGAACAAGCTTCTAAATGTTCCTCTCCTGGATTTTAATTCTGTATCTTATTCGTGACTTTTCAAATAATATATTTATCAATATCATTAATTTATGACAAAAAATCCGAAAAGCTCTGGTTATTCTAAGGATTTTAAAACCTCATATAAGTTAACTTTACGACTTCAGCTTCCCAATTCTATGTAGCAACATTCCGGTAGCGCCTACAGACGGAGAATGTATCTCCTAATTTATACGATATTCCCGATCATGTATTTCTTATCATGATTTTCTTGATAGATGAGTTGCATACAAGGGAAGCTATTAAACTGACAGTTCCTAATGGTGAAGTTGAAATCATACGTTCGTTAATTCACGAACGCCATCCCGAGTTGGGTGGCCGTTATGGAGAATCCGTTTCACAGATGATAACGGATATCTTCCTTATGTAGTACCTACAATCCCGTTCCCTTTTCATGACTGTGACCTACCTAATTTTACTTATTACCAAGTTTTTACTATCATGAGCAGCACGACGAGTGTCTAATGTGGAGCAGGATCTGCTTAACCTTTCCTTTTTGTGGTGGGGGTTCAAATTGCGTGGTCTCTATTTGTCTGTGTTGTGTTTTGTGTAATGTAATTTATCTGTTTTTCCTTTTGTTTTCTTTTTTAGACATGGCATTATTGGTTTATTTCGGATTTATAAGTTTGAATGTCCCATTGGTACTTTTTTGCCCCTCTTTTACATGTAAAATCGCGCAGAGGTCTATTTATTTCATTTTACTGATTATAACTTTAAAATGATTTAGGTATGATGATTTTTTTTTCATTTATGGCAGCAGATGTTTATTATTTTGAGTCATAGTGTCTGACTCTGTTTAAATGCCTGATATTCTAATATTTTTTTGTTAGTTTGTTAGCTTTTTGACACTATGTTTTAATTGCAGTCGTTACATCGCCTTCCTTACTGACAAATTTTACCTATAGCGTCCACTAAAAACCAGTAAAAGTCGATCATGGCCTATATCTATACTCGACTGTACTGATTTTTCCTCTACCAGTTTGACTTGGTCTGAATTTACTTAATATAACTCGACCCAGTCTTATCACATTCGGCTGTACTTATTTGTATTTGACCCTTACCTTTGCTATTTAAATTATTATCAACTATTACTCGACCAGTCTGAAACATACTAAATCCATTCTCGACCTGTACTTTATCAGCTATTGACCTATTTTTTTTTCAATCGGATTCATACTCGACAAAAGGTCTAAACAACACTCCACCAATCTGAACCATACTTGACCAAATAACCTCAACTTTTGTATAATTTTGATCGTTAAAATAATTTTCGTTTTACCTGACATTCCAAAAGCCACAATGAAATAAAAATGTATGAATATAAAACAGATTCTTACATGGTTTTCTTAGATTTATTCAGTCAAGTAAAATTATCTAATTTTAAAGTCTGGTCAAATAAAAATACTTTCTATTACCTATACTGAGGGTAATAAAACCTTATTAAGATGCTTAGCATATGTTGCCTTTTTAACAAAGTTGTATTTTCCTGAATACCTAAATAAAAACTAAAAAGTAAAAACACAAAAATACTGAACTCCGAGGAAAACTCAAAAATCAAAATCAAAAATCAAAAGGCAAAATCAAAAGTCCAAACACATCAAACGAATGGATAACAACTGTCATATTCCTGACTTGGTACAGGCATTTTCTAATGTAGAAATTGGAAAATGTACTATTTATTTACATTAAATTGGTTTCATGCTTAATACAAACATTATTTATATTATTTTTTTTTTAAATGAGATAACAATAGTCAACAAACTCACTAACATTGTTTAACCTCGTATCAGAAATATGTATATATATATATATATTCCTATTTATAATTTAGGACATCAATAAAATTGTTCTTCGGAAAAAAAAAAAAAAATCACTATCATGTATGTGCATGTGTAAACATTCACCTTAATAGTTGTATATTTCAAATATATGTGCACCTAAGCGCTATCTATATTGAAATATCAAAGGTTAAAATCGTTCAAAAAGCATTTTTTTTAAAATCATTTATAACCTTTATGTTACTTTCATTTTCGACTAATTAATTAGTCACTGAACAGTGATTAAAGCAGAATAGTACTCACTACTAATTGAGAAACGTACTCGTAATTCCACACTATATTCGCTGTCTATCAATGGCGTTGAAAAACTTCCTCGTCGAGATTATGTTTAGGCAAGCCACGTGATTTCAAATACGTAGACAGATAATCAATATAAGTGTAAACTATTGAAGTTGAATATACATATATGGTGTTTCCTCGATATTTATGCCTGGTATTTTTATTCTTTGTTCAACCTATCAAATGACATAACACTCACTTGTAATATTATTGGACTGGTATGATTTCCTGTTTAAGCATTCAGACTTGGTAATTGTGCTCGAAGGAGAAACTGAGTACATCGATTGAGTGGTAGGTATTAGCTCCCAGAATTTGTTTCTTTTCCATGCTATCACTTATTTGATAAGATACAATTCGAGATCAAATGTGTGGCAAGGTTAAATTTATTTGCATAACTTTTTGCTGATATAAGAATAAGTTACTGATATATATATATATATATTTCGAATCCCGGCGAGGGAAGAACCAACAATTTTGCGAAAGCAAATTTACAGATCTAACATTGTTGGGTTGATGTTTAGACGAGTTGTATATATATATATATATATATATATATATATATATATATATATATATATATATATATATATATATATATATATCAATGTATGTAAAATAAGATGATTGTTCTAGCACTCAACTACTCAACAGATCTCTTATTAAGTGTTGCATAACATGCCTGGTTACCTTAAATTCTTTCTGTATATAACTGGTCTTGTCCCATAATGTTCATACTTTCAGGATATACATTACAAAGCAAGGTTGCTTAGTGTCTTTGCTGCTCAACCCTTCTACTAGTAATTCGCAGTAGGCTCCAAGTGTGATATTTTTTACTGTTCTGTTTTTTTTGTGTTTTTTATTCCAAAAAATTGAAAACAACACATTTGATAATTTCTTGCGTCTTTTCTGGATTTACCTTCATCAGGAACGCTCAAAGCCAAACATTTGAAATCCGGAGATGTATAAGTACCGAAACAGTTAAAGACCTATATGTCAAAAATACCTAAATTTAATAACCAAATTCATCTAAAGCAAACTTTGTCTGAGAGAGTTGAAACCTTAGTTTCTTAATGATTTCAAAGCTTATAAACGGACAATTTTAGAAAAGTTTGTTTAATATTGTATAACCACTTAACAGTATTTGATTTATTTTCGAATTTTAAAATGTAACAAAAGTCCACTCGACAAGGAAGCTATCAAACTAGGATTTCCAAATGGTGAAGTTAAAATCATCCTTTCGAATGGTAGGCAGTTAAACATATCTATTTTACAGATATCGCAAAATATGTTCCAATCGTCGTAACCAGAATCCCGTCCTCCTTTCCCCCCATTGTGAACGAATTAAATGTATCACCAGATAATAATAATAATTTTACGACATATGAAGCAATATCTGTTTATCCCTAAAAAGTAAAATAATAAAAAAAAAAAAAAACTCTGAGAAGAACACAAAACGGAAAGTCTCTTACCGAATCGCAAAATCAAAAGCTTCAACATATCAAAAGAGTCATTTTCCTGACTAAGTACAGGCATTTTCTTATATAGAAAATGGTTGAATAAACTTTGTGTTGTAGCTAGCTAAACCTAACACTAGTATAACACTAAAGGAGCACCTGAGTTCACCCCAGTTTGTTTCTATTTGAGTTCGAGTTCCTCAGTGTTTTGTTTTCTTTGTCGTGTTATGTATACTGTTGTCTTTTGATCTTAATAGCTTAATATGAGTTTTTCAGTAAAAAAATACTTCTTATGATCATTGTTGCTGGAACAGCAGTTTTAAAACATTGTTATTAAAAATCATCAAATATGTTAGGCTTATAATAAGAACTCCAGAAGCGTTTTGCGTCTACATGAGATTCAATTGATCAGTTCTGATGTTAAAATTTAAAAAAAAAAGGAAAGAAAGAGATACCAAGAGACAACCGAAAATCATACGTCCCATAAAACAAACAACATCACATGAAACATAAAAACGACAACAGGACAAGCAACAATAACAAAAGTTAACAAATTACGCTTAAAACTTAGCCAACATATAAATGTTATAAACATTTATTTAAAAATGAATGATTATAATGCAAATAAAAAGAGATGCGATATACATTTAAATCAGGCAGCAGCATAACGTCAACAATACACAAAAGGCACCAAGAAGGAATACTTAGGTCTGATTTATTCTATTTCCAATTTATTTGTCTGTTTATTTGTCAGAACACCATGGATAACTAAAATAAAATGCCGATTGAAAGAAAAGCAATTCCTTACCAAATTGTACAATTGCTAGGCTAGACTAGATAATGACATAATGTGTGACGTCACATCCCGTGTTGGAAAAAGCCATAAAACCATAAAACATTATTGGCACAAAGAATTTTCTGATGAGCTGAGGTTTTGTATTAAATACAGTGTTTGAAAGTTCATTTAAGAATTGAATGCATCTTTTTGTAAATTCATTGGGATGTAAAAACGTTGACCGAAGTACATTTTGTATGAGCGCGGAAGCTATTCATTCTAAAAATGTGTGCACAGACAACGCTTTTACAACCCTATGAAATTACAAAAAAAAACATTCAATACTTATCATTACATTTTTTTTTGTAACAAGAAAACGCGGTTTCTATCTAGGTTGTCTTTTCTTTACCTGAGCACTTTGTTACAGGAGCTCGTGTCATCATGAATGTTACATTTCATTGTGTAACAAATGTCAATTTCAGAAGGACGTGACATTGCTGTTAGCCATTCAAAATAACGTATAAAAATAAAACATACATGCAATGTAATTATTTAAATTTCTCTAATTCTTCGTCAATTTATCCCTTATTACACCCATTGTGTAAAAAAAAATCAACGTGTGATTCGTTTGATCTCAGTTCTTCATTGATTTAAATCCGACTATGACGTCGAATATTCTTGTTTTCCTCTAAATTTCCTATTGTGACGGCATGAAAAAAGCGCTAAGGCGACCATGCCTGATGCCGTCACATAGAAAGAACACATCTTTTTGCAGATCAGTCACAAAGAAGCAATAAGTTTACCTGCATATATTGTTTGAAAATCCTTAGAGAAACAGATTCCACCACCAAATCTCGTGTAATACGATATTTATCCACTCTCGACAGTTAAATTTTAAATATTTAAAACGCTCGCATGCTCGGCATGCCTCGCGTTTTCAAATTTGAAAATTTAACTGTCTCGAGTGGATAAATATCGTATCACACTCGGTGCAGTGGTAGAATCTATATATGCATGATATTAAGGATACATTTAATAGTCTACTTTGGCAAGTATGGTGTCAGCAGTTTAACACTATAAACAAACTTACAGAAATGCAATGATACATATTTAAGTTTTAGTGTTGTTGATCAAGTATGAATATAGTTATCAAAGTTACCAGGATTATAATTTCATACGCCAGAAACGTGTTTCGTCTACATAATACTCATCAGTGACGCTCAATTCAAAATAGTTATAAAGCCAAACCAGTACAAAGTTTAAGAGCAATGAGGACCCAAAATTCAAAATACGTTATGCCAAATACGGCTAACATGGCTAAGGTAATCTATTCCTGGGATAAGAAAATCCTTAGTTTTTTTTTTTTTTTAATTCAAAGTTTTGTAAACAGGACATACTGGGGATTCATTAATATTCGTTGGATACCAATTTTCGTGGATTTCGTGGGTACAGGAGAACCACGAATTCAAATGTGCAACAAATTATAAGTTTGCATACGGAATAGGTGTAGACTTTGCCAAAACCACGAATTTAAATATCCACGAATACGAGTTTTCCACAAACCAGGAAAATTGGTACCCCCGACAATAAATGAATCCACAGTATATAAAAATGACAATTGATTTTCGTCTCTGATGCATGGTTTTTTATTATTATTTTTTTTTTTTGGCTTTTAACTAGCTGTCAGTAACTACGAGTACTCTCAAATCGTACTTTCTTGTTAATTTGACCTGTTGATACTATTTGTTATGCTTTTTTGTTATTTTTTATCAATATGGATCTTGTCTATATACCAGCTTTATATATTTGGAATAACTACTAATTTTCACTTCTTTGTACTACATTTGTATGAACATCAAGACTATTCTCCTTAAATCTGTAAAGGGAATTTTTATCTAGCTCTAATTGTATAGTTTTATTGTTGATATTTACCCCATATGTATCTAGGTTAAATTAAGTATTTATATGACAGAACTTTCTTGGTATTCCTAATCATTTGATAATTTTATATACACAGAAGTAGTATACCTTTTTCATTTACCTGTATATATTATGAAAACCGTTTTTTTTTTAAAGAGATTATGTTTGAAGGGGTGATGTCATGCCATGGTTTTATTTGGACTTGTTTGTTTGCTTTTTTAGCCTTGAATGTTTGTCTCTTATATTTAGTAACCATGTTTTTGCATTCAGGTATCGCAGATCAAATTTATTCGTTTATAGTGTTTTAATTTACGTTTTTTGATTGAGTTAGGCCTTCCAATTGATATTTGATCGTGTGTTTTTCTATGTTGTGATGTTATACTATTGTTTCAGAAAAAGGGAGAAGGTTTGGTACCATTAAAACGTTTAATCCCGCTGCAAATGTTTGCACCTGTCCTAAGTCAGAATTCTGATGTACAGTAGTTGTCGTTTTTTTTTATGTTATTTATACGTGTTTCTCGTTTTTTGGTTTTTATATAGATAAGACCGTTAGTTTTCACGTTGGAATGGTTTCACGCTAGTAATTTTGGGGCCTTTTATAGCTTGTTATTCGGTGTGAGCCAAGGCTCTGTGTTGAAGGCCGTTCATTGACCTATAATGGTTTACTTTTATGAATTGTTATTTGGAAGGAGAGTTGTCTCATTGGCACTCACACTACATCTGCCTATATCTATATAATTGATATTCATGTCAACACCGACGTGCTGGCGACTGGGCTGGTGATACCCTCCTGGACGAAACGTCATTCGGGTAAATAGTTATCAAAGGTATCATAATAATAAAGCTAAACCAGTACAAAGTTGAAACTACTATGTTCGCTTGCATGTCATTTAAGGGCATACTATACAGTTTTAATCCCTTATTGTAATTTTGATGAAAATTGGCGAATAGGCTATTTGTTATCCGCTTAATTTAAATATGAAATAAAAATGGACCTTCATGTGCTTTAACATATTCCCCATTTCCATTTTAATTTTATTTGTGATATATCAACCCTTCCCCTATAAGTCTAGCCAATGTAGAAGAAATAAACACACAGGGATATTTACAGTAAAACTAAACATAAAAGAAGTTTGAGTCCAATGTCAGAATATGTAACAAAAGAAACTAATCAAATGACAATAATAAACAAATTAACAAGGAACTAATAGCACTTACTAACATACCAGAACAAAATTACATGAATTTTTTTTTTTTTTTGGAATTAACTAAAATTTATCTTATGTTCATGAATGTAGAAAAAAACGTCATTTTATGCTGTGTATTCATCAAATTTTAATAAAAATTGCATAATTGACTTTTCCATGAAAATTGGTACATATAATCTTCATACGTAATCAAATCGAATGTCATTTAAAAAAAGAGGGGTCGATGAACACGCTTAAAAGTTAAATCAGTCGAAAAATGCATCTTTTCCCGATTTGCTACAGTTCGATGTCGCGATAATGACATTTTACGTTAGCAAAGTCATTACCTCCCCTGTAACTGTCTCTTATGCCCTTAAGTAAATGCAAATCTTCTTTAACAGACTATCATTTATATCATACTTTTTCTTAAATCAATACACACAAACAGTCTTACCTGTCATCGTTTGTCAACATTGTTGTATTAAATGATATTGGTACAATACTCTTAGTGTAACTTCTTAGTGTAACAAAGTGAGAGGTTTAGCGCTATAAAACCAGATTTAATCCACCATTTTCTACATTTGAAAATGTCTGTACCAAGTCAGGATTATGACAGTTGTTGTCCATTCGTTTTTTATGTTCTTTGTCATTTGATTTTGCCATGTGATTAGGGACTTTCCGATTTGATTTTCCTCTGGGTTGAGTAGATTTGTGATTTTGCTTTTTTCTGTACACTATAGTAATGCCACTATCTATAAAACAGGGTTAAATAAAGATAAAAATAGCGTTTTCCAATTCATGTTAGTACAATACAATACTAGACAACTTGCTTGTTTTTAATCTAGACAAGTTTTCTACATTGGTTAGAGGTATAGGGGGAGGGTTGAGATCTCACAAACATGTTTAACCCCGCCGCATTTTTGCGCCTGTCCCAAGTCAGGAGCCTCTGGCCTTTGTTAGTCTTATATTATTTTAATTTTAGTTTCTTGTGTACAATTTGGAAATTAGTATGGCGTTCATTGTCACTGGACTAATATATATTTGTTAAGGGGCCAGCTGAAGGACGCCTCCGGGTGCGGGAATTTCTCGCTACATTGAAGACATGTTGGTGACCCTCTGCTGTTGTTTTTTATTTGGTCGGGTTGTTGTCTCTTTGACATATTCCCCATTTCCATTCTCAATTTTAAGGTTGTGACATTAGTATTTGTTCAATTTGTTTTATAAGTCTGTATTTTAGATAAATTTATTTTATTATCTTTGTTTATTGGTTTTCAATGGAATATAAGATTACAATCAATTTGAATCATGACCTAAACTGTCTTAAAAAAGGTAGATAAACGAATCTTTTTTATGATACTTTATACTAAAACTTGAATCAGTTTTATTTGAGTGTCACTGACGAGTCTTTTATAGAGGAAACGCGCGTCTGGCGCAAATTTAAAATATTAATCTTGGTATGTATGATGAGTTTAGCGTATGTAAAAAGCATCGAATTAATCAAGTGGAGGCTGCCTCACGGGAACGCAAAATATAATTAAGTTGAGAAAATGATATAATTTAACCAAATGTGCCCAGACCATTTAAAATACGTTGAAAGAGTTGCAGCGTCCGACCAAAGATAAAGTATAACAAAAACACTGAATCCCAAGATTAATTTAAAAGACGGAAGTCCATAAAAAACTCATTAAAAAAACTAAGATTAAAAAACAAACAGAACGACTGGAAAACGTCTGTCATATTCCGACTAGTTACTATGTTACAATATAATATAGAAATAAGAATATAAGAAAAAAAGGCCCAAAATGACAAAAGTAAAAGAATTCAAACAAAAACATCACAGCCTAATTATATTCAAAATAATAAAAAATAAAAAAAAAACTAGAACCAATGAATTACAGGATTCTGACTTGGAACATACACGTTTAGATTTTGCTTGGGTTAAAATGGTTTGTTGGCACCAAAACCCTCTATCGGATTCCGTCTGCACATCCTTGTTAATTTTTGTAAAATGTTGTTCTTGCTTTTTTCGTTATTAGAAACACACAATGTTCTACAATGACTGATGGAAATTAATTCCGACAGCAGCATATGGTTTAGAATGATATCTATATTTTTTACACAAATCTGCACGCAACGAAGAAATTTGATAAGATATATATACTAAAAATACTATTTGTACAGTTTGTTGGGGACTATTCAATTGACAACATCACTAAAGATCATGTACAAACTCATACTGATTGTGTATTTGTCAACTATCAACTTGACATGTGGAAGTAGGCATGTTAGTGGTAAGGACAAGATCAACAATTGAATGTTAGATTTCCATATATGGAATTTTGTGAATAAAAATACCTATCTGCAAAAACACTTTTATATAATTATTCAGAACAATTTCATTTTTAACTTTCAAATGTTTCCGCTTGTAGCGTTCCTGATGATGGTCAAACCAGATAATCGATTACGGCACATGAAATGTGTAACGTGTTGTTTTTAATTTATAGCTAATATGTTTACACATTGTAGTTAATACTTGGCTTGATGTAAGTAACTTGTATATTGAAAACAACACTGCGTATTTTGCAGAATAATCATTTCGCGATGACTTAGGTGACTTTCGATATTGTGCTTCTGTCTTATTTTCTGGCGTAATTTTGTAATTTTGAAACTTAAGTAACAAAATAAGAAAATACAGTTACACATTTGCATTACAAGTCAAATACTTAGATCTACTTAGATTTACATACGAAACATAATCGAAAACCCTTCATTCTCGCAAAGTTATCACATTCAATGATGATAACTATCGAAAACAGTGACACAAACATATCGGTGTAAACAATATGAATGTCACTGTTCGTACGGTCAGAACACCGTCTCATGGTATTTTCCTGTTTTATCCCTTAAATGTTTATTTCAAAGGTACGACAGTACCGGAAATCTTCAGAGGAGGATAGTAGAGTTGAAACTATTTGGAACGAGTTGCAAGGTGAGTTTCATTTCGATTATTTATTTAGTATTTGATCTGTTTATAAGTTACTATCAGGATAAGGTGAATTACGTATGGTCTATAGATTAGTTTGCAAAAAGAGGTTTGTATGACCAGAATAAAGATCCTTATTGGAACATTTATTCTGCCCCTGCCTCTTATCACTCAAATGCAGACATTATGTATGTGTCATTGAAGTAAAACGAATAAGGGAAAATGTGTACAATCAATGCTGACAATACTTTCGGTTTGTAAGATAATCTATCATGTATATATGAAGTGTATTATCATGAACATTGCTTAAATGCAGTCTTGTAGACTGTACCTGTGTATTGACATTTTTTGGCTGTTTCTTTTCCGGTAAGAATTCGATTATCTCAGTTCAGGATGTTTGCTTGTCATGTTTTGGGATTTTTGTCAGATTTGTGGAATCCTCTGGTTGAATCCGTTTGAATGACTTCAAAAAATTTGCCCATTGACTGCCATTTTTCTTTTCTTAAATATTTTCATCTGACAGTCGTCTGTAAAAGTCTTATAAAATCTTTGTTATTTCTTAGTAGTATTTGAGAACTTTAAATTGTCAGTGATAAAGCTATGAAAAATCAAGAAAGAACATTGCCCCACCAACATTTCAACAGCAGTTACTGCAATACATCCCGATATGATGGAAGCCTATATTGACTATTTACCGGATTTGTAATAACATAAGCAACACGACGGGTGCCATATAAAGAGAAGGGTCTGATTATCCTTATAGAGCACCTAGATTACCAGAGTTGTTACTGGGGTTCGTGTTGCTTAGTCTTTAACCTATTATGTTGTGTCTTATGTACTATTATTCGTCTGTTTGTCTTTTTTTTTTTTGCCACGGCGTTGTCAGTTTATTTTCTATCTGTGAGTTTGACCCTTCTTCTGGTATCTTTTGTACCTTTTGAAAAAACTTTGATTTGTTTTAGTTTTTATATGTTGCATACCTCATGTCTGTATGTAAAGACCTTGAAGACGAGACTAGTCTCGTCATTATAATCTAAAAAAAAAAAAACGTTTTCCGTAATGTTTACCATATTTAATTATTTGCGTTGTGGCTTAGTCTTTTGAGCATAGTTTGTATCAACTTTATCCGTTTTGAGATAACCAACAATGTAATATAATGGTTTTATTGAGATAAGATATATATAATAAAGGGAACTGAATACTGTATTTAAAAAAATTCAAAGAAAAAAGTGATTTGCAAATGTATATGAAAAATGTACAAAAAACAAGGGGGGTTATTGACTTGTAAAATGTCAGTATTTTTATGAAGATAAATATCATGATGTTAGTATTTTGTACTTATAAGTTGTTTAGTTTGAGTTTTAAATGATATTCGAGATGGCCTTTTATCATATTCTTTCTTTTTTATAGGAATATGTCAACATGATAATCGACCCAAGACTGTGCAAGAGCTGAAAAGGGATACACAAGTTCTGCTCAAAAGAATGTCTGTGACATATTGTTACGGGATAATATGAAATTGAAATACATAGCAATCTCATTTATGTATATGAACTTTACTGATCGCTAGTCTAGATATTTTAAGAGAAGAAAGGTTTTTTTTTAATGAAAATGAAAGGTATCTAGAATACTATCTATTCTATTCTAAAATGATTTCTTCTAATATGATATTCCAAATCAATATAATATCAAATGGTTTTTAAATTTTACAACCACATATGATTCAAATGTTTTACAGAGAGAAAGGTAATAGTTTTGAACATCGAATGCTTTCATGCAATCTGTACTTCTTTCGATAACCCATTGTCAAGGTATATTTGTACCGCCTAACATAAGCTGTTATTAATATTGATATAATAGGTGTTCTTGTTGGAAAAAATATTCTATAACTTTTATTCTAGTCGAAGTAAATTATATAATATTACTTCCAATTAGAAAATAATATTATAGAAAAAACTTCTATTTCATGACACCATTACTGAAACGTGATAACCAGTATTTCCCATTTAAATGAAATTGACAAATCTTAAAGTTACTGTGACAACAAGATTATTTTATTAAAGGTTTAATTATTCATATATTGATTAATATATATTTGTTTGTAGAGGTTTTTTGTAGTAACATGTGTTATTGATTATCACTTGGATTTCTTGGAACTTTGTAATTGTATTATATAACTTCAGCATGTTCAGTTATGTCATATGAATTAAATCAAAAGGATGGAGAGAAAAATGACCGCATTTATTGGTTAGTTGAATATTTAAAAAGTTAGCCATGTTTGCAATATACTAATTACGGTATGAAAAACATTTTAAAACTTTTGGGTCCTCGATGCTCTTTAGTTTTGTATTCATTTTGCCTTTTTTACATGTTTTATTGAGCGTAACTTAAGCTTGACATGCGGAATGGGTTTTGACCAATGTAAAAGTCCGTGCTGTGGTCAATGATTGCAAATATCTTCTGATTACTACTAGGTCTTTTGATGGAAGTAACCTGCTTTTTTTATATCAATTATCATCTCTGTTGTAGATATGGCAATATACAAATATGTTGTTAAAATCAATAAACAATTGAAAAATGATATCAAGTGGATCTTTAAAGGTTTATATATAATTTACTAATTACATTAGAAGTATGTTTCATTATAATACTTTATTCTGATTGGCTAACTGCAACTCAATAAAAATTTTCATTCATGATAACACGTGGTCCCACAATAAAGTGCACAGGTGAATTAAATAAAACATTATAAAATTCGTGTTTTCATTATCATAGCTAAAAAATGTAATTATAAGTACTGAATGCTTCTTCTTGTAACTTCATAGGGTTGTAAAAGCGTTGACCGTGCGCAAATTTTTTAGAATGAAGCGCAAATATACTTCGGTCAACGCGTTTACAACCCAATGAAGTTACAAAAAGAAGCATTCAATTCTTAACTAAAACGTCAATCCGCATGAAAATTTTTATGGATTAGATACTTAGTTATCAATTAGTTAAAAAACAAATTTTATTATAGAAGTTTAACTCTCTTTGCGTTGTTGATAACATCTGGGGCGTTTGGGTGTTTTTATTCTTATTTATCTTAGGGGTCATTTTCTTTAGTGTACATTATATAAATTACTATATAAACTTCTGTATTTGAGTTCATTATCAATTAGGATAATGCGACTTGTTGAGTATTGCAATAATAAGAACCTGCATTTAATGAATGGCTATTATTTATTTTGAATTTATTGAACCATAAAACTAATTTTTTACTCTTTACATTGAATAATGCCAAGCAGATTATGTAAAATGTGAAGAGTCAAAAATTAATTTTATTGGTCAATAAATTCAAAATAAATTATTGCCATTCATTATAAATAAATTTCTATGAAAATAAGGTTCAAAGAACTTTTTATATTATTTATATTAACAATAACAACGTACGTACACACATGTTAGCGTATGAATACACAACGTCAGAGTGGGCGTGTCGCCATAAAAATTGACAACATTGAAATAAAACTAATACGTTTAACCAATCAGAAGACAGTAAATACACCAAATTTATTTATTCTGATATATTATACATATACTAATCAATGCCCGCAATAATTTCAGAATTTACAGCTGTAACAATTGTTAACAAAATTATCAAAATTCGAAACTCTATAAAAAAAAAAGGATTTTATATGATTTTTTACTTTTTGAAAAATTTCAGAAACTCGAGGAGAAAAAGAAATTTCAAAGATATTAAGACTATTGAAGGATGATTTCAAAGGTGTTTGTTTTTCAAAAATGTAAAGAGTGACAAACTTTATATGCATATGCAATTATTACGAAAAGCTAAGTATTTCCAACTTATTATCATAATATAAGAAAGTATAAGCAAAGTTGTTGACAAATTTGTCCTAGATCTGGTCTTTTGGTTTAGACGAAAAATAATTCATTGTTGATTGTTTAAAGTTCAATGGCAAACATTTCACGCATGTTCTGGACGATAAAGAATAAAGAGATATGGTGACAATAGCAACAAACATCAATTAAATTCCATGAAACGTAGTTTTTGAATCTATAAATCATTGCACGTACGGCTTTCAATAAGTAGAAAGCCCGGATATTAAAGTGCTATAGCAAAAAAAACTTCTTATCTCGCAGCGCAGTCTTGTAACAATCATTATTACAGCACACAATGTACGTTGCATTTACTTGCAGATGAAATGACAGATAAACGCGTGGTTAAATTTTCATAAAATTAGAAAATAGATGGAATCATTTTTTGAAATCTATGAATTTATTTGTACATATAGAGTAAATCAATATTATAAGACTCTCCAAACCTCTTCTACTGACCAATTATTTGTTTGTAAAGGACATAAAAAAGACAAAAAAAGACAAAAATGTAGCATGCATTTAACTTATTTTTTATGTTTTAAAAATTATTAGGAACATGTGCAAAACATGCAAAAGATTGTACAGAGCTTAAGAAGTACAACAAACTATCCGGTGTTTACAAAATATCTCCGAGAAATTCGGAGGTCCTAAAGGTTTACTGTGATATGTCAACAGACGGAGGTGGTTGGTCGGTTAGTATTATATGTTGTTTATGGTCATTTACATTCAGGATTGTTGGGGTTCGCATTGCTGAGCTTAAATCATCCGCGTTATGTTTTGTTGATTTGCTGTTCGTCTTTTGTTCAGTGGCATGTTGCATGTCCGTCCGTATTTCGTAGGAGATATTTTATTTGATCCTCCGTTATCTTCTTTTCTTCACCTTTCTTTTATTTTTATGTTTGAGTTCACATATGTAAACGGAAAAAAGTTATTATTCATTTAAAATGATTTTACGAACGAACGTTGTATTTATGAAAAGTTAAAAGCTTATTGATGTCCTTATTTACTGAATTTGTTAAATATAAAATTAAGGAAATATGGTTTGACTGCCCATAAGACAAATTTTCACCATATTTCAAATGATGTTGAAACAGCAATTATAGGTCACCGTACTTCGACATTCAGAAAGGTCTTACGAAAGAATAAAATTGCACATAAAAACAAGATTGCAAACATACATCAATCTTTCACTTGACGTAAATCAATTAACAATCAATCAAGGCTTTTCTTCCTCAGGAAGAGATTACCTTAGCTGTATATGGCAAAACTTTTAGTTAGGAATGTTTGGTCCTCAATGCTCTCTCAACGTCGTACTTTATTTGGCCTTTTAAACATTTTTGATTCGAGCGTCACTTATGAGTCTTTTTAGACGAAACGTGTGTCTGGCGTATACATACAATTTTAATCCTGGTATCTATGATGAGTTTATTCACACCTTTTAAAGAATCAGTTTTTATTTTCGAAATATTATTTTACGCTATATTAATAATATTTATTAAAAAAGGAAAAGGTCTTCGGATATCGTATTGAAATTTCCTATTCTTTAGATAATCCAAAGACACTATGATGGTACTGTGGATTTCCAACGAAAGTGGGCAGAATACGAAAAAGGGTTTGGGAATGTTGAAGGTGAATACTGGCTAGGTAAGTCATTTTATCGACTTTGTGCTAATACCTTTCCGGTCGGCTAAAGCGCAGAATCAATTTAAAATATCAAAACACGGTCTCAGGATTCAATTTTAAATTATCCTTTAATCATATGTCGAACATTTATGGAAAAAAAAAAATATGTATTTATAAAAATTGACAATTGATTGATTGATTGATTAATCGATCGATTGGTTAAGTGATTGATTGATTGATTGATTGATTGATTGATTGATTGATTGATTGATTGATTGATTGATTGATTGATTGATTGATTGAAATATTCATATATTACATTGTCAATATAGAATAATCCATATATTATTGGAAAAAGAAAAGAAAAGAAATAAATAAAAATCAAAGGAATTTTTAATTTTTGAAAAACAAAAAACAAAACAACAAAAAAACAAAAAAAAAACAATAAACAAAAATATGTCTTACATACAGCATTCACAATACCGCCCTCAAAGGAATTTTTAATTATTGTCGTAAAGACATTAACTAAGATGAATATAAATGTAGTTATAAACATAGACAAACATCAAACATGCATATTTACTATAATATAACAGTTTTAAATCCTAAAATAGATGGCGATGTGGATAAAGTAAAAACATGTAAGTGAAAGTAAATCAAGTAAACAAAGTACCTTTTATTTTTTGATAAAAAAAAAACCTAGTCTTCTAATATTGGAATCTAGGCTTCAGAGTAGAAACTGGCCATATGAAAAGGGTTACTTTCAAAAAATATATTCTTTTCTAGTGGTAGAGATTCTTTGATGTAATGTTTTAGTCCTGTAAAATTTAACTTATTTTCTCAGAGATTTGTTCTATAAATATAATTTTTTAAGGAGTATTATTAAGTTTTTGTTATCCTTTTTTTTCTTTTGTTTCCTAGATTTGCGAAAAAAAATGAATATCTATATAATAGAGTTTTTTGTGGTGTAGAAAGACATATTATGCACTTTTTTCTAATCCTATTCTCCTTTTTAATCAAGACACCATTTATCTCCACTGTGTTACATTTTTTTTCTAATAAAACATCATACATATCTTTTGACCCTTTATTTGATAAAACAAATATTCGAAAACTTGGTCCAAAGAATAATTCAAAGACTGTATTTTTATATTTTTATTATTCCAAAGTTAGTCTGTTAAATTCCTTTTTTTTATTTTTTTTGGTATAAGTTTATTTTGCATTTTGTCCATGCTTTGCAAACTTTTGTTAATTGCTATGAATTTCCCACTGGAATATACTGATATTTTGGTTGTATTCTGTTGTAGAGTTTTTTTTTCATGCAAATAAAAATATATCTCCTTTTCGTTTTCATTATTATTATTCTATTGTAAAGGAAACAAGCATATCCATCATTTGACATCTAATGAGAAATATGAACTAAGGATAGATTTGACAGACAACAAAAATAAGAAGAGATACGCTGTGTACAAACAATTCAGCATTGGAGATGCAGCATCAAAATACAAACTAAACATTGGGAGTTATAGAGGAAATGCAGGTAATCAAATTATTTTTCGAATGTTTAAACAGGGCTGATATGCATAGTTTTATGACAATTTATAAATATCAGCCCTGGACCTTTCAGGAATTCATTATTAAAAGGCTGGAATTACAAGAAAACGTGATATTTCGATCAATTCATCATATAAACGAGAAAACAATTTTAAGGGCGGATATATTTATGATATTTCGAGTGAATATCACAACTGAAAATAAACATTTTATCTTAATATATAGTTTGAATGATGCATCACGAGATATTCTTGTAATTGTATTCAAATGGTACCGGAAGAAAAACGGCAAACATCGCAGTTTCTAAACGTCATTTTATGCAAATTTGTAAAATTGTTTTACTAAAACGGAATATATAATCATCTTTTCTATTGTTCTATAGTTTGGGTTTGTTTTATAGCACTATATTTGCTTATCCGGTGGAATTGATATAAACCTAGAATGGTACACAACTCGATCGTACAAAATTCGAAATTTTAGTAACAATCATTTTTGTCTACTAGTTATTTCCCTTTTTATCCTGAATTTCTGAAAATTTAGTTTTTTAAATATCGCTTTTTTTTTATCCAAGATAACAGCACAACTGATAAGATAGAAGGGTTATGATGTGGTTTACAGAAATAAAATACGAACAAAATATAAACAATAGAGAAAAACGAAAAACGAACACGAACACGTAAAAAAGTATATAGAATAATGGTGTTCTCTAATATAAAGAATAATAAAAATGATCTTCGGAATAAATTCAGAAAACAGAAATGAAGACATTCCTCAGACCCTCTTTTTTATGAGTGTAGCTCATAGAATAACCCAAGTCTTTCTCTACAACTAGAACACATATTTATAATACTATTAAGGATGTATTTAGGTGCGGTTTTGGAATTTGTGTCAAATTATTGGACTCCTTGGTGTTTTTCCATACAAAACAAGGTAAAATAGTTTGCCCCATAACACACATTTTTTTTTCACATAACACTAAATAGCTCATAAAAGGTCATTTACCAAAATTTTAGAAGATTCTGATTTTCTTTCTTTTGTTTTGGGACCAAAATAATACCAATGCAAACATAAGGTAAAAGTCAGAGTCAGCCATATTTTAAATCTCAAATATCTCAGAAAGGAGGTCCATGACCTATTAATAATTTTAGCTTATTTATATCCTTTAAGAATGCTCTACCAGCTTATAGTATCAATTTTAAATTCTTGATCTATTAAATTTTACCTAACCTCACCTAAGTACATCCTTAATACATTCTCTAGGTGATTCGATGACGTCTCAAAATGGACTGCTGTTTTCCACCATTGACCAAGACAATGATCAGAGCAGTGGTGACTGTGCCAAGGGAGGTGGGCCTTGGTGGTATGGAAATTGCACTTGGAGTGCACTCAACAAAAAGTTCAGTTCCAACCTATATTGGCACTTTTTCGCTAACCATGTTGCCAAAACATCTATCATGATGATAAGAAGAATATAGAAATGCTTCTAATAATAAATGTTTAGCAAATAAAGATACTGTTTTAGTCTATTATTTTAATCAACTGAGTGGTGGATATAGATTTCACTTACATGAAATGAGGATTTTAGTCAAAGATTCATTTGAAATACACATTTCGAAACTGTGAAAATAATTAATCCAAAATGAGGCTAAAATTACTTCACCGCTTACTGAGTTTTGAACTAAAGGCATTGTTTGTCTGAGTTCGATTTGTATATGCTCAGAGCAATAAACTGACAACACCTAATTTTTTGGCACACAAAGTTTACGTTTAATATTAATAATAATATAGCCTAAAGATTAAACACGCTGTTTTCTAGAGGGTATTGGCGTGTAAACTGAACTAATATGACAGTTGTTATCCATTCGTTTGATGTGTCTGAGCTTTTGGTTTTGCCATTTCAATAGGGACTTTCCTTTTTTAACTTTTCTCGGATTTTTGCGATTATATTTTTTGCCTAACAAACTGAATAAAATTCCAAAGTTTATATATCATTTCAAACCCATGCTTGTTATTTATTTCTCTTTGAACTCTACGATTCTACTCATGTGATTCGGTTATGCGAACCATATCAAATTATCATATTAATTACATATGTCATCAACGATTGTATAAGGAAACATACGTACATACGTCAACTGTTTGCAATACATACCATGTTACAAAATGCTCATGAAAACGGATATGAAACATAAGAAAACTTATCAATTGGTGTAAATACTTTTGAAATAAATAACCATGAGTGTTGATTGATTAATATTCGCTTAAAACGTTCATTTGCATATATTTTATTCGTTCAGAACGACAACAAATTAACAATGATTACAATAGGTAGGTCCTTTAAAAGAGGGGCGAAAGATATAAGGGGTGCAGTCAAACTCATAGATCGAATATAGACTGACAACGCCATGGTCAAAAAAGAAAAACACAAACAGACAAATAATAGTACACAAGACAAAACATAGAAAACTAAAGACTAAGTAACACGAACCCGACCAAAACCTGGGGGTGATCTCAGGTGTTCCGGAATGGTAAGCAGATCCTGCTCCACATGTGGCACCCGTTGTGTTGCTCGTGTTATTACAAATCCGGCAAATTGTCTTATTCGGTAGGTCACATTCGTGAAAAGGGGAGGGGGTTGTGGTTACGACATAAGAAACATCCGATATCATCTGTGAAACGGTTATTCCATAACAGTCATCCAACGCGTGATGGCGTCCATAAAATTTAAGAAGGGATGATTTCAACTTCACCATTTGGAACTTTTGCTTTAAGAGCCTAAAACAGGTCAACCGAGAATGCAGAGCCAAAAATCAGAATGCCAGAGAGAAATTATTTGACAAGAAAATATTTTAACCTTGCAACAGGCCCCTTTTGATCGCTCAAAGTTGTTACTGAAGTTCTTTATGTGCAGATTGTTTGGATCTTTGTCTACAAGAGACATTGAATTCTTCGTCCACATTATCTTCGGGCATTGCTGCGATCTTATACATATCAAACAGTCAAGTGGACGTCCCACTCAGACAAGGTTTGAACTGACGAAACTTATTACATGCTCATATTTCAATGCCCAATTCAACCCTTGTGTTTTTAACGTTGATGTTATAACAGCCCAAATATACCAAACCAAACGCAATATACATAAAATAAGATGGGTATATGAGTGCCAATGGGTGATCAATCATCAAAGTCACAATGTATGAAAAGTAAACAACTATAAGTCAAAGTACAGCCTTTAACATGGAGCCTCGGCTTGCACCGTACAGCAAGCTATAAAGAGCCCAAATGACTTGTGTAAAAAAATTCATATCCAGGAAACCAACGAATTTATATAACATAAATTAAAAACGAGAAGCAAAAACTACTATGAACAATACCAACAAACGACAACCACTGAACAACAGGCTTCTGACTTGAGGAAGGTGTATACAAATGCAGCAGGTTGAAACGTTTTAACAGGCGCCAACACTCACCCTTACCAAGTAATAAACCAACCAGAGTATCAAAAGTCCATCAAATAAGTTCTACACCGATATTTAGATGATTTCGATGATTTCGATATATTTGACAACACCGACAAATGGACGGAAACTATAAATCTCAAAATGAAAATTTGGTCAAGTTAATGGATTTTATAACACATCTTACCAAATAACATGTTTCTACTGCTCTACTGACTTGATTTTATGTTGAAAGACTTAGACATGAAGGTTTTCCTACAAGTATCTCTTAAACTAAACCTTTTCAAAGATCCATTACAATGGTTATATACACCTTACAATTATCTTTACACCTTATGTTGTTAACATATCGCTCATAGTATTTGAAATAGACAAAAACACAAAAACTCAACATTGACCAATGAACCTCAAAAAAATGTCAAGGTCAGAAGATAACAGCTAGACCAGAATGTATACCTTACAATCAAAACACAAATAGTTAATATTGACTATTGAACCATGAAAATGATGTAACGGTTAGATGAACCCTGAATGACAAGACATGTACATCATGCATTCATTCCATACAAAATTTACCCCAAGCTTTATAGTATCTAATAAACGGACAAAATTATAAAATCTTACCTTTGACCAACGTACCATAATAATGAGGTCAAGATCAGATGAAATCTGCCAGTCAAGCATGTACACCTTTTAATCATTCCATACACTAAAACTAAAGAATGTATAATTACTCCGTTTATTCTATTATGGATGTTAAATCTGATGCCTCCTGTAGAGATTCTCATGTTCTCTGCCAGTTTATAAGGCTCTTTCATCATCTCTTTGGGTAGTCTATATGTAGCCTGTTGCAAGCTTGAATTTATAACCCACATCCAACATACCCTCATTTCAAATGGCAGTCATAATTTTCCACCTTTTCATTCTTGTTGGCCTAACTTGATAAAATTAATGAATTAATCTTTAATTTGTTTTCATCCTGAACATGCATGAAATACTTCCCACTGTACATTAAGCAAGCAAAAAACAATCAATCAACCAATCTAATCAATAGATGAACACAACATTAATGAACTTGTTCACACATTCCACAGGCTAGAGGTCATAACTGGAAAATATCAAAATCTGCTACAGGAAAATGTATATTAAGAAATTTTGCTTGCTTTTTTTGTTTGGATTGTTGATCAATGGACACAAATGCCATATTCATTATTGTTATTCCCTACCATGATGCTTAAAGGTCCTGGGGAGAACACTGTACCCTAACAATTTTCACAATCAAAAAAATTTTCCCACAATTTCTGAATTTACAGTATATTTAATATTAACAGTTATCAAAAGTACCAGGATTATAATTTTATACGCCAGACGCGTGTTTCGTCTACATAAGACTCATCAGTGACGCTCAGATCAAAATAGTTCAAAAAGCCAAATAATATATTAAAATACTATCAACATTTCATTAGATATTGTAATGAATACTTGAAATATACACCTGCTGTGTACTAGTCCAATACACTGAATCAGATTTGTATGTCTGCAAGATGACATTTTATCCTACTGTTCACATTATTAAATCTCCTAGCCAACCAATCTTAAATCTAACTATAATACAGACAAGCAGCAATTTATCAATATTAGTATCTCGTTCAACCTGCTCTGGGAATGAACCCATGACCTTCTGCACTAAGGACAATCACTCAATAACTGGACAATACTTTCCTGCCAACAGCAATGCAGACAACATTGAGCAAATTCTAACAGTAAATCAGTTGTACAAATGTATATTTAGAGTTTTTAATCGGCAACATAAACTTCACAATCACATGACATAACAAAATGCTGATGAATTACAAACTGCTCCATTGCTGAACTGAAAAATTCTATTGACCGGTCAATTTTAACTTTACAAATTGGTTTCTTTCTGTAAAATACATATATTTGAAAACAGATATGTATGTATAAAAGAAGATGTGGTATGATCAACTCTTCACAAATGACATACAAGTTTACAACAATGCATGGTTCAGTTATTCTATAAATGGTCACATGTTTATCATTTATGAAAAAATTATTACTGGACATATCATTTTCTTCTAGTTAATATCCTACTGTCTTGTATTTTTGTTTAATTTTCAATGTGTTGCTGTGTAAATTTTAAATATTAAACTTGTTAAGGTAGCACTACAGTCTAACAATGATTTTTTGAAGATATTTTTTTTATCACATAATTTTGAAGTTAGTACTATTCTGCACAGTATGTAAAAATCCCAAAGTCATAATCTTATTGCAACAGGGAGTAAATTGATAATTGACTTATGTAAATAAAAGCACATGGTAATTAATCTAAATATATAGGCATTTGGTAGGGGCTAATATGTCAATCATCTGTTGATGCCAGTGTCCTGCTGTTAATCCCTGACCACAAGAGAAATATTGTAGTCTTATCTCATTGTTTTGCAACAAAAATAATTTATATAACAGGAAAGTGAACAGAGAAAAAGAAAAAAATCTAAAGGGAAAAAATCTACCAAAAATAAAAATAAAATACCATGGAAAAGAGTGGGAAAGTATTAAAAGCCTCTGACTGCCGGTGTAAATTTATTCCCTGGGTCTTCTTCATTTGAATACAGTTTTATGCATTTTAACTAATTTTTAGTTTAAGAGTAATTTTTCAGTTCCATTAAATTAAAAAAAATCTGAGGAAAAGTGTATTTTCAAGAAGAGGATGGTCCAATTCTTTATCTTTTTATGAACATGTTTTTTATGCACACTTCTCTTAATGTTCTAGCTTATTTCAGACAAAGTTTATTTCTTTTTTAAAATTCAAATGAAAATTATTCTTATATATAGAGAGAATAATGATGTTAAACATTGCTTATATACAGCTGGTCAATCATGTTATTCTCTTATCTTAGACTGTCTGGAAAGAGGCGGAGCTTTGTCTATATTTAATTACTACTTTATAGATGTTGGTCAAATCTGTGACGTCAAACTCCCGCCAAATGCCAAGTTAGTGTTGGACAGTTCACATATAATGCAAAATTTACAGCATTAGAGCATCAAAGACACAAAGTGTGTGGTTCTAATGATATAGTAATGGTATCAGAACACTCCTGGAGTGTTCCCAGTGGAATTTGTGTATTTATATTGACTTTATAGAGGTGTTAAGGGGGAAATTCAGTTTTTAGGTCATTTCTCAGAAAAAAATTTCATGAGAATTGTAATGAAAAAATGAAAATAGAATCTTTATGGGTACCCCCTTTGGCCCGAATTTGATATAAATGATTAAAGGGTGTGTTTTCTACAATACCGTGTCCCAGTTTTTAGATAATATGCTTCTAAATGAATTTATAGGTCTCCAAAGATGAAAGGTGAAATGAGGTTTGGAACCCAGCAGTTAAATCAGATATATCTTCTTACTGGAGGCATATATCAAAAATCTAAGACATGGTTTTGTTGATTTTATATGGTTGATTAAAGGGATGAAAACAAATTTTTACTGCCATTTGACATGAATGTGCCATTTTGATCCAAGTTGGAAGACCACTTTTTTGGCAATTAATTAGCTATATTTTGAGATTAATCAAACCAAAAATAAATTTTTAAATAGATTAAGAAAGAGTTATATTTCAGCTTTAAAATGAGTTAAAAATTTTAACAATCCATCGAGTAGTTTTAGAGAAATTAATCTTTAAAGACTGTTGATTAAAGTCAGAAAATTCTGACTGTAGTGCTACCTTAATATGAGGAGTACAAATTTCCATAGGGAAACAAATAAGAGAGCTTACAGAAATAATACCAAACAACACCATTCTGTAGTTTAATAAACATAATTTGTAATCTACTGATGGTAATACTTTAAAAGCAACAAAAAAAAATGGTCTATAAATCAATGTGCTGTGTGAATTTTATGAAGTATAAAAAGAAAAGCCTTTTCTCACATGTAAACTTTTGAAAAAAAAGAATGAATATTTTAAAACTGTTTGTGTATTCTAACAATTGTTATTTTCGCAGTTAACATTTCAATACTCTAGGCCAAACCTATTCATGGGGGTTTGTTAATAGTCAGAATAAATAAAAGGGAATAATTCAATCTGTGCATTTCGAGAAATTCTTGGTAAAATGAAAAAATGCCTCACAAAAATCCCTTGGTTATAGCACTGCTAGTTGAGGAATAATTTATTTTTTTTATTTTTACAAACAGGACAATCAAAAGAAACTCAGCAGTCCTTATATTCCACCTTAATGACCGTGCTGGGCAGTGCAACTTTAATCCATTTTCAAATGCCTGAATTTGACTTTAAAATCTTTCTTTAGCTCCACCTCTGAATTTAATCGACATTGGAGTTTTTATCAAACATTCTTTTGAACTGGGGGTGACAGACCAAAGAGACCAAAGAGCAGAAAACAGTTTTGTATCTATTTTATATGTAAAAGTCGACCCTTGTGGACTTAATTTTTGAAATAGAGATTATATATAACTTATTTGTTTAAGGATAAACTGGATCCCTGCGATTACTTAAGCACTATATATATATACCTGCACATGATTTAAAACAAATAACTGAATGATAATGAAATGTATGATTGAAATTGAAGCAATGAAACAACTTACAGTAACATGGATAAAATTGTAAACGTCAATCACTGAATAACAGCATCAACAATGTAAAAAAAAAAGAATAAAGAATAAAGTTTTCATAATTGGACTGAATCCTAAAATCTCAGTTATATAACATAAAATGTATTTAGAGAACGAAGTTATAAAAATTATTGTAATATATATGCTTCAACAAAAATTTATGTTAAAGCATTTGATATATTGTAGTCAGAAGTTCAATTGCCACTTTTATTCTAAAAAAAAAAGTTTTAAAGTGGTGACACCTGGTGTGACCTTTTACAATGTCATTTTTTTTTTGTTTTGGTCTTTTGACCAGCATCTTTTGTTCTTGGTTTTTTGTATGTATCAAAATAAGCAGATTTCAGTTGCCAATAAATCTATGTACAAATTCTTTTTCAATTTCAACACAGTATTTTACCATAGTTACCATAACAACCATTCATAACACAAAAGCACTTACTTGCATTACACATATTAACAGTAACAATTAGCTCGCAGCTTTAATATTGTATAAATTATATTATCTTAAATGATATATTATACAAATGCAGTTACCAATGGAAAATGTGTGAATAAAACATACATACTGATTCGAAACACGATATCAGACTTTTCAACATATGTGTTAGTTTTATACATAACTGTTTCTTTATTAAGACAAAATTTACTTATATAATGTGCAAGAATGAAAGAATAAAAATTTATCAACAACATTCTGTTTCATTTTCACATCAACATCTAATCATGTTCATAAAATACATCGGAAAAAGAAGTTTAATGCTAGTTTCCTCTCCAATTTAAAATTGACTTATAGAAAAGAGATTTCAAACAAAATAATTTCTTTTTACAAAATAAAGTCTTTAGTGCCCTAAATTTTATCAAAAACGAAGTCAGCATGTCGTCTGCAAAATGAACAGTTCAAGATCTAAAACAACTATTTCTTCATTATCCGTGACCTCTCACTCCATTTCAATAAAAAAAAAAATTGTCCTATTAATGTACGTTATCAATCGATGTCCATTTCCGGTTTTACTTCTGTTTTCGGTGAATCTGCGGGTGTTTCTCCTGGTTTTGTTGAATCTGTTTCCATTTTCTCTCCATTATTTTCTCCTTCCTTCTTCACATCTTTTTTCTCTTCTTTTGGTGGTTCCACTTCAGGCTTGGGTTTGTTCATAATGGGATTGCACGTAGTATCTAATGACTAACATATTAAATAAGATTACAATAATTATCAACGTCAAGTGATTAAAATTTTCAATCCTTTAAAAATACTTTTGTTCCAAATTAGGCATTAGCTGTTAAAATCTAGTTCATCAATTTACCTAATTCATCAAATTATATTTGAAACATACAAGATCCTGGTAACATGTTTAACCCTGCCACTTTCTTTGTGTATGTGCCTGTCCCAAGTCAGGAACCTGTATTTCAGTGGTTGTCATTTAATGCTGTGTTACACATTTGTTTTTCGTCCATTTGTTTGGTTCATTAATTAGGCCAAATAGTTTTCTGGTTTGAATTATTTTATATTTGTGATTTTGGGACCTTTTATAGCTGACTGTGGTATTGGCTTTGCTATTTGTTGAATGCCATACTGTGACCTAAAGCGGTTATTTTTAGTGTCATTTGGTCTCTTGTAGAGAGTTGTCTCATTGGCAATCATACCACATCATCTTTTCTATATAAAACATTTATTCAAATTACAAAAATTACAAACAAAACAATTAACCATGCACGGTGGACTTATTATAATATCTAAGCATTTCCCGTGTATTTTAGAACAGGTGCCATCTAATTATCCATCCTGATGACCTCCGAAGACTGTTGATGGATAAATAAATCAATATAGACAAAAATATAATATGTATATATATATATAGACTAGTTGTGAAACAATTCACAGAAGAAGTTATGAACCGGAGTATTTTTGCTTGGTTTGATTTTAGATTCATTTTCTTGGTATTCCTGTTCAGTTCCGTTCCATATAAAACCAATCAAAATTCCAGTTAATACTTGTTTCAAATTAAAAACATCATAAAAAGAATGGCATGTATTTCAGCTATAATAAGTGAACACCAGGTTAACAAAAAAAAACAAAAACCCTAGAACAAAGGTAGTTTAATATTACACTACATGTATTGGGTTTAAGGTTATGTATTGATTATGAATGTAATCAAAATGTATCTTACCGCAACCCTTAAATAAGTTTCTTATCATTAGTTAAGTGTATCATTACAGCTCTAAATAGAGAGAATATTATGTACAATTTATAAATGATGATATTTCTAAGTCTGTAATATAATTAATGATAACACACCAATTTTAAAGTTGGCTCACCTGTTTTGTTGATCGAATTTGTTGTGCTAAAACATTTGGAGGATCATAACAACTTTGTTTTTGTGTGTCCATCAGTGCTTTGTTTTGCCATTGTTCTTTTTCTTCCAGACATTTAGAGACTTTTTCAATATCTTCTGCTGATAAGTGGGCGAACTTTTCATCCTGTAAATACAATATACAGCATAGTAATATCTTGATAACCTTCTTTTCATACATGTGGATTTCTTTTGTTTAACCTATCCCAAATGAGAAGCCCAGCCTTTCCCACTTCAGTATTTACCATTTTTTAAGCTATTCAATACAAATATTTATATTCTCCCATCTCAAATTTGAAAGTGACTCATTAAAAAAGGAAAATGAGAACAGAATTCCAATGACCCCCTGTGTTGCACATATGTTATTTGTCCAAGGCCATTTAACTGAATGAAAATGTGATGTCCCAATGCTTGTACAAGTTGCATACCAAATACCGTAAATTGGGAAATGTTGGCGTCGTGATATTTTGGCAGTTTTCTCTTGAAAGGGCTGTGTTTTATTTTGGTGTGTGTAATCGTGGTGCTTCGTCCAATGGACATGTTTGATTTTTGCCTTTATTTACATGTTATTTGATAAAATATCATCGAACTTCTCAAACAAGAAACACGACAAAGTTAACCTCATGAAGGAATCTGATACAGATTCAATGGCGGATCCAGAACTTTTCATAAGGGGGGGGGCTCATTCCAGTCATGCTTCATTGATTCCCTATATAATCAACCAAATTTTTCCATCGAAAAACGGGGGCACTGGATCTGACTATGCCGGATGCAATTACAAATAATTCCGTATATCGTGGTTCAAAGCTGAAAAAAGTGTCACATGTGTGAATAAAATTTCTTGCTGTGTTTTCTTACAGTTCTTCTACACAAAAGGCTCTCAAGATCCTCAATCGCTCACCTTGATTTTTTTTTGCATTTATCTTTAGTTTAAGTGTCCAATTTCATCGTATTTTTTTTTTTGTTTTTTTGTAGATTCAGCATATCAAAGAACCTTAAGAATTTATTTTTTGATGAAATCAAACAAAGTTTAATTTTAATTTTTTAGATCTTACTTTGCTGATTTTTTTTGTTTTTGTTTACAGTTTATCTTTATTATTAATAACATTCAAGATGATAACAAAAAACTGCAAAATTTCCTAAAAATTACCGATTTAGTGGCAGCAACTAAACAATGGGTTGTTAGATTTATCTGAAAACTTCAGGGCTGATAGAACTTGACCTAATGAACACTTTCATCCCATGTCAGATTGGCTATAAATCCTTTGGTTACGAGATAGAAGCCAAAAACTGCATTTTACCCCTTTGTTCTATTTTTAGCCATGGCGGCCATGTTTTTGAAGAAACAGAAAATAAAACACAAACTTTATTCTAGATATCCTAAGGATCATTCAGATTAAATTTGGTTTCGGTAGTTTTAGAGGAGAAGATTTTTTAAAGTTAGAAAACATGATAAACAAATGTGTAAAATTGTCCTAAAAGGGCAATAACTCTTAAAGGGGCCAGTTGACAATTTTGGTCATACAAAACTTATTTGTAGATCTTACTTTCCTGAACCTATTTGCTGTTTACAGCTTATCTTTGTCATTAATACTATTCAAGATAATAACCAAAAACTCCAAAATGTCCTTAAAATTACCAATTTAGTGGCAACAACCCAACAAAGGGTTATTTCAGGGCTGATAGAACTTAACCTTATGAACACTTTTATCCCATGTCATATTTGCTCTTACTGCTTTGGTTTTTGAAATATGAGCCAAAAACTGCATTTTACCCCGATGTTCTATTTTAGCTATGGCGGCTAGGTTTTTTGACGAAACATAAAATAAAACACAAACTTTATTCTAGACACCCTAAGGATCATTCAGCTTAAGTTTGGTTTGAATTGGTTCAGTAGTTTCAGAAGAGAAGATGTTTGAACTAGTTTACACCAGACGGACGACGACGGACGCCAAGTGATGGCTAAAGCTCACAGTTCCTTTGGAACGGTGAGCTAAAAAGAATGCAAAACAAAACATTGATCAACTTACTTGCTATGTTTGCTTGGTTGTTTGCCAACAATAGGAAGGCGGAGTTTCAGTCAGATTTTATATATACTGGGATTTGATTGGACAATAAGAATTGATATGAAATGAATTTAATGGTTATTGTCCAATCAAATTCCAGTAAATAGTAAACAAACATCCAACAAATATAGCAAGCAAGTTAATCAATGATTTGTTTGCATGCTTTTATAGAAGTGCTGTAACAATTTTAGAAAATTGACAATAAAGTAAGAATTAGAAAGTGTTGTCAAATTATACCAGTTACTTATTGGCAGATTTGACTATGTATAGAATTGTAGTAAAAATACGGAAGATATAATAGCATCAAATATTTTCCCATACAATTAACATTACGATATTGTGGTACCGGTATGCGATTTTGGCGTTTCAATTTTTTAGTGTTTGCCTTATTTTGGTGTGTTTAATTTTGGCACTTTCATTTGAGGCATCAAATAAACTAAAATAAAACTATAACCAAAATAACCCAATTTACGGTATCATTGATTTATCAGAAGAGGCTCCTCTTCAACTGACCTAGCCACAAATTGTTGACGCCACTGCCAACATCATTGAATTAAATTTTACATCGTAAAAGTTGATAGCAGGTGTAGGCTGTGATAGGGGTGAGCAATACCATGTGTTACTGATTCTATAGTTGTTTTGAAGACAAAGTGTAGAGTGAAGGACACAACAGTTGCTATAAACCCCTGCATCACAATCAAAGTAGAGGATATAATGACTTCAAGAACTATGCATTACCTTCTGACCACAGAGATCTAAAAATTTCCTGACATGTTGTATACCATGGCATAATTCATCAAATGCTGCAGGCCTCCACTGGAATTCATCATATCTGTCTTTTATTGGAATACCAATATTCTTAAAGTAATCAAATAGACAGATTTTTATAGTTTGTTCTTATATTGTACTGTTATACCACTTTCCCAGGTTAAGGGAGGGTTGGGATCCTGCTAACATGTTTAACCCCGCAATATTCTGTATGAAAATGAGTGTCCTAAGTCAGGACTGTGTAATTCGGTGGTTGTCGTTTGTTTATGTAATACATATTTGTTTTTCGTTCATTTTTTGTACATAACTAATAAGGCCATTAGTTTTCTCCTTTGAATTGTTTTACAATGTCATTTCATGACCTTTTATAGCTGACTATGCGGGTATGCTCATTGTTGAAGGCCGTACGGTGACCTATAGTTGTTTTTTGTGTCATTTTGGTTTCTTGTAGAGAGTTGTCTCATAGGCAATCATACCACATCTACTTTTTTTTATAGAAGCTATTAAAATACATGTCTAAATAAGATATCTTCTGTGATAGCAATCAAAATTCTTTCTAAATCTATACAGAAAATTACAGTTATCAACTGGCACAACAGTAAACATGTTTTCCCCCCAACACTGTAGACCTTAAGGAAACCTTGACTGGTTATTTTCATAACTTATATAAGTAGAGGTTTGCAACTACCTTGAAAAAGCAGACTTTAGACTGCTTACATGTTGAAGCATTTGACATCTAGCGGGGTGAATATCATCTTTCTAATTTATATTTTCAACATATTATATATATCAAACAAGAATGTGTCCCTAGTTCACGTATGCCCCAACGCCATTATCATTTTCTATGTTCAGTGGACCAAAACTTTAACCTGAAGCGAGACAAACCAACGAGCGGAGGAAGGAAAAGACAAACGGATGCACAGACCAATAAAAATCATGCCCATACATGTGGCATAAAAATTTAAGTATGTCATATTGTATGTAATTTACAAACAAATATAGCTATACATATATTTATACATTTGTATATCATGATATAAACTAGTGTAAACAAGGCCAGGATTAGGTATATGATGTTTTCTAACTCACAAATGTACTGATTTCAAATAAAACATAACAAATCAAAATACCTTTAACTGTGTAAGTTTGTCAAGGTAAATTTGTTTTTTCTGGTCATCTCCTTCTTCACACAGCCAGTCTTCAGTTTCTGATAATAATTTACTGAACTTTTCTCTGTTCTAAAATGGAAAACAAAATAAATATGATTTTCATGTGCAGTATTTTAAAACATATTGTAATGTAACAGTTGTAAATGGTCATGGTTAATCAAGTGTTATATATATTCCTTTTTTATCAGTGACAACCCAATAGAAATATAGAAGTTGATATTCTCTATTATAAAAAATAAAGGCGGAGAGAGTATTGTAGGTGTTATATTGAGATGACAATTTGTTTCTATACAGTTATACTTTCGATAAGGTCGTTACCATGTTATATTGTCCTCAGTCAATATGTCTCTCAAGGTCGATAAAACATCATACTGACCTCAAGCAAATATTTCATGAACTATTTAAAATTGTGAAATTTTATAATGACTTCCAAAAGCTACACACGACATTGGCGTGCAAACTGCGTGAATACACATTTACATGAGATAAAGTTTAAACGAATCACAAATCCGTTAGAAACATATGATTGATAACATCCTTGTATTTAAGCTTCCCTATTGTGTTTGATATTTTCAGAACCATAGATAATCGTTTATTAGACATACTGTAAACCAATTTTCTAATTTTTGGTAATTTTCTTTTATTTCATGTTTTACCCGTACTAATCAACTTGGCATATTCAAATATAAGAGAGTCACATAACTAAATCACCTGGAAAATATTTTTTTCATAATATCATGAGTAACTAAAATTTGGAAAGCTAACATAATAGTTGCATTTTAAGTTGACCATATAGTTTGTCAGTAAATATGCATGCTACTTACTGCTTCTCTAACAAAAGGTTCATAGGCCCCAGACAGTTTATCTTTCATGTCATATACATATTCCTCTACAGCATTCTTAGCATCAGCTCGCTCTTTCTCAAACCTATTTTGCATAGTTATCTGATTCTGTCATCGATGAAAATAAAAGAAAGACTTAGTAAAAAAGTTTAACGAACTCTTTTCTCCAACATAAATGGAAACAAATGACCACTTTTTTCGAAAATCAGGTTTTTCGTATTCTTATGTTTCGATTAATTTCCATATACATTTTTATTCTCATTGGAAATGTAACAGACAAGACTGAAGGCCCTGTCCTGTTGACAAGAGAAACCACAGTTTCGATTCATTTACAAATGCCTTCTAAGTTCAAAATTTCAATTAACTTTTTATTGAACTTAACAACAGTTTTGATAACAGAAGATTATCAATCCAAATAAACAGTACCGTACAAGAAATAATGACAATACAATACATAGAGACACAAGTATAAGTGTTTTGTAGTAATGTTGATTTCCCCCTAAAGTACTCTCATTTCGGAAAGTTAAACACATCAAATGTGCTTTCGCATAATAAATTATGATCAGAAGAAGATTTAAGAGGGTTAATTTAGGGTTTACAGGAAAGCAAATAATGTGCCAATACTACATTAAAATTTAAACCAAAAAATAAAGAATGAAGAAAAAACCTTTTCAAGAAATGTTCAGGTCCTAACTGAAAAACGTCTGGCTTTGTTTTCAGTTGTAGCTAAAAAAGAAAATACATTAGTATTCCTTCACATTGAAGATACACAAAATGATATAAAAATCATCCCCTTCCGGACTGCATCTTTTAAATATGACGTACATAAAAGTCATGATAAGAGAAACTAAAAGATTATTTGAAAGCACTGTTATAACTCATCTATTTAAAAACCAGTTGATATACTTAAAACATTAGTTTTTCAAGTTGATATCTAGTTCTTACGCCAATTAAGAGGCAAATTAATAAGACGGTATTGCAAAATACCCTTACCTGTAATCTTCGATTTTAATCTCTCAACTGATTCAATTCAAAGCAAGAATATTCAATACAATGAAAAAATTAAAGCATTATTAACCTTTATCATATCTAAAAATAACTCAAAAGTAGTTAACAGATATTCACATAGCATTTATCATTAACGATTAAACAAAACAAGACTAGTCTTTTAACCAAGGATATCGCATTACTCCAAATGGAGCGAGAAACTGCGCGAAAATAGACAAGGTAGGCGTCTATTGCTATGTATTCATCACTCGACACTTGGTTAGGTTCTAAACCTAAAAATGTAAGATTACGTCTACTCAAAACCAAGAACAGTTTATCAAATATGTTATAACCTGCCACAAGTTCAAAACGAGATTCAATGAACACATCCTTTTTGACTACACACTTTCCGGTTTCTCGGGTTTGATGGATGATTTTAAGTTAATAGAAAAATCCTTGTGGGCTGTAGATTTTCTCTGAAATTTTGAACTATTTTGAGTTGCTATGATTAATCAGTTGAAAATAGCAACGTTTTTTTATCTAAAGTGTTACAGAGTATATTTTAAGAAATGTTTAGAGCACATAACCTTACCTTTGACCTTTGGTTTCCCCTTCTCAACTCATCCATTTCACATAGAGCTTCGCTAAAATATGTATCTGCCATGTCTCTCATGAGGAAGTCCTGTACGGGAAAGTTCACAAATAAATAAAGCGACCAAAACAATACATCTCTTAACTAATATACTTGCTATTGGTCAGTTTGATTTTGCTTTTTTAAGGAAGCAAATCTAGGTTAATCTTTGGTATTTCAAAGTCCATTATTTTTTTTATTTTGGGTGTCTATAACCTGAGGTTACATGGTTATTAAAGCTTGTACACAGGTAAAATTTCATTAGTTTAAATCCAGTCATGGTTATACGTGTATTTTGTTTCTATCGTATTGGACAGGATAAAACTTTACTCAAGCCAAGTATTTGGTTATTTGAATCAATGATAAGTTCTGCATATTTTCTTTGATAAGTGCAAATTCAACAAAGACTAATTGGGGAATATCAATGGTGGTATTACACCTTTACTGGACAATCTTGTTGTTTACAGTTTATCCCTATCTATAATGATATTGATTTTAATACCCAAAAACTGCAACATTTTCTTAAAATTACCAATTCAGGGGCAGCAACCCAACAACAGCGTGTCTGATTCGTCTGAAAACAATTCAAGGGCAGATAGATCTTGACCTGATGAACAGGTTTATTCCCATTTTAGTAATCCTCTAAATTCTTTTGATTTCAGAGACATAAGCCAAAATCTACATTTTACCCCTATGTTTTATTTTTTATCCTTGATGAGGTCATTGGATAATTTTTTAACTAGATACTCTACGGTTGAGTAAAGCCAATTTTGGTTCAATTTATCCAAGTAGTTTCAAAGGTTTTTGTAAAAGTTAACGAACGACGACGGACAGTGGATGCTAAATGATGAGAAAAGCTCACTTGACCCTCTGGGTCATGTGAGCTAAAAAAAGGAGAACGATGTCATCATGATTGACAGTGTTAACAACGGATGTCAAGTTGGTTCAATATTCAACATTCATCATTCAACATTCAAATTTTTTTTTTTTTTTCTTGTATCCATTTTCAACATTCAACATTCGATTTCAACATTCAACATTCGATTTCAACATTCAACTTTCAACATTCAAATTTTTTTAATTTTTTTTTTTCTTGTATCCATTTTCAACATTCAACTTTCGATTTCAACATGCAACATTCGATTTCAACATTCAACATTCGATTTCAATATTCAACATTCATTTCTTTTATTTTATTTTTTTTGTATCCATTTTCAACATTCAACATTCAAGGATTTACATATAGGATCATATAGGAACAATATCAAAAGACATATGTAGGATAAAGGAAAAAAAACGTGTAATCCTAATAGTCAAGTGTATGACTATGGTTAGTTTAAACATATTTATTTATAGTGGATTGTAATTTTCTCCCCGTAACGGGGATCGAACCAGGAACCTTTTGAGTTTGTAGTCCGATGCACTAACCTATGTGGCTATTGTATAATGGGTATAAATGGTCCGGTTCCGAGTTGAAATCCCTCCAGCTTCTTTCAAGATGAAGAACAGGAATAAAAGCCCTGCTCGTTGATAATTTGTATTTTGTCTATGTATTGATTGCAACTTTGTCCCGTGTACATTTAGTCCGCATCTCTTTATTTTCTATTTAGGACCTGAACACCGCTAAATGCAAGTTTAACCCTCAAATGATGTTAAAATCGGCGCAAATGCAAAACGACGTAAAGGTCATGTGCTTTTTCTTTTTAATTATCTGTTGCCGGAGGATTTGGATTTCTAGCTTTAATGTAACCCACGTTAGCTTTTTAACTTGTATTTACAGCAATGAAAGACAGTTTAGTGTTCTGTAATATGCCGTAACAGTTTAATTTTCCATGAAAAAAGGACATGTTTTTCAATATCCGGTAGCATCGTAACTTTTCAAAAACAATTTCGAACAATATCTGGACATCGGTGGGCATGTACAAGTGCCAAACCATACATGACCATTCTTTGGTCTTCGTAGATCTATTCCAACTTATTAAGGCTACGCCAAGTAAAACATGATCTCTTAAAACATTGAATATTGAAGCCATAGTCCAACCTTTCCACGTCAGTTTTAATCTAACGTCGTACTTACAGTACATGATATATAAGGCATGGAGATGTTATTTTAACAGATCAGCTAAATTATCTATAGTAAAGGATCCTACAAATTAATGTAAGATACAGTCACAGAAAATAATTATATAAGTACATATATATAATATATAACAAAACATTTTCATATTTTTAATTTATGTTCTAAAAATAATAAATTTTTAAGTACACAGTGAAGAAATAAGTGGATAACAAGCGATTATGAATGTTATTTTACACTCGATGATTTCCGCGTATTTACAGATTATAGATCGGCTACAAGTTCAACACGAAAGTTACGTAATGGAAAGCTCTCTCGCATCAATACACCGGAATGACTTCACGGTCATCCGCTGTAAAAAGGACAAAAAAGCACAGATCGGAGTGTAATAGCAGTTACTGACAGCTAGTTCAAAGCCAATAAAAACTAATACAAAAATCATGTATCTAAGACCAAAATGTCAATCAGTGCAAATCCAACATCCAATGGATTTAGTGTAAAGACGTTATTAACAATAAGAGAAAAACACGACCTTGTGCAATGCTAAAGCATAGGTAACAACAGATTGTAGTACCTTGATGTGTAAAACAATAATATTTAATATGGTTTTAAGTTACTGATAACAAAATTACTATTTATATCAATGAGAACAATATTCAAAAATATTTTTACAGTGTTTGATTGGTATTGAAAGGACTGCTAAGTTTGCTGCCCTGGTCGTTTTTAATTTACATGCATACAATTTCTTTTACATTATTATTGATAAATACTATATTGCAGAAGTAATGGCAATAGATCTTTAAGTGAAAGATATTGTTTGTGACCTTAGGGAAATTTATTTGGATATGCCGATTATGGTCTCATTGAGATTAACCAGACCTTCATTCAATTTCAGCACATTTTTTACGTTCCATTTATGGACTTTATGCTGTTCGTTCTGTGCGTCCGTTCGTTCTTCCGTTCATCCGTCTGTCCCGCTTCAGGTTAAAGTTTTTTGGTAAAGGTAGATTTTGATGAAGTTGCAGTCTAATTAATTTGAAACACAGTACACATATTCCATATTACAAATTGTGACTTGGATGGAGAGTTGTCTCATTGGCACTCATACCACATCTTATTATATCTATATAATCTTTTGATCGGTTTAATTGGGGTCTTGAGCTGGCATGTCAGTTACTGCTAGTAGTTTAATTTATGAATCAGTTGCTAGCTGACTAGCTATAGTTGTATAGTTGTATAGTGGGAGGGTTGAGATCTCACAAAGCATGTTTAACCCCGCCGCATTTTTGCGCCTGTCCCAAGTCAGGAGACTCTGGCCTTTGTTAGTTATTTTATGTTTTTTTTTATTTTAGTTTACTGTAAGTCCATATTCACTTAAGTAGTACATATTTTTATTTAGAGACCGGCTGAAGCCCGCCTCTGGTTGCGGGATTTTCTCGTTGTGTTGAAGACCCATTGGTGGCCTTCGGTTGTTTTCTGTTTTCTGCTCTTTGGTTTGGCTGTTGTCTCTTTGCCACATTCTTTATTTCCATTCTCAATTGTATTGATTGAATAATTGATTAGTTAATTGATTAATTGGTTCATTGATTGATTGATTGATTGATTGATTGATTGATTGATTGATTGATTGATTGATTGATTGATTGATTGATTGATTGATTGATTGATTGATTGATTGATTGATTGATTGTGGGGTTTGCTCATTGTACTACAAACCAAAGTCATGATCATTTGAGAATCCTTTATTTGTATTGCAGTCTAAATTTCACCAATGAAAATCTACATTAACTTTTGCCTTAGTATTAAATTACTTTGTAAACTCTATAATGACCGTCGGATAACTATAAGACACGCAAGAATGTGAAATATGAAAACTTATTTGGCCTTCAATGTCTCAACCTTTTTTAATGTATGTAACTTCTTTTGTCAGTTACATTTCGATTTTGACATTGTTTTTACAAACTACCATTACAGATTTCATTACTTTCCAAACATTTACTTAACTTTCCAAACATTTACTGGAGCCCAATAATTTGGCAAGGTGTTGCAACATGTAATGTAAAGACGTTACAGACGATTCAGTGAGTGTGTAAGCAAAGGTGGTATCCTTGGTTAGATTGCTTGCTAGCTGTATGGTGAAGTCATTATTAGGTTAGATAAACTATCCTCCTTTAAGAGCAGACTGGTCCGACATATAACCAATCAAACTGTCTGTAGGACTAGGTTACTTCCACAGAAGGGTAGTATACCTTACCTAAAAATGACTTCACGGTTTAACAAGAAAGGTAACCAATGATATTACCTTTGTCTACACACTCAATACAATCGGCTGTAATGCAAATGCGGAGTTTGTGAGACTAGGCTCAAGCAGTCCGTCGTTAGCATCCAGCTTTCAAATATATATACTCAAACATACTTCAAATGTTTTATTAATAAATAACCACTATATCACCAGTTTTCAATATATAGTTAAGCAGTCAAATACAATATTTAATGATTTTTTTTAAATTTCATTTATGGTTCGTTAGTTGTATAAAGGCAATAGAAATCGCTTTCAATATATTATACAGTGTGTAGCACGCTTTACATTTTAAAAAGTCAACAATTTTGTGTGTTTATAGAATCGTAAATAGTTATGATTATTTTTAAATGATGGCAAATTGCTCTATTGTGTGAAATATATAGCTTCCATATTATCCGCATCCTATGAAATAGTTCATGAACAGTAATAATTGCTCTGCATTAGAAGAAAAGAAAGTTTTTTTACCACATAAAACTGATTTTACAAAACATTCTACCTCGGAACTAGTGGATTTCGCTTAATTATGATTAGACTAAAGGTTTATTTTTTGTATTCAAAGTATGGTGGGCAAGGAATTATTTATTAGCTTTAAAAAATTAATCCTAGCTATACCCAAACTTGTAATTTTGATCAAGTATGCCCTATATCTATAGCTTACGTTTTCGCCTAGTGCAGATAAAAGTATTGCCGCTGAATTGTTCTTATTAACTATCCGGTAAGGGTTGGGTTGGGTATCCGACCTCAACTTGAGACCTACTTTGGATTTTTCTACTGTAAACCTCTGCTGTCATGCTTCCCTTTGCACCTAGTGAGGAAATTTTTTATAAAATTTTCGGTAAGGGTTGGGTTAAGTGTCCGACCCCGACTTTGGACCTATCTTTTAAAAATAAAATAAGCCGAACAGCAACCTTGATCATGTTGATTATTTTCTCCAGTAGACATCAGCTAGCCTACCAAGCTCCCCTTTACACATTGTGCGGACAAAAGTATTGCCGTTGAAATGTGTTTTATAATCTTTTCGGTAATGGTAGGGTAGGGTGGTTAGCTTAAGTCCACATGAAAAAAAAAGTGGACTCCAATGTGGTTTTATGGAGAACAATTACCCGCAAATCTATGGTAGTTTGCAAAAAATAATAGTATTTTTTTTTATAATGTGATATGTAATATGTTGGCAAATAATGAAAGCTCGTATCTTAATTAATAGCCATCGAAATAAAGAGAAACCGTATGATAACCAATGCAAATCTCCCAGAGACAAACTAAACATTGATTAAGGCAACTAGTATGATGGTCTGGATTCAGGGTTCTTAATTTCTGTATTCTTTGATATTTTAGGCAATTTTTCTCTATTCTTTATACTTTTTGCCAATTTTTCTCTTCTCTTTATATTTTAACACCATTATTCTAGCTTTAAAAATTTTTATTTATTTCTTGGTCCATTGTCTCTATTATTTATATTTTTTGTCAACTATTCTCAATTACATAATTCCCCATCAACGCCCTCTAGTTCAGGTCACCATATATATAGACTTCACAAATAAGCAAAACTAAAACCCTATAGGCTCCGAATGCCAAAATAATTGAATGCTTGTCCAGGTTTGAATTGTGAAATTGCGGAAATTTGTTTTTTAATCAATCTATCAAGCAAAACACATTTAATATCGTCCTCGATGTTCACGGTACTGAAAATACTGGCAGGTGATGGACGTTGGTCATCAATTCTAATAATCTTAGATCGACCTTTCTAAACTTAAAAGTAAAGTTCACGCACCCGTGTTCAGATTGTTTAAGACTTTTTCATCCGTCGACATTATCTTAGATCAAAATAATATTGTTCTGACAACCGCTGTGCATGTATACTTTAACGACCAGGCTAGTTTTCTTGTCAGTTTTAAAAAGTAATTACCTCCCTTATAAGTATCATGTTGTAACAAATCTATGTATTTGTACCATTTTTATGTATCGTAATATTATATTGTACAATTTAAATTTGTGATTCGTTTAATATTTAAATATGATAATTCATTCCTTATCAAAGGTATAAACAAGGTAATTTGAAAATCTTTGATTACTTTATCACCGTATTTCAATTCAGAAGTCATGCGGTTTATTTTGTATAAATTATGTTGAATTAACACAGGAGTGTTTATATTGCCCCCCTACATTGGCACTATTTTCAATGACTGTGAAACAAGAAAGGAAAACATATTACATTATGTATCTAAAAATAAATAAATTAAATACAAAACTCTTCTTTAGTAATATCGAAAACGAAAAACGGAAACACTTTTGTTTTTCATATTGAAAAATCAAAAACGTACAATGAAAACATTCTCGTTTTTGTTTTTTTGTTTTTGATAATTCAAAATGAAAAACGAATGGACTCAAATATACACGGATATCACATGTTGAATGTTGAAAGTTGAAAATCAAATGTTGAAAACGAATGTTGAATGTTGAATGTTGAAAGTTGAAAATCAAATGTTGAAAACGAATGTTGAATGTTGAAAGTTGAAAATCAAATGTTGAAAACGAATGTTGAATGTTGAAAACGAATGTTGAATATTGAAAACGAATGTTGAATGTTGAAAATGAATTTTGAAAGTTGAGAAAACTAATGTTGAAAACGAATGTTGAATGTTGAAAACGAATGTTGAATTTTGAAAACGAGTGTTGAAGGTTGAAAATCGAATGTTGAAAACGAATGCTGAATGTTGAAAACGAATGTTGAATGTTGAAAACGAATGTTGAATGTTGAAAACGAATGTTAAAAGTTGAAAACGAATGTTGAAAGTTGAAAATCGAATGTTGAAAACGAATGTTGAATGTTGAAAACGAATGTTGAATGTTGAAAACGAATGTTGAAAGTTGAAAATCGAAAGTTGAAAACGAATGTTGAATGTTGAAAACGAATGTTTAAAGTTGAAAACCGAATGTTGAAAGTTGAAAATCGAATGTTGAAAACGAATGTTGAATGTTGAAAACGAATGTTGAATGTTGAAAACGAATGTTGAATGTTGAAAACGAATGTTGAAAGTTGAAAACGAATGTTGAAAGTTGAAAATCGAATGTTGAAAACGAATGTTGAATGTTGAAAACGAATGTCGAAAATTGAAAATCGAATGTTGAATGTTGAAAACGAATGTTGAATTTTGAAAACGAGTGTTGAAGGTTGAAAATCGAATGTTGAAAACGAATGCTGAATGTTGAAAACGAATGTTGAATGTTGAAAACGAATGTTGAATGTTGAAAATGAATGTTGAAAGTTGAAAAAACTAATGTTGAAAACGAATGTTGAATGTTGAAAACGAATGTTGAATTTTGAAAACGAGTGTTGAAGGTTGAAAATCGAATGTTGAAAACCAATGTTGAATGTTGAAAACGAATGTTGAATGTTGAAAACGAATGTTGAAAGTTGAAAATCGAATGTTGAAAACGAATGTTGAATGTTGAAAACGAATGTTGAATTTTGAAAACGAATGTTGAATGTTGAAAACGAATGTTGAAAGTTGAAAATCGAAAACCGAGTGTTGAAAACGAAGGTTGAATGTTGAAAACGAATAATGAATGTTGAAAACGAATGTTGAAAGTTGAAAACGAATGTTGAAAGTTGAAAATCGAATGTTGAAAACGAATGTTGAAAGTTGAAAATCGAATGTTGAAAACGAATGTTGAATGTTGAAAACGAATGTTGAATGTTGAAAACAAATGTTGAAAGTTGAAAATCGAAAGTTGAAAACGAATGTTGAATGTTGAAAACGAATGTTTAAAGTTGAAAACCGAATGTTGAAAACGAATGTTGAATGTTGAAAACGAATGTTGAATGTTGAAAACGAATGTTAAAAGTTGAAAACGAATGTTGAAAGTTGAAAATCGAATGTTGAAAACGAATGTTGAATGTTGAAAACGAATGTTGAATGTTGAAAACGAATGTTGAATGTTGAAAACGAATGTTGAAAGTTGAAAATCGAAAGTTGAAAACGAATGTTGAATGTTGAAAACGAATGTTTAAAGTTGAAAACCGAATGTTGAAAACGAATGTTGAATGTTGAAAACGAATGTTGAATGTTGAAAACGAATGTTGAAAGTTGAAAACGAATGTTGAAAGTTGAAAATCGAATGTTGAAAACGAATGTTGAATGTTGAAAACGAATGTCGAAAATTGAAAATCGAATGTTGAATGTTGAAAATGAATGTTGAATGTTGAAAACGAATGTTGAATGTTGAAAACAAATGTTGAATGTTAAAAACGAATGTTGAAAGTTGAATACCGAATGTTGAAAACAAATGTTGAATGTTGATATCCAATGTTGAATATTGAAAATGGAAACGAGAAAAAAAAAATTTGAATGTTGAATGTTGAATATTGAAATCGAATGTTGAATGTTGAAATCAAATGTTGCATGTTGAAAATGGATACAAGAAAAAAAAATTGAATGTTGAATGTTGAATATTGAAATCGAATGTTGACTGTTGAAAATGGAAACAAGAAAAAAAAAAAGAAAAAAAAATTTGAATGTTGAATGTTGAATGTTGAATATTAAACCAACTTGACATCCGTGTGTTAACAGTGACACCTTATCGATACTATTGTGTACTAAAGAAAGTTTTCTTTACTTTAGTGGAATTATTACACGAATCAAATTTTATACTCGATAATGCAGATCAGTTGTTGCTCGAACTGATGAGGTGAACACATGGTTTGCTATTTGGTTAGTAACAGTGGAGTCCCCGGTGTCCGCGCGGCCGGTGATATCGTGCATTAGCTGATTTCGTCATATCAACACAGTAACACAAATAAAATCGTTCTTGTTATTGTTTTAGCCTTCCGAAGGGATGAAAAAGAATAAAATTGATAAGTTCAAGAGTTAATTAATAACTGCAATCCTGTGATTTGCCATATTTGGCCAATTTTCATTAAAATAATTACATCATCAGATAAAATTTGTTTTATTTATGTCAAAATTATATCAGATTAAAATAATAATTTTTGCTCTGCATCTTTTGCATTGTGTAAGGTTCAAATTCAGCTATATTTCGCAGTATAAAATCCTTCCTTTATTCGAAATAATCTATTTTTGGAAGGCATGCGCGAAATCACCGGACATTGAAGGAATTCTCAGAACAGGGTTTTCCCTAATTTTGAACGCACATTATTCAAAATATCGAGGGTGAAACCATACAAACAGAAATAAATGTATGTTATAAATGTGTTCACACAATATTATCCAATAATTGGTTTCATTAATTGAATGAAGTGAAGTCTTAAGTCTTAGGTGCGCAGATACACCGGACTGCGCCGTAAGTCTTAGAATTCATAATTCACTAAGCTTGTAAATTATTTTTTTCTTTGACGTCCAGTTCTTGCTGAAAATCTTAAATGTTTTACAAAGTGCCCTTTGTGCTTTAAGTATATATTCAGTTTACTTTGTTTGCTCGACGTATACAATATCTTCAATATCTTCTGTTGAAACTTGATTTGACCTTTCTTCAGTAGATTGATCTATGCATATATGAAATTGTTCACGTGTATACATTTGAAATGATTTTCAAAGATCTTGGTAAAAAATGATAGAAATTTCTGTAATCCGACAACTCAAAATTCAAACAGTATCAAACCGGCGGTCCGATATATAAGACTCAATTGTGAGCAGTTCTAGTACAATTGCGTCTCTGAGAAAAGTATATTCAAACGTTACATGTCTATATCTATAATACTAAAATTACGAGGTCCAATTTGTCAGCCGTCATCACGTAAAAACGACGAATCAAAGAATTCAACTTTATATACAACTAATATAGTACAAAGGTGTAGATTAAAATTACACCACTCCAGGCCCTTTTGTTTTCCACGTAATTAATATTGCCAATAATTAGGAAGTTCCGGGTCGAGTCCGATACCGATACCAATAGTATAATCACCTGTTACCTATTACCTTATCTGTACGTTCCGCATCTGACAGGCGCACCACCAAACGGTATATTCAGGATTAATATGCTATATACACGGGTCATAATCACAGGGTTGACATTACTTAATTGTCAAATTGTTACCTATTGTAGTATTTTAATCCGTAAGAATTTCTAAGATAACAATACGAATACTAAAAATCTGGAAAGTTTCAATTTGTTAGCGGGCATGACGTAAAACAGCGAATCAAAGAATTCAACTTTATTTATAACTAATATAGGACAATGCTGTTGATTAAAAAATACTCCATTCCAGGACCTTTTGTTTTCCAAATAATTAATATTATCAATAATTGATAAGTTCCAGTTCGACGGGTTCAAACAGAAAGATTTGAAAGCAGAGAAAATTGTGTATCTTATAATCGGCATGACTTTATCAGATGACAGTACTAATACTAAAATAAGGCTTGCGCATAGTTATATACTTTAATTCAGTCACGGACCCGCGATATCACGGGTGTGTTCTAGTGTATATATATTCTTTCACAAACGAGCAAACTCGCGTCGGAAGAAACAGGCTGTTAAATTACTGAACTGTCGTACTTGAGGAATTTCGAATATTGGACTTACTTATTATTTGTCTGACCACAGAAATATCTGTGTTTTGATAAAATTGCACATGATGTTTTTTTATAAACATAAAACTCGGCTTATTATATGTATGACCACATTCACGGTTGGTAGGGTTGTACAACGAGAAAACGTTCTGTGCTAGTGATTTGGTCCTGACTTCTGCTGGTGATCATTGAAAATATGTGATAAAGACGAAATTGATGATTTTTGACGTTTTCTGCCATAAAAAATTAAATGGAAAGAAACAGTTGAAATTATTTTATTTTGTTTCTTATGGGTTCATAGGCAAACAATGTAAAATACGACCCTCAAACTATTTCAGTAAGCGTAACACAAAAGTGCTCATTCTTATAAAATCTAGAACTGAAAAAATAAAGCAAAAATTTCCTCTGGAGTCCGCTTTCCAAACCCAAATCCACACTTCAAAATTTTTTTTGTGAAAAACCTGCGCAATTTATTAACACTGTGCATTTTTTCAGTATAGACATGTCTTGATTCATTGCTGGCGAGTCCTGTCATTGTGCTGGTGGGTCCTGATACGGTGTTTTATTGTAAAAAGTTGGTCCTGATTTAAAACAAACGTTACACAATGAATAAAATTGGGCAGATAATTGTAATCAATCGGATTTGTGACACCTATTTTTACTTGTGTGCTTTCGTTGGGCTGTTTAATAAGCGTTTTCAAATAATCGTAACTTCTATACTATAAAAGGACAACATATTACGTCTAATATCAGATGAAAATATATCTAATTAGAATAGTTTTATTTAAGATATTTATGTCCTTAAATTGATGATTCTCTACATAATATGCTAACTAACAATTAAAAGGTGCTTTGGGTAAAGCGATAATTATTACGACAATAAACGTTTGACTGGTTTGTTTCAATTATATATACGAGGTCATCTTGGTGGTAAGATGATCTGACTACTGGTGCCACCAATTTCTTCCTTAATATATACACTGTCTCCAATACATTCGCACTGGATAAAAAAAGACCCAGACTTGCTTATCATACATGACTGAAAAAAACTTACTAGAGTGGAACACGATATGAACAATTGCAAGTCAAAGTATGACCCTCAACAACGAGCAAAAAACATAACGAATGCTAGCTATAACGAAGACGTTCGGCCTGATTTAAAATACAAGTTTGAAGAAAAAAACAAATTATTATTATAAAAGATTGCGACCATCGACAACCACTGGTTTGGGCACTCGTGACAGGGCTAACAGATATAAGAAGATGCGGTATGAGTGCCAATGAGACAACTCTCCCTCCAAGTCACAATTTATAGATTAAACCATTTTAGGTCAAAGTACGGTCTTTAACACGGAGCCTGTGGCATGGCTAACACTGAACAGCAAGCTATATAGAATCACACAAATTCAATTACTAGTGTAAAACTATTAAAACGAGAAAATAAACGGTCTCACCTATTTAAAAAACGAGTAACACTTATGAACCAGTAAACGATTACTACTGAACATCAGATTCCTGACTTATGATAGATGCAAACAATTGCAGCGGGTTTTAACGTTTAAATGGTAACAAACCTTCACCCTTATCTGAATCAATAGTGTAACATGACACACTATAAAATATCAATTGAAATGGCTTAACGCAATCAAAAAACATTTTAACACAAGCGAACATGCACTGAACAAATGAATTTGATCTATGATAAAATGAAACTACAAAATCAATCAAATAAGGGATGAATAATAAAATGTAAAATGTTAAACAATTCCAGAAAAACAACAATAAACTTGAACAAAAATCCGCAATTTTCAATTCATGTAAACATGATTTTTTTTGCGCTCAACAACCCCTCTCCACCTCAACCCAACCAAACCCTCCTCCTTTCCTCCTTTATTGGTACAGTTGTGTAACAACACAACACTTACATATTGAAAATGGAAATAGAGAATATGTAAAAGAGACAGCAACCCAACCAAAAAGCAGAAAATTTTCTATACAAAATAATGACATAAAGACAAAATTATTGAACCACGAGTACTCACAGCTACTGAAAGCTATTACTAGTAGTTTTAAATAGCTATCGTTACTCATGAAACAAAATTCATATTTTGCTTTGTGGCGTAGAAGAACTTTAGAACTGTGCAGTGAATGTTGTGCTCACAACAGTTATTGTCATTATAAACATGTATACATCAGACATTACATGTGGAAGATACTAGGTAGTTTTAATTCTATTTTATGTATCGACATTTTAATTTAAAAATTTCCATTATGCTACAAAATGTATAATGTATATGTATTTTGTGTGTTAATTAAATTAAATTTTTATTTTTTGGGGGGAGGAGGGCTGAAAATGGGCAATTATGTTATCGTAATGATACAGTCGAGTATTCATTTTACGTTCAAGGCCTGTTTGATTTGATTGTGGTGTCCTGAACACGTATAAAATAAATAAAAAACTGTTTGATATATCTGACTTTAGATTCGATTTTTTAATACTTATCAAGGCTTCATGTTAATATGATAATACTTAAAATACACATTATAAAAATGATGTAAATGGGTGCAGTGAAATACCTTTGTTTCGATTTATTACTTCGGAGAAGGTATGTTTGAAACACAAACAATAAAAGCTTCGTGGTAATATTACGAATATCTATCTAAAAGAGTATTTTCTTCCTGGTATTGTTATCATCGTTCACTCATTTTTTACTCAATTTAATAAATGTAGGCATATTTGATTTTTATGCATGATGATTAATAGCTAATAGATACATTTTTTTTTAAATTATATCTTTTAAATCTGCATCAAATTTTTTTAATCAATAAATTTATATTTTCAAAACTATTCAAGCTGAACAACTTAAACAGTGACCTCCCCTCCGATATTAAAAAAACACAATAGTATTGTCATCCTTTTAGTAAATACTAAATTGTTACAAATAAATTTGATTTTAGTTGCTGAGAACACATGATTATTATGCACAGAAAGAAGGCGGCGATTCATTTGGTTGGAAAAAAAGATAGTGTCTACACTATCGGACAAATTTGTCAGAGGAACAATGTCCGGGATGCTTGGGCTACGCTTAATTTCTAATCTCAACTCACATGATAGTTTGCAACTTAGGTTTTGCTTGATTTTCATATGATGAAGACATGGACGCAAGATTAGATATTGCAACTACCACGAAAAATAGCGGTAAGTCAATATTTTATGGGAAAATTTTTTCAGAAATACTGAAATGAATATTGAAAATAATATATGAAATAAAGATTGTGTCGCAAATTTCTGAAAGAAGAAGTATAAAAAAAAATGTAATGCATGTAGGTATTGAAAGACACAGATTATGAAAAAAGACGTTTTCTTGACGTTGTCCAATGTAACAAACTCGAAACATAAAACTCGAAAAATTCACTTGATTTTCTCGCTTCTCTTCGAAATTTAGCATGAACGTTTTACGACGTAATATGTTTCGTTAATGGCTAGCATGGCTGCCTCCATCTAAAATTTGCATTTTTTGAAAAGAAGACGATCTAGCTGTGTTGAAACTCCATTGTTGGACTTTGGCTGTTTTATGGTCTTTAGTCGAGTTGTTGTCTCTTTGACACATTCCTCATTTCCATGCTCAATTTAATCAGAAAAAAATCCTTTACTCTATATTTATGCTCTTGCTTTTCATGCAAAACCTTTTACATTTTAATTTTTTGGGTCATTGTTGAAGGTCATACGGTTACGTTTAGTTGTTAACACCCACTTCATTTGGTTTCTGATAAATATGTCCATTGGCAAATATATCGCATAATTTTTTTTTATATAGGTATTGGATATTTTACATCGTATTTTGATGGTCATGCAAAAAAAAATAATCCCGCAAAACATATGCATATTTTCTTATCTTAAGAGGGCAAGAGGGGTTCCATTAACAGGTCAGTATTTTGCTCAAATCAGATTACAGTAAATTTGAAATATTGATAACCGATAACAGCATTTCAAATTATCGTATATGAGAAAACAGTAAACAGAGGTAAATTGCTTTCTTCATAGTAAAAGTTTACAACAATGTCAATTTTAGGAAAACAGTTACCAGCTCATTAGCCAATAACAGTTAACAGCACATTTATCTTCAAAAGTTAATAAAAGTTTTAAAATGCATAAAACACCTTAACAACAAAAATTTTGCACCCTCTTTCAAAAATCAAATTAAAACAAAATAGACTCAACTTTGTTCATATGAAATATCCACCAAGTATATGCTAGGTATATTTTCAATCAATTACACACATTTTCTGCATCAATGATTATGAATGTTCGCCACTTTTAACTAAGATATAAAGGCAAAGAACCAGGACATAGGTGTACATAGCCAGGACGGTTTTACCTTATCACCAGCACGTCGTTAGGACAAATTTGGCACTACTTTTACAATTAAAAAAATGTTGTAATATTTCTCGCATGGTACTTATAACGTATCAGAGAAAAATTAAGCAACAGAACTGTTGTTTTATCACCGTTCTGATACAATGTAAACAATCCACCAGCACAGAACCAGGACCCATCCGTCTAGTCAGGACCGAATCACCAGCACAAACAAAAATTATCACAGGACAACATTACCTATCGTGTAATTATTCATAGCATTAATTTTATAATTTTGACAAGGTCAAGTACGGCTTCGAATTCTTGTGTTTACGTTCAGAAATTATAGGTGGTCTGTCAAAAAGATGTTTGTCGTGTTTATATTTATAATGGCATCCGCAACTACGACTACATCTATAAATAAAGGCAACAGTAGCACACCGATGTTCGAAAGTCTTAAATCAATTGGGACAAAAACAAATTCTGGGTTGCAAACTAATACCTAGGGAAACACATCAATTTTAATTTTTTTGGTATAGGACATTTTAAGAAAAAATCGTGGGCTGAACCTGGTTTGTTGATAGCCGAACCTCTCAATTGTATGGCAATGTTAAATCTGACACTCAAATGACATCATTACATGACAGGAATACAGCACATTCAGGAAAATAGAAATACGCAAATAAACAATACAATAGTACATGTCGACAAGCTAATAGTTATGAAAGGTACCAGGCTTCTAATTTAATACGCAAGACGCGCGTTTCGTCTGTATAAGACTAATCAGTGACGCTCAGATCAAAATAGTTATGAAGCCAAACAAGTAAAAAGGTGCAACTTAAACTAAGGCAAATAATCAGAAAACCTGTCTATAGGGTGAAATTAAGCTTGACATAAGGTATAAATAAATAAATTGTATGCCTGTATAAAAATCATTCTTTTGAGCATTCAATAGCATAAAAGGTTCAAATTAACTGCGACAGATCTATTCGTCAATTAATATGTCTTTAGTGATATTCATGGTAGAAATATTTTAAAAAATTTAAAAAGTTCACAGATATCAACTCTAACAAATCAATAAAGATTACACAAATCACGACAAAAACTTTAAAAAAGGAAAGCGCGTGAACACAAAACAGAACAAGACAAGTGCGTAGACGGGATGAGCTTCTCTTGTAGATGTATCATCAGCCACTTGTAAATTGACCCTTAACATCAATTACCTGTTACAAGTTCAAAGCGAATTTCAATGAATGAATCCTTATTTTTTGTTTATTTTCTGTCTCCCAGGTTTGGTCGGGTTTCAGATGATAGCATTATTCAAGTTACAGCCAGTCAATATCAGTGTTTATGTCAATTTATTAGGCAAGTGAAATACAGAGTATATTAAGAAAAGATTAGAGCACATAAACTTACTTGTAACCTTTGATTTTCACCTTTGAACTGATCCGTTTCAAGACGAAGAGATTGGATATTTATTCTTTTTGTAATGTTGGTCTTATCCTAGATAGAAAAATAATCCAAATTGTCAAGCCATTTACACAATACATATATACTAGTACACTCATTGTATTTTTCACTTGAGTGTGAATTAAACAAATCTAGGGTGAGTGATATTACTCACAAATCACAGATGTATTTGTGATATTTTTTCATAATTATTGACTAAGCTAACAAATATAAGTTTCCTTCTTTTTCATATGAATGCTAAAACATTTGTAATAAAACGGAATGTTACATGCGTTTTACTGATTTCAAGAATTATCTTTCTTAATCTAGGTCTCATCCGTTTCGTTTACTGTTAGGTTTTAACATCAAAATCAATAAAGTGATACATCATATCACACGTATTAAGCATAAAAAATCTTAAATTTGAAGCAAGTATAACAGAAAGTATATCAAGAAATAATTAGAGGACATACTCTTACCTGTAACCGTCGATTTTCATTTTTTAACTGATCCGTTTCAAGACGAAGAGATTGGATATTTATTCTTTTTGTAATGTGTTTCTTGTTTATCTCCTAGATAGAAAACAATACATAATTATTAGCCACCAACACAATACATATATACTAGTACACTAATTTTATTTTTGACTTTAGTGTGAATTAAGCAAATCTAGGGTGAGTGACATAACTCACAAATCTCAGATGTATTTGTGATATTTTTTCATAAATATTGACTACATGTAAGTTAATAAACATTTTTTACTTCTTTTCTTCTTTTCCACATGAGTGCTTAAAATCTGTATTAAAACAGAATGTTACAAACGTTTTACTGATTTCAAGAATTATTTCCCTTAATATAGGTGTCATCCATGAAGGTAACTGTTTATCATCAAAACCAATAAAGTGATACAGCATTTTACATGTAGAGGAATGATTAATGGCCATATTGGTCTTTATTCAACCAAAATTACTGAAATTAGAGGCAATTGTAGGTAACAGACCTTCAAATACCACAAATCAATTAAGATTATACAAGTTAAGACAAAAACTAAAACGAATATAATCGCGTGACCGATCAAGGAAACGATTTAGGATGCATACACAGGTCGAGCGTCTTCTGCTATGCATACATCATCGAACACTTCAACCTGTTGTGATCTAAAATTGCGTCCTCTTAAAAATAATAGCACTAGTGAATATATAGTGAACTGCAACGAGATAAAAGAGAATTTCAATTAACGTATCCTTATGTCCTTCATATGTGTCTGTCTCTTGGGTTCGGTCTGGTGTCAGTTGTTACCAGTATCCGATTTACACTTGAATACATGGAGTATTTAGGACATATTATTAGACACGTGTAACACAAGGTCTATTAAACAATATTTAGAGCACATTACCTCCTGTAACTTTCGATTTTCATCTATCAACTGGTCCACTTGAAGCCGAAGAGATTCGATATCTATTATTTTTGCTATGTCTTTCTTGCTTATTTCCTAGATAGAAAAAAACACAAAACATCAAGCGACCAAAAAAATTTCTTGTGAAAAAAAACTTAATTATTCAAATTTACCGAAACGTATCTGATGTTGGTACTATTGTTAGGAATACTGTATATGACATCAAATTTAATGTAAAAAAAAAGAAACGATAGCATCACGTAACGTTTTTTTTTTTTTCATATAAAACATTTTTCAAAAAAATCTAAAACGACGAAGATATAAAGTCGGCTTGTTATAATGTATTCTTAACATATATCCAAATATGACTGCTTGATTAAGTGACTTTCCTAAGAGACCACACTCTGTTTTCTATACAAATCATATGTTGCGTAAGCTCCAGACTCATTTCAAAACAATACTGCATAACAAAATATAAAAGGCCTCGACATTTCAAATGTTAAACAATTCAAACAAGTACAATTATTTATGTACAAAACAGTATAAACGGATAAAAATTTATATCCAGCAAAAAAAGAGTTTCAATTAAAATGTCAATTGTTCTTGAACAATTGAGAGGTCTTTCCTTTTATAATGTAAAATGTATGTTCCAATAGACGTAGAATGTATTGAAAAGCTTTAAAACACACTGAAAATCCTTTAAATAAGGTCAAAAACACATAATTCGCTATATGGGACATGACCTTGACCTTTGACCTTTTGACCTTTGTCAAGGTCATTAGTCCCCAATGCCATTACTGAAGACCCCAGGGGTCTAGGACCTTTGGTTATATAGTAAAAGCTGATTTTGTCTTTTCAGAAACCTAAAACAGGGGTTATGCCCCTTATAGAAAGGTCAAATCTCTTTGGTCAAAATGTAACAAAGTTGCGCCATAATTACCCAAACATTTTCCACTATTTAAAACTTCTGTAAGTATAATGGTTTCTGAGATTTTTCCATAACAAGGTGTTAGGTCAAAGGTCAAGGTCAACATACAAATTTGACCTTGAGATATTTTTCAAAGATACATGAATTGATGATGAATGGTGAAGATCCTAGGTCTCTACGACTTACGGTTTCTGAGTTTTGGTGGTCCACCGACACCGGTTAATTTTCATAGGGGCATAACCCTACCAATGAGTCGTTGAATCTTTTCGATCTAAATGTAACGAAGAACCAAGGTCTGGTCCTGAACAAATTTCACCCTTTGTTTTTTTTCTACCTATTATGGTTACGGTGTTGGAACGATAACAAGGTTTTTTGGTTTCGGAGGGATTACTCCGAACCGACAAAATATTTCGACTAACAGGGTGAGTTCCAGATAGGTATTCATGACACCGATACAAAGTGTGAACATGAAAGCGACACGTCTTACGGTTTAGGCTGCTAACTTCGTCAAAGTTTGGCGGAAGAATAATAATAATAATAATAATAATAATAATAAACAGAAGAAATACAGTAAGGTCTTTCCCTTTTGTAAAAGGAAAGACCTTAATTATAGACTCATTACTTTGGACAGACTACAACATAATGTTGCGGGGTTAAGTATGTTTACAGAACAGTGGCTCGAAAACAGTGGTTTAACATCAATACTCTAAAATCAACTATAAAATTCAGTTGAAAAAGGATAGACCCATGCGATCGACACGAAGCACCTTATACATGCGTGAAATATGTACATTCACTTGGCGTATAACATGTTTAATGCCTGAACTAATGTCTTCCACTTTAAATGATATAATGAAATGTACACACTTCAGTGATGCAGTAACCGATATATAGTCAGTTCTCAAAATTTCACAAAGAAAAATTAAAATAAAGTATAATTCTTGTTTATATGTGCTGTTACATTTTAAAGTTATATAAACTGCATATGTAACATTGCTTATTGTTGATTTTTCTATCCTGAAAACGGTTTAACTCGTTCACTCGACAGATTCACGCAAATCGAAAAATATCAAGTTTAAGCCAGCAAAGTTAGGGGCCTTCTCTGGGAAGAACCTTAAAAAACAGTTTTAAAAGGACAACAACAGTGCATTGACTCGACTTAATCACAAAATGAGGAATCGATAAAAAAACGGATTTTTTTTAACAGATTGCATTGTCCATGTCTGTTAGCCTTATTCTTGTATTGTTATGACTTTAACCTATACACTTTTTTGGTATGATCCGTTTTAACAGCTTTTCATTTCTAAATATATGTAGTTCTGTAACAATAAGATTAAAAGGGTAATAAAAAAGATAATAATTAAGGATTGTTATGTTGACCTTAATAAATTAAAAAAAAACACCTTAAATGTGAGTAAACAATAGTTTACAAATGTTCAAACATCATTATTTGAAGGCAAACAATGAAAATGAGAGAATCGAGTAGACTCCAAAACAGCGAGACGGGGTGCGTAGACAGGATTATCGAATTGCTACGAATGCATCAATCTGTCACTCGTAATTAAGGAGATTGTGAACATAAGATTACTTCTACTTAAAATCAAGAAAACTAGAGCAAATGTATTATGACCTTCAACAATTAAGTTAGTCCAAAGCGAATACCAATGAACGTATCTTTATTTCCGACATATTTTTTCTGTATCTCGGGTTTGGTCGGGTTTCAGTTGATACGAGTATCCGAATTACAGCTCATTTCTATTTTAAGTCAGTTTATTATGCAAGTGAAACAGAGAATATACTAAGAAATATTTAGAGCACATAACCTTAACTCTATCCTTCGATTCTTCAGATTTCAACTGATCCATTTCAAGAATAAGAGATTCAATATCTAATTTTTGCCCATGTCTTCAATGTTTCTCTCCTGGATGGTAAAGTGCCAAAATACATCAAGCGAACAAAACATTACATATCTTAACTAATATTGCAACTAGCGAGTTCACGTTTTAAAAAATTATTCAGGAAGCAGATCTTATTTACGGAGCAAAATTTATACAGATTCATTTGTGGCTAATTAGTTCCTTAAATATTGTCCAAGTTTGAAGGTAAAACAGATTACTTATATTCTTTTACATAAACTTTTTATAGTTCTAACTATTCAGACACTTAAACAACTAAAACGTATTGGAATAAATATCAATAAAGTGATACAGCATATCACAAGTTGGTGAATATCATTTATCAATAAATATCAATGAAGAAATAGAGCTTGATATTAGGAATACATATTAAGTACAAAATTCGTACTCCAATCTTTATTTGTAAGTAGTCATCAACATTAACAGTACATATTTTACTACACCAGATGCACATTTCGACAATACATCGAATCACTGGGTCGATGTCCCTGCTGGTGGACTGATAGTCCCCGAGGGTATTATCAGCCCAGTAGCCAGTACTTCAGTACTGGCATGAAAATATAAATGTTGCGCTATTGAAATTTGCTGTTACAAAATTTTGAAATATTTAAAATTTAGGAATGTATCTCCCTCTCTTATCTGTCCCTCATACAAAACTCTGATTCCTTGCCCTGCGTTTGGTATACTTCATGTTATTTCTGTCCTTTTTGGTTTATAGCTCCTTATCAATAAACTTTGGGTTTTCAAATATTTTTGCCTCGAGCATTACTGAAGAGATATTGATTGTCGAAATGCGCAGTTGGTACAGAAAAAATTGGTACCGTTTATGTTATTGTCTCTTCAGTGATGTGTTTGAATATTATAATAAATCAATGAATATTATTGAGTGAAATAAAGCTTTGAAACAATTTTCTGCAAGAGATCAAATGATATCAATCTTAGCAAATACATATAACTGCACAATCTTAAACAATGAGTAAAACCACATTAAAGATTTCCGACATAAAAAAAATTAAATCAATTAAAACAAAAACTCACTGCCTGATTTTTGTATATAACAAAAAAAAAGGAAAAAATATGATAAACAGCAATAAACGACAAACACTGATTTACAAGCTACTGACTCGAGACAAGCAGATACAGAGTTAATCGGGGTTAAGCATGCAAAAATGCACCCAGCCCTCCCACTTACCAGGACATTAGTGTGACAGCACAACACAGTCATATCACAAAAACAAGAACTATATTTCAGTAAATAAAATAAATAATTGCAGGTTTTTTTCTCTATTTTCAGTTCAGTTCAACTAGCTAAAATTGTATGGAAAATTTGACCAAAATCTGTGACATACTACATTTTCTGTTCCCTTGACCTAAATATTTCATTCCGAAATTAAGAGAGGAAGGTGATTTCTCTCTTAAGCTTATTTTCGTAATGAAATGTATACTTCCAGGAGCCAGTTACCGACATCTTTTTCATTTCTCTAGGTTTTTCATACAAATTAAACAAAAAAATATTAGTCTTGTTCTTATTTTTTAATGAAACTGTAAAAACTTATTCATTTGTTGCTTTTTGTTGATACTCTATTGTGAAAGCAGTCGCACTGATTCCCCCGACTGATTTCCATAACACGCATATAGAAGCGTATCAAATTTACTACACCAAAGTCAGATGCTTTCCTTTAAAATCAGATTTGAAATATATTTTAAAACACAAAATGAAAATATAAAAACGGAGTCACATTGCAGTTTAAAGACAAAAATAGTATGGTATTTAGTATAACTATGATTTAAGGGTTCATCCTGAAATAGACAATTGTTCATTTTGATATGACGTTCTTATTTCTCTTTGTAAAAAAATCCGTTTTTTAATTTGCACAAAATATATTTGACACATGCTTCTGTTTACAATCTTGTTATTTTCATTTTCATCCTAATGTATTATGTACATTTTAGCTGCTTACATAAAATTTATTATATATTGTTATTCAAACAACATATACTTGTCCTAAAATCAATTTAAAACTAAGTAAATATGAAAATGTAATATGAAAATGTAATGTACAGACTTCATGAGGAGGAAACGGGAACAGCCAAACATTTGTAAGTAATTTTGTACACTTCGACCTATGAAAATAACGTGGTTTTTTTCCTATAAGAATAGAAGTTTTTCCTTCATGTCATGCTCTACACGTATGCTAATTTTAACATGGGTAGGCATTATATTTGACAATATTTTACATCTAAAAATCAAGATATACTTGAATTTGAGGCAACAGTTATATTCATATATATTTAAATATCATAAATCAATTAAAATTATACAAAATAAAACAAAACTGAGGGAATTGCATAAACTCTAAAGGGAGCACAACAAGATGCGTAGACAGGATAAGCGTCTCTTGCTATTTATGCATCTGCTGCTACATGTTGACACAATGTTGGTTGCTGTATCCAATTTTCTTGCATTTTTACCTATTACGTATGTTTGTTGTGGTCATACATCGTTGTCAATATAATAGATTTTTATGCGACTCTCGTATATTGAGTAGTTTAGCTAGCTATAAAACCAATGCCAAGTCAGGAATATGACAGTTGTCTTTGTTTGATGTGTTTTAGCTTTTCATTTTGCCAATTGATTGGGGACTTTCCGTTTTGAGTTTTACTCGATGTTTAGTATTTCTTTTCCTTTCCGCTACATGTCTATGTTGTGATCTTACGATTGCGTCTACTCAATAACTCAAGAAACTTGAGTGAATATATCATGATCTGAATCGGGTTCATAGGCAAACCCATACTTATATCCTAAATATGTTAATGTCCCTCAAATTTGATTTTTTTAGGTTGAGACAGATAGCTTCATGGTCTGTATATCCTTTCTATAAAATAGTTTAACTTCCATATTTTCCAGCTTTTTTATCACGTCTTATCATAATAACAGCTTGAAGACATCAATAAAATCTTAATTGACCAACCAATATTACAATGCTTTAATTATTTTTTTTAACACTCTAATTGATTCTTTATTGCACATATTGCTGTTTAACAATTAAATTTGGTGTACAGCATTTCATCAAGTTTCCCTGTTAAATTACCACTGAATACCCAGGGATAATATTCAGTAAAATTAACTAATAAATTACACTGGTTTATTTCACACATTAAACTAATAGTCTTTGCTACTTCACAAAAAGTGTTTTCAGATATATTCATAAACAATATCTACACAATAATTTTTTTACGGAAATAGATCTTTCATCCGGAATGACTTTTGGGGTTCTTTTATTATCTAATCAGAAACGTCACCGTAAAAAACTCGTCAATTATTCGCGCCTTTATGACGTCATTTACCAGATAGAGGGGGTCGCCTGTATCCCTGCATTATTTGCGTTCATCAAGCGTCTTAGTGATCGTCATTGTGCAGGATAAACTAGAAATAATGGTTGTTCTGTAGGTACTTATTGACAATTCCCTAATGACAGCAATGCTGATTGTCAATTTTGAGAATTCAATTTGCCGAATAATTCGTACAATATAGAATTATAGTTTTCCAACCACTCGCTCAACATTGGAATGGAAGTGACGACGCCACTAAACGCACAAATGACGTTCACTTAAACTAGAGTTTTTGACGGAAATGAGAACTCGAAAGTTGTTTATAGCGGTCAAGTGACCTCACACGACTTTTCTGTTCCTCGTGTTTGGACAATATTTTTTTAAGTGTTTCGAGAATTTGGAATATTAATTTCGATGTGGTTTTGAAAGCTTGGAATAATATTGCGAAAAGGTAAGTTGGAGTGTAAATATATTTTTCATATTTGCACTTTCAATCTTTATTAAATTTGTTATTGATTTGACCCAGAGAAGTACCGTGTCATGACCTTTACCTGCCAAAGTTTGTAAAGAATGTACACAAATGTAGCGTACAAGTGTCGAAGTACCTATATATTGACAAAGACACACACACACACACCTAATATACTAATATATCTGAATTACCCACATTAACATTCATAGTAATAATTGTTGTACAAACAAACTTTTCTGCACATACAGGCATACTTGTTCAGTGTCACATGATACATTTTACAAACAAATTTATTTCCATAACTTTCACACATATTCATACCTTAGGCATAGCACTTACATATAATTACTTGCATAGTACATTTATAATAAAGGGAAAAAATCGCATACAATCACACATAATCTAGATATATAGCATCTGGTTTGGTTTTTTTTGGTCATACATGTAGCTTAAGTTAACTAGAAAATGACTTCATTATTATTCTTCAAAATATTCAACACCTGTGTTAATAGACTGCTGATCTATATATTGGTCAATACTATATAGTTCTACAGTATTTTCTACCTCATATTCAAAAATTCTTATTGTGTCTACTGCTTTGGTTTTTTTTATTAGAAACATAATGTGTTTTATAGACTGGAAAGAACTTTACGCTAAGCAGATGATTTAGCGCAAAGTATGCATCGTCATGAATTTTGTATCCTATAACCAACGAATGAAGACTTATTACATGTTCGCCTATGAAGACTTTTTTTAAGTAAAACTTTTATTGATTTCCAGAATGTTTTATGATATGAACATGTAATGAAAAAAATATTATAATTATCTATTTCATTGCAATATGAACACAAATTGTTTTGTGAAATTTTCCACTGAAAAAGCAGCACCTCATTTAGCAAAATAAAGTGCATTAATTTCCACCTAAACATTTTTATTTTATTATCTTTAAGATATTCAAAATTAAATTTAATAGAGTCTTTAAATTCATTTATTAGTCTCCCTTTGCTAAAGACTCTTTCCAATTTTAAAAATCCTACTGGTATTTCTGTTTTTGACACACTTAATACTAATTTGTATATGTTTTTAGTATTAATAGTAAGAACATCATTACAATCTCTAAGTTTAGTTTTTGTTCGGTTGATGTGGACTTTTGTTTTGAATGATTCTTCTGATTTTAATATGTCTGTCCATTGCTTTGGTATAGATTTTTTAGTTTTGAGTATTCAAAAATCCAATTCCTTTTATTTCTTAATTTTGAAGTAATCATTTCTTCTGATATATTTCCTCTTTTATCTATTATGTCATTTATATATAGTATGTTACTATCAATCCAGTTATAATCAAAGAACAAACATTTTCCTTGAAATTTTATGAATTTATTTCCCCATATAACTTGTTTTCTGATTTCTAAATAATTATTGATTTGATCATGATGATTGTTTTCACAATTATTTACATTTATCCATGTTTTTATCATTTCTTCATAGAAGGTTGGTGTACTGTTTCATATGTTTTTATCTAGCAATTTTGTGTTATTTTCATTCATTTTGAGAATAAGAAGGTTTTTTCCGAATTTATTAAGGTATAATTTTGATAATACAGACCAATTTGCATTTTCTGATTCTAATATTTTTATAATCCATTTACAATGTATAGATTTTATATAGAATTTTATATCAATCGTTTTTAACCCCCCTTCTGCAAAGTTTTTTGTTATTATTGACCTTTTTATTTTATCGGTTCTCCGTTCCAAATGAATTTATATAAGATTTTATTTATATTTGTAGATATTCCTTAGTAATGATACTGTTAGTAGCAATGTAGGTAATATTTGGTAGCAGAAGAGCTTTTACTATTAATATTTTTCCAAGTAGTGTTAACTTTCTTTTTGCCCATCTTTCTACAAGTTTCGTTAATTTGTCCAACACTTTTTCAATATTTAATGTTTGACACTGTTTTTTGTCATACCCAAAATATATTCCAAGGCTTTTGATTGGTTTGTCGGTCCAATTTATATTTTCATATTTATCTTTTGAACTTTTTAATCTTCCTAACCATACCCCTTCCGTTTTATTTCTATTAAGCTTAAGTCCTGAAAAACTTCCAAATGTTTCAATTATACTGAGAGCTAAACTTATTTCTTTCTTTGACTGAAGAAAAAGTGTTGTATCGTCAGCTAATTGACAAATGTTTAAATTACAAGATTTTCCAATTAATGTATTTTTTATACCTTTAAAATCTTTATTACTTCTAAGTCTTATTGCCATTAATTCTACTGTAATAACAACAAGTAACGCTGAAATCGGACACCCTTGTCGTATTCCTCGATATATTTTAAACGGACCTGAGACCCACCCATAATTTAAGATACATCCCTTAATGTCGTTATACATAGTTTCCACCCATCTGATAAAGGTACTTTTAAATCCAAACCGTTTCAGTGTTTCCGTCATGAAAGTCCATTCTAGTGAGTCAAAAGCTTTACTAAAATCTAAGAAAAGGATTGCTCCTTCTATATTAAATTTCTCAGAATAATCTATTATATCTTGAATTTGTTTGATGTTAAAACCGATATATCTATTTTTAACATATCCTGTTTGATCTAGACTAATAATAGATGGTAGTACTTTTTTAAGTCTCTGAGCAAACACATAAGCTAATAGTTTAGTATCAATATTCAATAAAGTTATGGGACGATAATTATCTAATTAAAGAGAATCATTCTTTTTAAAAATTAGTGAAATTGCACCTTTTTTTGTGAGTTTGTAAGTTCTTTTTTTTTCATAATTATAATTAAATACTTTGACAACAATATTTTTTTAGGCTCGTCCAAAATTGCCTATAAAATTCCACTGTCAGCCCATTAAGACCAGAGGATTTATTAAGCTTCATTTTTAAAACTGCATAAGTGCATTCAATTTCTGTTACTTCCCCTTTATATTGATAACTATCTGAATCTTAAAGCGTTTTTGTAAATTTTGTTTCCTTAATATATGTTTTAACTTCATTATCACAAGGATTAGTTGACTCATAAAGTTTTTTGTAATATTTCACTTGTAGATTTAGAATTTTATCTTGATCCGTTGTTGCGAGCCCATTTTCATCATATAGTTCAGTTATAATCTTTTTTGTTTGACGACTCTTATCTAGTCCCAAGAAGTATGCACTATTTTTCCCCCTTCTTCAAACCATTTTACCCTTGATCTTATTTTTTGTCCTTTAATTTTGTCTTTATATAAACTCTCTAGATCATTTTCCACATTCTCAATTTCTTTTTGTAATTTATGATTTACATCTGTACCATTATTTGCTTTATTATTGAGATCATTTAGGTGTTTTTCTAGGATATTTATTTTATCTTTTTTTAATTTGGCTTTTCTTTTACAATACTTTAAACTTGCATCTCTTACCTCTATGTTCAAATTGTCCCATTGTATCCCTAAATCATCACAGTAACCACACTTGAGTTTAATTTCCAGTAGCCACGCCCCTTATTTTCTCTTTTAGTATTAATTTTGAAGGATACTGCATTATGGTCAGTTATTTTCTGTTCTAAAGGTCTAATATCGTAGTTTTTACATTTTTTTTTTTCTACTTCTTTTGAAATCAGAAAGTAATCAATTATTGTGGCTTCTGATCTATCTTTCCTACACCAAGTAAATTGCCTTAGGTTTTTATTTCTACTTCTCCAAATGTCTATTAATTTACACAATTTTATAAGCCCTTTTAAACCTGTAACTGGTTTATCAAATTTTTTGGAGGATTTAGTTTCATTTTTTGTATCAATTAATGACCAGATGTCGTTAAAATCTCCACCCAAGAATTGTTTGATCTAATCCATATTTATTTATATATGATTTAACAATTTTGAAAAAAAAACTATTTCTTTCTCTTGATCTATTTGGAGCATAGATATTTACTAGCGTGTAAATATTTTCATTTATTTCAATATTAATCAAAATAAATCTACCATCAGAATCTTTGTGCTCATCAATAATTTTAAAATTTATTCTATCTTTTATCCATATTGCTACTCCGCGTGAATTACTTGTACCATCACTTCTGAAAATGTTTTTACCAAGTTCTTTAGACAAAGTATCTTGCATTTGTTTAGTAAAATGAGTTTCCTGTATAAAAATTAGATCACATTTTTGTTGATTTGCCCAACTTACTATTTTATTTAATTTTTCAGGTTGCTGTAGGCCATTAACATTGACCGTACAAATATGCAAATAGTTTTTCATGGTGGTTTATAGTTGGATATTTTAAATTTCATACAGTAGCATGGTGAGTTATCTTTCTTACCATTAATAATGAAGCATTTAGGATTTGTTTTCTTTATTGTTATTTTGTTATTTCTTATGACTGACTTAAAACTAAATTCTTTTAGTCTTGTTTCTGTATAAGAAGACTTAGTTATAGGGCAGTTTACATACTGATGTAGCATTTGTTTTATCTGAGAAATACCGTTATACGCCTCACTGATTGCGATTCGTTTTTTAGATCGTTGGTATTTAAAAGATGAATTTAGAACTGTGTTTGTTTTTTTCTGAAGTAATATCGGTTTGTTTACTATCTTCTCTATGTTTATAGTCGGTGTATTCCTGATTGATATTTTAACATGTTTAAACAGTGTAAAATTATTTTCCCGTACAGTAAAATGTATTATGTTATCGATCTTTTCCATAATTAGTATTGATGACCTATTCTCGTGATGATTATATTCGTCAAGTATATGGTATTTGTTTTGCAATAGATTTAGACTTTCGCTGTCCAGGTACACATGGTACACTTGATCTCTACTTTTAGTTTTGTACGTTCTATATTTTGACCTAAACATTAAAGTATTTATAGAATTTCTGGTCAAGGTTATTTCATCCGCTTTTTATGGAGACTTTTTAAGATTGATTAATATGTTTTCTCGATCAGGATATTTAGTAGCAGATGGTAAATACTTTAATTTAATATTATAATAACATGACATAAATATTATCATCGACATGACTAGATTCTCTAGTACACCATAACATTTATTTGCCACTTTATTAAATACACATACATTAATGTACTTTTTATTTTTATTTGTCTTTTTCTTTTTCAGGATAAAACTTTAATGAAGAACAGACCATTTATGATCTTCATTATTGGTATTGATTAGACTATCTGTCAGTCTGGATATTTTAAGTGGACAACCTTCATCAGCTGTGTCACATAACAACAAACATTTTGAGACATATCTCGAAAAGTATATACAGTTAAAAATAAATGATATCAGTGCTATACATACTGTTTTGGGAAAAATATGATTGACAAAATGCATTTTTTTTTAGTTTTATTTTTATAATTTAAAATAAAAGAGTTCTAGTCTTATATTTTGTATTTTAATTAACAGATGTTAAATTATCGTCTCTTTTTTTGGCTTCTTAGCAGTCTCATCTCGTGTTGTGTCGTGCAGATTCTCTGTTGGGGTTACTGGAGATTTTTCCATGTTCTTTGTTTTTGACTGTTTAGGTGTGCTGTTTGTAGTGTCACTCTGATCATGACTCGGTTTTGTTGTCAAATACCTCGAGATACCTGGTCTTCTGTCAACACTTTTAAGAATTTTAGGTTTTTCCTTTTGTTGTTGGGAATTATCTTTTCCAGCGGATTTACTTTCCTGAGTACCAAGGTTCAAATGCGAATGTTCCGTGTCACTCTCTAACCTACTTCTACCCTTGGTATTTAGGAGAGGTTTTGTCGAGCTTTTGGAATCGACATCACTATCCTGGAATGACTCATCGTTGTCTTCAGTTTGTTCATTGGTCTGTACATCATTTTCACTTGCATGGAAAATGTCTGGATTGCAGACACCCTCCATGTTGGTCATATATGTATTTTCTTCCTCAACTTCAACATCAGAATGCTCGTCGCACTCATATTGTCTATGTCCTAGTTGACCACATTTTTTACACTTCCATCCGTTTGGACAAGTGTTTGCTTTGTTCCCTTCATCTAGACACTTACTACATTTCATATTTGGTCTGCTTGTAGATGCTTGGCCAAAATGGCTGATAGTAGCCAATAATTGCCTATTTTCAACGACTTTGGCAGAGGCGGATTGAAAGTTTTGCATACGACTATCCTATCACCTGTTCTGCATTTTGATACAAGATTGTCAATTCTCAATCTTTCCCTGGAGTGAGTGATTATCTCACACTTCCTAACTGAGGTTTCAAGAGTTTTCAAGATCTGGTCGTCATCTGCTGATAGAGGAACTTTTTTGACTCGTACCTTTATAGCATTTGGTTCTTCATTAATCATGGTTACCTTTGGGTTTCTCAAGTACAAGGTTATTGATTTTCTTCTGATGGTTAACCCCAATGACAGTAGTTCTTTTTTGTCTTGTTCATTGTCGAAATATATTCGCCAGATGCCTCGAACTCTCTGTAACCCAATTAAAGCTCTAACTGGTACCTGCTCTTCTATTGCTCGATATACCTCTATATTTATAAGGAATGGGCCTGACCTAAATGATTCATATCATTTTCACCAAAGGCGTCTGTTTCCAGAAGAAATGTTGGTTTAACATTACCAATCAGGCAGTCATCATTTTTGTTTTTGTATTTGTTTTCATCTCTAGCTGCTTCGGCATAAGAGGTGGCCATTTTGTTTTTTTCGTTTGGATTTTTTTTTGTCTTCACACATTGATAAATACTAAATTATTTGTCCGTTTTTGAATGTTTTAGTCTCAAAAGAACCGTAAACATATATTGCATACAGTCTTCAACAATTCATACCATACTATTAGCTGCAATCTTACTAAAAAAAATCACTTTTTTGCGGAGCTATGAAACACTAATCACCTTGGTTCAGGGGCCATAACTCATCTGTTACAATGCTTTAATTATATATATATACTAGGATGTAGAATAAAGCATAAAATTATTAAATAAATCATTGTGTTATGTATTATCTCGTATTTTAGAATACTGCCAGTACAAATGTTACATTGGACAGGTTATTGATTATCCTACTGTGAAAAAAAGTTTGATAGTAACTTGCTAAATAGCTATAAAAATGATTGTAAAATACTTATTAAACAATGTTTAATCTAATCAATGAAAGAGCCATAGTAATAAAATGAAAAAAAAATTGTAATGAGATTCCATTAGACCAAGTTCAAACCACTTTTTTTTTATTAAAATGTCCTGCCCCAAGTCTGGAATTTGGCAGCCGTTGTCAAACAGTTCGTTTCTATGTTTGGTGGCGTTTGCTTTTGTTGCACTTCAGTGCTCCTGTTTATTCATTGTTTTCCTCTAACAGTTGATGTGTTCCCCTATGTTTTGGTTTGTAACCCGGTTTGGTTTTTTCTCAATTAATTTATGACTCTTGAATACCGGTATACTACTGTTGCCTTTATTGATAAGTTTTTGGTACAAAATTTATTTATTCTTTAATCTACCTTGTGATCTTCTACATCATTGTATCCTCTGGAGATATCCGGGTCATCTGAATAGAAATGAAAAATAGGCAAAGATGAAACATAATAATATCCTGCATCTTTTTTTCTGTATTTACCTACATGTTTAACAAAACTTTGCTGAAAATCTTTTCAAGACTAGAATGTTAGGCATTGCGTTTAACATAATGTAGATAAATTCTAGAAGTTCAACTAAATATCTGACCACGTCTACATCCTTTTTATAACAAAAAAGAAGAAAAAACGATGAAACAAATAAGAATACTGATATAATAAGACTAAAGACTTGCATATTTATGTGTGAAGGAGAACACTGCATCCATACGCTTAAAAGATTCTGAGTTATACATTGCAAGTGTGTTTCTGTTCTAGAAAAGCTGGTTCAGCCTACCATAGTCGATTCTGAAGGTTAACGTCTGTCCAATACAAGTTCCCTGTACTTTTTTCTTTGTTTTTAACTGTTTGAGACTTTTTTTTATAAAATTACATATTATATTGAAAGATCATAATTCCCCTAATATTTAAATTGTTGCCTATAAAGGTCAAACATGGTTAAAATTTTAGGCTTCATCAGTTGTTAGTTTTCGAGATATAGCCAGTAGTCCTAGAACATTCACGGTTATAATCTACCTTATTGAGTGGTCGTATCTTTTAAGTCAAACTTGCATAACAAAGTTGACAATTTTTTACCTCTGCATGTTTCATCATTTATATTTTTTTCTAAATATTACGATTTCTGATTTCAATTTTTGACAGGTTCCATAGCGAAATATTGCCATGACCATGCCATTTTGCGTTTATCGTTGCCATTTTCGACTAACACGTGCTCTATCTTCGGAACTAATATAAATCAAATTTTCAATTACACTGTTAACATTGGTTCTTAATCATTTACGATCACATTCAGAAATGCAAAAAAAATATTTCAAGGCCAATAACTTTACAATTTTTTTCTGATTTTCAGGGTAGATATACCTTGTCGTGTTGAACCTTTTCCGTATAAAACTTTAAACCAAACTTATTATAGTTAACATTATAACAGCCATAATTGTATAAATTGGAAAATATATATAGTTCGGTGGCAAAACAAGTACATTTTTTTCATACTGATCATTTTTAGTTATTGAAGTTTTCAACCCAGCTCCTTACGTGTTTGAAATAATGGCAAGGGAATAACCCTACAAGAAATCGATCGAACATCGTGGTTTTAATTACTTATTTGTAGGTATTATGGGCTTAACATCTTTGTTGTATGTTGTAAGTTTATCTCTTTTTACAATAGTCTAGCGAATTATTTGGTAAAAATAATCTTTCAAGGGCAAGAACTCATAGAAAGGATCAATTGGCGATGTTGATTATATTTAATTATTTGTAAATCTTCCGACTTTGCAGATCGTTTTTGCATTTGCGGATCCAAGGGTTGGAACCCCTTTTTTTGGCCGATCAATGCATTTGAATGGGAGCATATAGTTGGAACCCCCCCCCCCCCTTTTACTCTGGGTTGGGAACCCCCTTTTTAAAATAGCTGGATCTGCCCCTGTTTTTTCACTTAAAGTTTGAACGCTCTTCATTTATCATCGTTTCTACCCAAACCTGTGACTTTTAACTATATTAACTAAAAAAATCTCCTGTAGGGAATTCATTTACAATTTCTGTATTCCACTTACTTTTAAATGTTAACTCATTGAATAATTTGTTCACATGATTTATTATAGTTTTCATGATATTAACTTAAAACAGAGACATTTCGTAAAATGTATTATTTCAGGAAAAGTAACTCCCAATAGGATTGTACAATTATACCGAACTTAACATGATTATTATCGTTTCAGATTTGAGTTGAAATCTCAAGTCGGTGGGGAATAAATAAAACACTGCATTTATTACTATTATCAATGTTTAACCATCTAAAAAGAATTGAATAACACACACTTTATTCTCGTCTAGATATCCTACGAATCATGCAGCTCTACAGTTTGGTTAAAATTTGGTCTAGAGGTCTTAATTGAGAAGATCTTTATCGATACCAGACGATGAACGGATGGCCAGATGGACAGACAGACAACGGAGTAAGAACGCAAACGGGTGGCAAATGATCGAATGACTTAGTAGGTCAAGTGAACTAAAGCTAAAGACGTCTGCTCAAAAGAGGATATAAAATATCGAAGTAATCAAAATTTTGATCAAACAAAAAGTACAGAAAGGATATATTTGATTTAGACAATGCCCAAGGAAACGGAATCAATACAACCACTAGTAATGTTAATAAGGTTCAATACGTCAATAAAGAAGCTAAACACTTGTAACAAATATCACAAAACCCTTAATGCATATTTAACCATACGACCATTATAGCATACAGAAGACATAATAAAAGAACTGTTATCAAAGCATTTAAAAGGTACAGCCACATTGGCTTTTCACAACACAATATGGTAAATAATCGACAACCGGAATTTGATCGAATGTAACATCCAAAATGAAAAGGATATACTTGAAATCTAATCAAAATTAGTATGCAATAGTAAACTAATAATGCATTGCATGGACTCGATAATTGTATTAGTGTGCCGTGTGTATTTTAGTTTTGACGCCTTTCAATTATTGGAGTGACTTCTGAAGATTGCCAATGGTTTATAGCCCGATATTAACATAAATATAGATATAAGTAGATCGTGCAATTTGATTTTTTGATTTGTCTGTTTTATATTATATTATAGGCTACTAGTAAATATATATGTTTATCATCGTTTTAACTGTATAGGAATGAATCAGTCAATCAAATGATTTACCTTTTGTTTCACATTCAATGTTGACATTCTTTTCCTTTCAATAACTGAACACGCCTAATGCATGTGTTACTCATCTCCCAGCTAAGTAGTTGAATTGAAGGTTACATGAATACGAATTCAGTTAGGTCAAATTATTCATTAATCGATTGACTAATTCCATGTGGAGTGTAAGTCTGTGGTATAAACTTTAAGAAGTTTTCTAACTTGGTTCTTGAGAGTAACACACTAGCTTCACTAAGACCTATTATATACTGACAGTTGTTTGGCTCAGAAACCTTTTATTGTCGAGTATATGGTATGGGGTTTCGCATCTCTGAAGGCCGTGCTGTTGCATATAAGTTCTTATTTGAACAGGTGGAATAAGGCTTAGATGAATTGAACGCAGAACGTTCAAATACTTTATTATATATAAAAAGAAGGCAACGACATATCTAAAATATACAGCTAATGACAAATAATAAAACTTTACAAAGAAATGAATATATCATATTGTAGCACATAATGTATATTATTTTTTATTACACAATTGCAAATGCAAAATAATGAAAAACACAGTTAAAAGACAGCTCTGAATGTAAACAATTTGTTAATCAATTCTAATGAAAAATGTTCACTGAAGTAAGTAAGACCATACGACTATTTAGAACATACTCACCCCTTCTCGACCAATGAAAAGTCAGTTTTTCCCACTCTAATTTTCATAGTACATGATCTTCCATGCACTATGAAATGCTATACGTGAATGACTTTTCATTGTCAGTTAAGTATGAAAGTGAACTCTTAATAAATGCACTAACGAAATGTACAATTCCCTGAGGCATTTTCCATAGGAAAAAAGTCTACTGATAAAAGGTGAAAGAGCAAAGATTAAAACAAAACATTGTGAATTTTGCAAATTTTCATACATTTTCTAATGGTACAAATATATAGAATAAACAAAAAAAACAATTGGGGTAACGATATAGGTAAAATAGTATTTATTTAATGTATATACCTGACATTTGAGGGATTGTTTTTTCTTTCAACATGTTCAAGAAAACAATGCCAGATTGCTGATATATAAAGCAAAGGAATTTTTTTTCAGAAAAACACAATATATGTACTGAGTTCTATATTTATAAAAAAAAAATCAAATTTCAAAAAGGGAGTTATATAATATTGTGTTGTTTTTTAAAATAAAAAAATCTCAAGATAAATAAGTATTAAATTTTACCTGAAGCAGAAGAAAAACAATTTATCCATTTGGTCCTGACAAACTATGTCACAGCTATTTCATTCCATCCATTGAAACGATGATTACCTACGTTTTACATTTAGTTCATTATAAAAAGTGAACTCTTGTTCATGTTTAAATATTACAATGGGAAAGGATAATTTTGAAAGGTCACTCGAAAGTGTGAATATGTTTTAAATTGGCCAGACAATACTTGGTCATGTTTAATGAAGATTTAAACCCTCGGCTCCGCCTGGGGCTTAAATCTTCATAAAACATCACCAAGTATAGTCTAACCTATAAATAAAATACTATACAACAATAAAACTTAATAACAGGTAAATAAGAAAAAATAAAGTTTGAAATACAATTAGCAAAGTAAATGAAAACAAATAAAATATTTAAGACAAACATTTTTAACCATGGATTAATTTGAAAACCCCATTAATGTAAATGCCTCATAATGCTGGATACGGCTCATAGTGTTGCTTCTGGTGTTACTTATTCTGCATTGACTGTATAGTTTAACATTACAGTATATATAGTCAAAAGGTGAACTGTCAAACTAGCCAGAACCAGATAAAACAACTATTAAGAAAAATAGTTTGTCCAATAGTCAGTGGTGGTTTATATCAAAGAGCCTACATAGAATATTTGGAGTCATTGGACCATATAATACAAAATATGTTCAATATAGTAAGATCATTATGATATAGGATAAAATAGATATGAATAAAGTACAAAGTTGGAAATACTATTAAATAGATAATTTGTATATGATTAAACTTGCCCACACTTACATCAATTTCTTTTTTGCTTTTGATTATATTTAAGGCATTTGCATCTAATTACCCACCAAGGTAATCTCCGAAGACCTCCGACGGTCATATAATCCTATAACTACGTAAATATTGATATAAGTAGAAAGCAAACTCCTGCAATTTGATTTTTCTTAGTCTGTTTCATTTACTATTTTAAATAGGTTAAATATATGCGTAAATCAGCGCTTTTACATGTATAGGAATGAGATTTTCTCTCTTTAAATAGATTCTCATAATTCCCGTATGAATACAAATTATCTCAACTCCTTGAAAATAAATTAACCATTGTTGACGGAATTTTCCTGATGCTATAGCACATGTAGCTAAAAAGCACTAATTCTTCTCAAGGATGGCTGACGTTCATTTGTCCACCTGCTACTTTTACTCTTAGTCTGATATTTGTTGAGTGGGTGAAAAGAGGTCAAGCACCACAAAGACTATCACTCAGTCTGTGGTTAATATTAATGGAATTATGCTAAGGACTCATACACAAACTTATTTATGAACTATTACGAAAATTTCTGCGTTAAGAACACAGAGAACATGTATAAGGGTCTTGATAATATAGTAATGAGTTTTTGTGTATCGAATCAGTCAATCAAATGGATTTACCCTTGTTTTATTTGAAATTTTGACATTCTTTTTCTTTTAATATCTGAAAACGCATAATACATCCATAACCCATCTCCCATCTCCCAGATAAGTCGTTGAATTGAGGTTTATATGAATACGAATTCAGTGAGGCTATATTATTCACTATTCGATTGACTAATTTGAAAAAAAGGCTTATTCTTATACAGGGGAAAAGGATGATTAAGATATATTTATAACCTATAAAATGAAATTAGAAAAATATAGAAAATTCCGATTGTACAAGTTCGCTTTTGTATCTATGTTTGTGTTTAAACCGGGTTATATGACCGCCGGTAGTCTTTATAGGTCAACATTATGCCTAGTTAGACTGTGTCTAGACTAAAATACAAACGAAGTGTTGATACATATATCCGACCCTATTCATTATAAATTGTTTATTAAAGACTATATATACATTGGATCAACGTTTTAGTATGTTATAAATCAATATGATAATTTGAGTCAAATGAGTGAACTTGAATTTGACAGCTAGTGCCCCTTTAATTGTTGAATTTGTTTCATAATTTAAAAAATAAATAGAATAGCCATTTATTTCCTTTTTCAATTTTATTTAGGTCTAAAAAAAAATGAAAGTCAGACAATAAAAACATTCTTTAATGTTTCTTTTTATTAGTGCGCATATGAAATTAAATTCTACTCAGACTTATCGACTACCAGTAGTTCTAACTAACATTAATGATATAAATGAAACGATTTGAATGTTTGTTTTATACATTATACGTTTTAATTATTGAAAATCATCTTGTGTATGAAATCAAAACATTCTAAATTTCGTGCGTCCGAAGCACTTCTCTAAACTAATAGATATAGGAAGATGTGGTGTGAGATCCAATGAGACAACTCTCCATCCAAATAACAATTTAAAAAAGTAAACCATTACAGGTCAATGTACGGCCTTCAACATGGAGCCTTGGCTCACACCTAACAACAAGCTATAAAGGGTCCCAAAATTACTAGTGTAGAACCATTCAAACGGGAAAATCAACGGTCTAAGTTCATCAGGAATGATAAAATCAAAACAACTTGAAGTCAGTGGTACGTAAATATAATTAGCTGATAAATTTAAATACGTATTTTATAATTGATGATAGTACCATTGCACCATCTACTTAGCTGATGGTACCCATGGGGACTTATAATCCACTAACAGTAGGATCGACCTATTGCTAATAAATGAAACCAATGCTTCTGGAACACTGATCTGCATTTGCGTTCGTAAAGATCGCTTAACCTATGCAATTTTAAGAATGGAATGTGTAAATACGCTGTAACGTTTGGAGATATTTTATCAAAAAGGACATAAACAGAACCGCCAAATTCAAATAAGGTCAACCTTGGCTGAGGGGGTTTATGAAAGGAGAATGGTATCAACAAATGTTCTCATGTTGTTTTTTTTTAGTGAATCCGTGTCTCCAATTGATTTTATTTTTACTTGATCGGTTGATATATGATTGTTACTATTTCTCACCCTGAATGCGTGAAATATTCGGAACGTTTTAAGTCAAGTTAAAGAATGTCATATAGAATATGTAAACTCCCATTTTGTTTGTTTTTCGTCGATCTAAGGCTTATTCTAAGATAACTACATTTCACTTACTTTTTTTATTTTAACTAATGACAATAAATAGATGAAAGTCCTAGCAATAATTACAGAAGCATTTTAGGAAAATCAGCAAAAGAATAGTCGTTTGTAAATTTACCTTGAGTAAGTAATTCATCGATTTTTTTACTGTGTTTAGTCATAGCTTTCTTCATGGTTTTTACACCGTCGATAAGTAATAGTACATGTTTCCTCAATATCTTCTCAGAATCCTTAAGCCTAGCTTTGTCCGCACGGATGTCAGTATGATTCGAAAGATTCTGAAGAGGCGTTTCTACCAATTCTTCCATTGCTTTTTGATAGGCATGAAATGTGCTCTGTAAACCTGAAACAGCTATCCACAACGATCGGTTCCTTATCATCACTGTCTCTGAATCTGTTGACACAGTATCTGCGAAAGGACTAATATTCAAACGTGTGGGAGCTCTAAAATGAGTCGCCATTTTGACAAAATATTACTTCGTTCGTTACAGTAAAACAATGAATCATTTAAGTTTATTTTTATCTTTCAACTACCGCATTTAAATTAGGTAGATTAGTTACTACACATACAAGTTTTAGCTATTTAAAAAAGCTTTGGAATGCTTCGATGTATCATGATTTTAAAGTGAAAGATGGTTCGTGTTGCTGTTTAGGTAGGGGAAAGGTGTTATATGTCTTCTTTGTAATATATTAATTAGTGTATACGTGTAGTTTTATTAGCTGTTGAATTGCCTAAGATGTGACGTTTAATGGTTTACGGTAGTTTATCCATGAATAATTCCTACACAAATTTAAAATTGCCTTAAGGATCTACTGTGGTGAGGTTTCGGAATTTGTGTCAGATGCTCGGACTCCTTGGGGTTTTTTTTCGTACGATACAATGTAAAGTATTTTACCCCATAGCATCCATTTATCTTTTCATCAAAGACTAAACGTTAAGCTCATAAAACTGCATTTTCAAAAAATTCAGATTTTTTGTTTCTTTTCTTTTGATTTGAGACCCAAATAAATCCAATGCAAATCTAAGGTAAAAGTCATAGTCAGCCCTTTCTAGCTTTTTACCGCCATATTTTAAAAATCAAATACTTCGAAAAGGAGTTCCATGGCCTTTCAATATTTTGGCTTATTTTGTTCCTTAAAGGACACCGGCCATTTCAAACAATCAATATAATGCTCTTTCGAAATATTTGAATTTTAATATGAGGCTTCAATTTTGGCAAATGAACTTTTATGAGCTATTAAGTCTTTTTAAGGATAAATGGGTTTTCCATGAATTATGGGACAAAAGATTTTATGTTGGATCCGGAGTGACCTGGTACATAATTTTGATAAGTTTTTTGCTAGAGTTTTCTTTTTCGTTTTTTAACATTTTCATATTTTGGAGGTGATCTATTCAAGTACATGTGTATGTTCGTAGCGTTTATCGCTTTGTTATCATTCATTTTTTGCGGAAAATTAATTTTCAGCTCGCCATGTCAGCTTCCTAACCATATGACGTTCGTCATCGTCGTCGTTAACTTTTATAAAAATCTTCTCCTGTACTTGGCCAAATTTAACCAAACTTGGCCACAATCAACATTTACGGTACATGTATCTAGCTAAATAAATGTGTCCAATGACCCCACTTGCCAATCTAGATGGCCGACATGGCTAAAAATAGAACGTAAAAAAAACTATTTTGCCTTTATCTATCAAACAGAGCAATGGACCCCCTAAGCATAAAGTCATACATATTTTGAGTGAGAGGGGGGCATTTTTCTTTAGTTTCCTCCTAAAATGAAAAGAACATTGTAATGTTCTAATCGAGAAATTCCCTGTGAGATTTTATTTCATTTACATGAGGGGGGTCGATTTCAAGCACGGGGTAGTCCTTTTTCCCAAATCCCTCTTTTCTTTTCCAACAAAATCAAATCATTACTGTCCCTAAGGGTTTCATATCCCTATTTTTTCTATAAACCCAAGTCCCACATCCCCACTTTTATACATTATTATCCTGGTTCCTCTGATAACTATTTATACAACTATAGCGAGTCGAATGAATTGGTAAAATTATATCATCCTCTGAATTCATACTGTCGAATTCCCTATCTAAATTCTGAAAATTGATAAAATTACAAATATTGACATCGACACTATCAGCCATGATCATCAATAGTGATCGGATAACATGCGATCCCCTAGTGCTGCTGAAGATAGCATTATACGCACAGAAATAACATGCGCATTCAATGGCCGGACAAAAAGTTCTAGCAGTATTCGTCCGGACAAACAGCTACTCCGAACAGACGACATGTTGTTATGTTGCAGCACCTGAAATGGTAGTTTTAAGAAAATTTCGTAGTTTGGGTTTTTTAATTTTAAATATTATTATAGATAAATTAATTGTAATCAGTAATAAGAGTTTACAATTATAATTATAATTTTTTACAAAATCTTCTCCTCTGAAACTACTGACACAAATTTTACCAAACTTGGCCATAATCATTATTATGTTATCTAGTATGTGTCCAAATACCCCGCCTGACAACCAAGATGGTTGACATGACGAAACTTAGAACATTGGGGTAAAATACAGTGTTTAGCTTATGTCTCTGGATCTAAAGCATTAAGAGCAAATCTGACTTAGGGTACAAATGTTCACCAGATTTATATAAATATCTCCCCATTACATATCCAGACATATCAAACAACCCGTTGTTGGGTTGCTGCCCTGATTGGCAATTTATAGGAAATTTTGCAGTTTTGGTTATTTTGAATATTTTTTTAGATAGACATAAACTATACACAGCAACAGTTTTCAGCAAAGTAAGATCTACGAATAAATCAACATGACCAACATTGTCAATTGACATCTTATTGGAGTTATTGTCCTTTTAAGTCATTTTTTGTGATTTATTTAACCTTTTTTTTCAAAATTATCTGCTTTTATAATTAAACTACTGTTCCAAATTAAACAAACGTATGACCAATCAGTAAAGGATATCTAATACTAATACTACTAGTATTTATTATGATTTTAACCTTCTTGTACATGCTTTCCAAACACGGTAGATACAAGTGAACGACACAGGCTCTTTGTAGCCTCAAGTTGGTGGTAAGTATCGATACGATCAGGCTGGAAAACTGAGTAGGTAAACTAGAATATTTACATATAGTGTGTTAAATGCACTTTCCAACACAATATAATATGGTCGTCATCCTAAAAACAGCAGACTTATACAAAGCCTACATACATATTCCACACGTCAATTATGACAGACTTATTTAATACGAATTAAAAGCATAAAGTTAGTTTATAAGTTATTGTCCTTAAATGAAATGATCATTTAAGAAAAAAATATTGATTGAAGTCTACCATAATACTGTAAAGAATTCGCTCCTCACTATCCTAGCTACTACCTGTCGATACATTTGTGTTTGGCATTGCACAAGTCATGTCTACTCTCACTGTTCATGACGTTAAAATACTAAATCCCTGGGATGTGTTTTAGTTGATTTTAGTCTCTGATGCTTGATTTTTTTTTATTAATTGTTTCGGCTTTTAAATAGCTGTCAGTAACTGCAAGTACTCTCAAATCGTACTTTCTTGTTCATTTGACCTATTGATGAGATATATTTCCCCGAGGGTATCACAAGCCCAGTAGTCAGCACTTTTTGTGCTGACATGAATTATCATTGATATGGTTATATCTATAAATTAACTTCTTACAAAAATTTTAATTTTTTGAAATATTAAGGTTTTTCTACCTCGGGCATAGATTATCTTAGCTGTATTTGGCAAAACTTTTAGGAATTTTGGTCCTCAATGCTCTTCAACTCCGTACTCTATTTGGCCTTTTTAACTTCTTTGGATTCGAACGTCACTGATGAGTCTTTTGTAGACGAAACGCGCGTCTGGCGTATTTACAAAATTTAGTCCTGGTATCTATGATGATTTTATTTACAACCACTGGGTCGATGCCACTGCTGGTGGAGATTTATTTTCCCGAGGGTATCACAAGCCCAGTAGTCAGCACTTTTTGTGCTGACATGAATTATCATTGATATGGTTATATTTATAAATTAACTGCTTACAAAATTTATAATTTTTTGAAATACTAAGGTTTTTCTACCTCAGGCATAGATTATCTTAGCTGTATTTGGCAAAAATTTTAGGAATTTTGGTCCTCAATACTCTTCAACTTCGTACTCTATTTGGCCTTTTTAACTTTTTTGGATTCGAGCGTCACTGATGAGTCTTTTGTAGACGAAACACGCGTCTGGCGTATTTACAAAATTTAGTCCTGGTATCTATGATGAGTTTAATGATACTATTTGTAATGCTTTTTTGTTATTTTTTATTAATAGTGGATCTTGTCTATATTAGCTGTGATTATTTGGAATATCTACTAATTTTCATTTCTTCTATAGTTTTATTGTTGATATTCACGCATATGTACCAAATGATAGATTATGTTTAATTAGATTACAAAACTTTCTTGGTATTCCCAATAGGAAGATTTAGTATACGTAACGACAAAATTATTTTTATCTACCTGTGTAAAGATGAAACCGGTTTTTTTTCAAAAGTGAGGATTTTCTACAAGTTGTTAAATATTTCACAGTGGTATCCTACCATAGCTTTGTTTAAACTTGTTCATTTACTTTTGACCTTATATATATATCACTAATTACTTCATTAACTATGAATTTGCATTCAGGCATCGCAGATCAAATTTATTCGTTCATAGTGTGTTAATTTACGTTTTTTGATTGAGTTAAGCATTCCAATTGATATTTTATCGTGTGTTGTTTTTTTTAGGTTGTGATGTTATACTATTGTCTCAGAAAAAGGGAGAAGGTTTGGTACCATTAAAATGTTTAATCCCGCTGCTAATGTTCGCACCTCCTCTCCTAAGTCAGGAATCTAATGTATAGTAGTTGTCGTTTGTTAATGTAATTTATACGTGTTTCTCGTTTCTCTTTTTTTTTTATAGATTAGACCGTTGGTTTTCCCGTTTGAATGGTTTTACACTAGTAGGTCTTGGGCCCTTTATAGCTTATTGTTCGGTGTGAGCCAAGGCTCCGTGATAAAGGCTGTAATGGTTTACTTTTATAAATTGTTATTTGGATGGACAGTTGTCTCATTGGCACTCATACCACATCTTCCTATATCTACATAATACTACAATATTAGGGTTAAAGGGATTCAGAGCAGCAAATTAAACATTAAATTAAAAAGTATTGAATCAAAGGTTTATAAACTTTTGAAAAATCGTTTCATACGTTTAAAGTGTAGAAGTTGTTGAAATACATACATTCAAACGACCGATTATTTAAATGTATCAATAACAAAAATACAAAACCTGTCCCGTCTCAATACTTTCATACAAATAATTGTCTCTGTAAACAATACCAAGAATGTTTAATTGGTATAGCATTACATTGCTAAATAAAACAACTTATTTTTTCATACAATTCGTTTTTCCTAATTGATTAAATTTAGCATATCAAATACGTATAATGTATTTGAACTTTGTCAATAAAACATCAACACAATGTCCTTTCATTAATCTGAATGATATTAAGGAAGTTTGCTACTCAAAATAATAAGTTTTTAATAACACTAGTAAAATTTTATTTTACTATACACATAAAACGGTGGTAAGGAGATCCTAGCTTAATTACAGATAGTACGATGTGTATCAGTAATATACTAACTATTGTACTGTGTTACAAGGAATTTTTTTTTAATTAAATGCGAACAAAAACTATCAGATTACGAATTCTGAATGTTAAATGGATATATTTTTATGACAAATCATCCTTTGTATACAAATATTGAAATCAGACGCATTTTGTTCCTGAAAGCCATGATTTTTTTCGTGTACAAATTCGTATTTGTCTGTCAACAGCTTTAACTCTCCCTTAAAATATAAATCGTAAATAAATTACAAAATTATTGCAAGAAACTGCAAACATTTCTGTTTCAATGGAAACAAATTGGTCACTACTGACGAGTTATTCATCCAGTATATTTTAAGAAGTGCAAATGTCCAAGAGGTGAAAATCTCAACTTACACATGGCTCTGTACTTATACATTCCGTCATTGTGTTATTGTGCTATTGTAATTTTTTAGTATTCTTGTCTTTCATGTTTGATAATGTGTTTTGTCTATATGCCTTTTTGTGCTTCTCTGTTGAATATTTATTTAGAGTAATTCAGATTATACCACATTGTTGACTGATGTACCCCTTTTAAACATTTACCTATTACGTGGTGTTTTTTTTTTTTTATTTTTCACTTATCAAAATAGTGGAATTTGATGCGACTGTCTTACAAGTGAGAGGTTGAGCTAGCAATGAAACCAGGTTTAATCCACCATTTTCTACATAAAGACATGTCAGTACCAAGTTAGGTATATGACTAACAGTTGCTATCCATTCGATTGATGTGTATGAGCTTTTGATTTTTGCATTTGATTAGAAACTTTCTGTTTTGAATTTTTCTCAGAGTTCAATTTTTTGGTGATTTTACTTTTTAACCTACCTTAATCTTACACTGTGTAGAACATGCTTTATGGAACGCCGGAACTGTCTTATAGTGTAAATATTTAATGTGTTTTGTCGACTTGCCTTTACGTCCTGTCAATTCTTCTTTATGTTATGTGCAGATGCCTTTATTTCCTGACACGGCATCTCTGTGTTATGTCAAATTAGTAAATTGTTTGGTCAAACAATTGTATGATATGTCATTGCTAAACTTTGTTGTGTAAAATATGCATTACATTATGCTGTAACTACTATATATTCTGTGAATACTTCGAAACTTTATGATCAACCACCTTTACATTCTCTCATATTTTATCTATGTTGTGTCTATTCTTCTTTTACGTAAGTCAGCTAATAATTGCGTCCTGTCTCAAGTGTTATTGTTATGTCAAATGTTCTAAAGGTTTTGTTTTGGTACACCTTTGTTCTATGTAAATCTCATCATATTAGTCTTTTGGCGTTATGTTGAATTTATACATAAGTATCTCCAGTGAAAAACACAATACATCATGGTATAATTCATATGCGTTTTGCCGAACAATTGATACTCTCTGTGGGCATTCATTACGTCATGTGCAAATGCCTTTTACATTATGTGCAAACAACAACTTATACGTTTTGTGCAAACCTCGTTTACCTTATGTTAAAACATCGTTCACCCTGTGTGCAAACATCGTTTACCTTATGTGCAAACACCTATTACGTTATGTGCAAATACCTATTAAGTTATGTATAAAAACTACATCATTATGTGCAAACACTATTACGTTATGTGCAAATACCGCTTACATTATGTGCAAACACCATGTAAGTTATGTGCGAATTCCTATTACATTATGTCCAAACATCTATTACGTTATGTGCAAACACCTTTTACGTTATGTGCAAAATAAAGGCAACAGTAGTATACCGCTGTTCAAACTCATAAATCCATAGACAAAAAACAAAATCGGGGTAACAAGCTAAAACTGAGGGAAACGCATTAAATATAAGAGGAGAACAACGACACAACACTACAATGTAACACACACAGAAACGGACCAAGCATCAGACAAAATCCCACGAGAATAACAAATATAACATCAAAACCAAAAACATGAATTTGGGATAGACAAGTACCGTGACACGTATTATTGCAATGTGAACTTACACTAAAAAATAAGAGAAAACAAACGACGCAACGTTAAAATGTAACACACACAGAAACGAACTATAATATAACAATGGCCATATTCCTGACTTGGTACAGGACATTTTTAAAGGAAAAAATGGTGGGTTGAACCTGGTTTTGTGGCATGCCAAACCTCCCTCTCTTGTAGCCATGTGAAATATAACATTAAAATGACAACTCAACACCACAGGACTACAATATAAATAAATTAGAGAACACACGAACAACAGCCAACAAAAGGCAACAAGTTGAAAATTTTAATACGCCAGAAGTGCATTTCATCCACACAAGATCTACTTGTGACGCCCAGATACAAAAGTTTGAAAGCCGAAACAAGCACAAAGTCGAACAGCATCGAGGACCAAAAGATCAAAAAAGTTGTGCCAAAAACGGCCAGGGTTTTTTGTTAGTTACCAGAACATCCCTATTATTTAGAATAATTTATACTCTATTACCAATCACCTATTACGTTCTGGTAAACGTTTTTTGACACAGATTAAAACAAAACGCATCAATGATATGCATTTTGAAAATGAAGAAAATTAAAAGTTTGACCTTTCTTACAAACTGTGGATTTTTATAATACGAGGCAGGCATTACCTGTAAATTGGGACGAAGTCTGTATGAATTATTTTTTTGTAACTTAAATATTTGTTAAAAAAAAAAGAAACGGAAATACCGTAACGTTTCCGATTTTGGTTCTATTGTTAGGGATTTCAGTTGTGACGTTACTTAAGTTATGACGTCATATGCAATGTAAACAAAGAAACGCTATCATCAGGTAACGTTTTTTCATATCAAGGAATTATTAAAAAATGAAATTGGTATTGCGTTCCTTCTTATTTTATACTAGACTGATATATATTTTACTCAAAGTTTCATACAAACGAGACCGGAAAAAGGAAGTACATTGTAGATTTCTGCGCAGACAGATGCGGGAATTCAAAACATGACATAAAAAAAAAATCCCGATTTCCCGATTAGTACAATGAAAAATTTTCCCGATTTTTTTTAATTTTTTTTTTTATTGATTTTTCTACTGTTATTGGGGACTTCGTCATTTCCTTTAACAGTTGTGAATATTATTCTGAATAACCTTCCTAAGACTTATTATTTCCTCCGTCCCTGACAAGGCGTGTTGAGACGGATGGTGTCCTGAAAAGGGGTGGTCAGGTGACCCGCCCCTCTTATCTGATTTTTTTTTAAAACTAACAGGGATGTTGGAAAATTTTGATCCGATTTGGGATCAGACAGGTAGAAGGGTGTAACAAAAAGCTGAAATTTCTCTAAATGAAACTATTTTTTTCATATTAAAAACTGCCTTATCCTGTAATCCACAAAAATGACGCATACACATATTTTTTTTCTGTATGAAAGGGTTATCAGCCTTGTTCCACCTTCAATTAAATCCCGCAACTTGAAACTCCAGATAATGACTTTCATTTATCCGTATTTGGTCCGGTAACTTTTCGAACCGTGTCATCAAGAACGATACAAAAAAATACATATTCTAGTAAATTGTAATTGTTTTCTTCTATTAATTTTTTTATAAGTGATGTGCATATCGTTTCTTTTGTTGTCTTTAAGAATAAATAAATAATTTCGTTGCTAAAATGGTCATCATAACATAATTTTCCCTTTGAATTTCAGAAAAAAACTGACTATCTATAGAAAAGATGTGGTATGAATGCCAATGAGACAATTCTCCACGAGAGACTAAATATGACAAAGAAATAAATAATAATAGATCTTCGTATGGCCTTTAACAAAAAAAAGCATACCGCATAGTCAGCTAATCTATTTATTTTTTTTACCCCATTTAATTTTTCAACAGTTTTAAAAAATGGTTACAGTTAAGTAATTCGCTTTTATCCTGCAATTAGCTAGTTATTGTATACAAATAACAGGTAAACAACAGTTTTTTTGCTTTGTTTGTACATGTACAAATAAATTTTTCCTACTACCCGCTTTCATGTTGATCAATCGGTAATATGGATATTTCTTTATGGGTAATAGTTCATTTTGGGGTTTCTTCGAGCCCGCGTTTCAATAATTGTAAAAATCAGAGACAATGGTTAAGATTTACACAACTTATGCTCAAATACCAGGTGTAAATTGTAAACAATATTTGTACATTGTCAGAAATATAAAATGTATTAGTTCTCGCTGCGAAACAGGAGAAAATTCGACAAGCCTCGCTTTTCGTCCTGTTTCTAAAGCTCGTACAAATAAATTTCACGTTTACCGACAAAGTACATTTATAATCAATACATTATTCCACAGTTGTTGATATGAATTTATCTTTTTGTTCAATATTTCAATGAATATCGTTGTATAAATTAGAAACATCAACCTATTTTCCGAACGCAGAGTTATAAATTCAATGAATATATACGGTATAAACGGTAAGCTTCGATGCGTTTAGTTATGAACGCGAATGGTTCGATAGATATAGCTAAATACACAATTAAGCCAAATGTTCACAAAAGGGATTTGCTGCAGATCATTATTCTGAGAAATCTTATTTTTAAAAGTATAAAATTTCATACAAATATATTCTATTGGATCTAAATGTTATCATTCTAAAATATGTTTTGACAGTTTCCGTTAAATATTGCCATTTTTAGATATATCGGTCCCCCTTTTCTTGGCTACTGTTAAAGCGAGACGGTTTTTTTTATTAATAGCTAGCGAGGCATGAAGTTCATATGATTCAATCCAAATTATCCTCAAAGTGCGGAAACAATCTTGAATTCATGCAATCTTGTTCGCCTTGAAATCGACGTAACATATTTAGTCAAAATTCTTTAAAAAAATCACCAATTTAACGGAGAGAACACTTTAACACGAAAGTGAAGGCTTAAATTCTTCTGTTATTTTACTGCTACTGATTATAAATTAAGAAAGTTCACTTGTCATGTTTTGTATTGTTGGAATTTCGGAACCCTCTTGTTCATCCGTTTAAAGCACCATGAAACAATTGCCAGCTAACTACCAGTTTTCAAAAAATCTTTAAATGAGCAGTATGTCATTGATACGATTTGAGTTCTCAAAATGAATCAAGATTAAATAAGGATAATAAGACATTTGTAAAAAAATATAAAACCCTTGTTATGTTGTATTAATTTTTGAGAACATCTTTATGTTAAAGATATGAATCAAAGTACTGAAGTACTGAAAATCGGATGACCGCAAGTTCTTGTGGACGGTCACAAGCACTTGTCTCAGAAAACCAAATCACATCTCTCTACCTGAAGGTGACTTTAAAGTACAGATATATATTTTTTTTCTGTGCGTGGTATAAATTCAACCTCATCGTAGAAGTGATACAAATCAGTAAACTCTGGGTTTTTTTGCTATACATTATTTTAATATTTGTAAATTACAGTTACATGTATATATATAATTTTCATCCATTTGTATATCATTCTATTGCACTATATTTATTATAGTGCTGTGCAAGTGCATTTCTGATAGATTAAATTTGAGTGGGCATTCATATTTTCCAGCAAAACATTCAATGTCCCACGTAGAGAGAGGGAGAAAAGACAGATAACTCTGCATGGGAGATTGCAAACGTTCTTGAGATATTCTTCCGCATGCGGTAACACACTTTTTCTGTACGTGTGTATAAATATTAAAGATTTTTTACTTTATTTATGTTTCTAACGAGTTTAACGACATTTTCATATTATTATTTTGTGTTCAAAAAAATATATGTTTAGGAGTATCCATTTGAAATGAATTAAGAACAATTGATAAGGAATGTAATTGTGCACTCGATAATGTCTGCGTATTTATTATTATCATGTTTATAGATCGGTTACAATCTCAAAACGAAGGTTACGTAATGGAAATTCAGGCGACAGCAATACACAGGAATGCCCTCACGGTCATCCGATGTAAAATGAATAGAGAAGTTGTTCATTAAGATATCATTAGATAAACAAACACAATGATTTCTCATTCAATGACCAGTGGCGTAACCAGAATTTTTGAAAATGATGGAGCTGCGTTTGTTGGTTCTATGAGCAGTTTGATTCAGAGGGGGCTCGGGACTCAGTTTTGCCAAAACTCCCTGCTAATTAAAAAAAAATACAAGATAAGAGGTGGCGAGAAAATATTTTCGTCCTCGGTCAATATAATCTGAATAGACCCATATATAATGTGTTGACCTTGTCAAAAGTCTATGATTCATAAATGTAATTCGGCGCCTTCCAAAACCATATGTTATGATTATATATGCAAGATATGGCGACCTATGAAATGAGCCGCTTGGTGCAGATGAAAGAGAACATTACATAAATAAGGCCGTTAGTGCTCTCGTTTAAATTGTTTTACATAATCTTTTCGGGGCCTTTTATTATGCGGTATGGGCTTTGCTTATTGTTGAAGGCCGTACTGACTATGCCTTACGGCCTTCAACAATGAGAAAAGCCCATACCGCATAGTCCCAAGTTTTTTCTGTGTCATTTTGGTCTCTTGTGGAGAGTTGTCTCATTTTCAATCATACCACGTCTTCTTTTTTTATATCAACTTATTTTACGTTCACATTTTCCGTAAAGAAATGAGGTTGCATTTTGTTTGTTACATGTAGCTTTTTTTTATTGCTTCGAAAAACAGGGCAGAGCTTTTAGTTTCAGTCGATATACACGCCATCTTGAAATAATTACTTGTCACATATAAATTCTGTTTGGTTGCTTCATGGTGTGGCTGATATTCAGCAACAACTATTGGCTTAAATGAGATAAATAATTACAGACTGTTCTCTTCTGCGGATATTAAGCCATCAAATGCCGGAAAATTAACTATGTGTATTACATTTCAGATCAAATGTTATTAATTCATGGTCGTTTTATTATGCATAGGTATATTACACACTGAAATTAAAAATTGAAATATCAATCATTAATACGTCTTTATTTGCCATGCTAGTCTGCAATATGCACGATTTGTTTGCTAAAAAATGTTCCTGTACAATGTTTTCAAAAATGCATTAAATGTATTTTATGACTTTTGTCAATCTAGGCACACCTCCAGAGAGACACACCTCAAGAATCGTGTCTATATATTTGTAAATATTTTAATTTTCAACAAGTAAAGTGGAAAAAAATATATAATGATGTAGTTGTTATACATAACTTTATAGGTATTTGCACATAACGCAATAGGTGTTTGCACATAAAGTAAACTAGGTTTGCACATAGGGTAAACGATGTTTGCACATAAGGTAAACGAGGTTTGCACAACACGTATAAGTTGTTTGCACATAATGTAAAAGGCATTTGCACATAACGTAATGAATGCTAACATAGAGTATCAATTGTTCGGCAAAACGCATAGGAACTGTACCATGATGTGTTGTGTTTTTCACTGGAGATACATATGTATAAGCACAACATAACGCCAAAAAACTATAATATCATTAGGTTTACATAGAACAAAGGTGTATCAAAACAAAACCTTTAGAACATTCGGCATAACAATCACATTTGAGACAGAACGCAATTTTTAACTGACTTACGTAAAAGAAGAATAGACACAACATAGATAAAATATGAGAGAATGTAAAGGTGGTTGATCATAAAGTTTCGAAGTATTCACAGAATATATAGTAGTTAAAGCATGATGTAATGCCTATTGTACACAACAAACTTTAGCAATGACAAATCATACTATTGTTTGACCAAACAAATAACTAATTTGACATAACACAGAGATGCCGTGTCATGAAATACAGACATTTGCACATGACATAATGAAGAAACGACAGATCGTAAAAACAAAGGGACAGAACACATTACATATTTACACTATAATTCCGGCGTTCCATATTATACTTTACTCAAAATGAGGGGAGGGGCACTTCAGATATGCTTAAATGTATGTTTTGATTCTAACTTTTCAATAGATACAGAGTCTTCTTTTTTATTTCATTTTTATTTTTTAAAGAACAAATTAAGTTTTTAACTACTGATAAAGTTGTGTTCCAATCTGTTGGATGATATTACAGACAAGATAGACTCATTAAATCAATGAACGTGTTTAAAAAATTAAACTGTTGAAGTGGCGCTAGCTGTCAGATTTATGCTAACCGATTTGACTCAAGTTCTCATATTTTAACCATAACATATTCAAACATTTATTCAAATTATAAAGTATAAAATAAACAATTTACAAGGCATCAGCTCAATATTATGTATGATCGTCTCATGAATATTTTAGTCTAGACACCATCTAGTTAACTATAGAGTTGATCTCCGAATACTGCAGATGGTCATGTAGATAAATTTATTTTGTTATAGTGTCACATATTAATTGACATAATAAAACACACAATATACATATCATCACATAAAACATTCAATCAATACCCAGCCAAAAAATTGACTTATGAGACACTTTTAAAACTCTATATTTACACTAAAATCTTTTAAAAATCTGTATTTACACTAAGTTACAAACACGTTATCTGTTAAGTAAAAAAATAAAATAATCTAGACGATTAAAAACAATGAATAAAAATAAAGAAAAAATAAAATTTAACTATCACATTTAATAATATTGCAATCCATTAAATAAAAATACTTTAGAATAAAGTTATAACTTAAAATTATAGCAAAAATCAGGTTAATCTTAATCATGTTTTATCACTAGTTGAAAGAGAAAAGTTTTCGACTTGAAAAGAATTAATGCAGACTCTTAGCAATATATATATATAAATATAGATATAAGTGGATTTTTCTAGATCTGTTAAATTTTATATAAAAGGTTAAAAATATTTTTCAATCGTGGTTTTTGTCTGTATAACGATGGTTTTGTGGATCGAATCGATTTACCGTTGTTTCACTTACAATGTTGACATTCTTTTTCATTTAGTAAATCACGAACAATGCATGCGTTATCCATCTCTAACTAAGAGGTTTAATTAATGAGTTCTAACTATTCACTTGTAAGTGATCAATTGATCGTCGAAATTTCTTAGCTCATTTTGACCAAATTGAACCATTCTGGCTGCTTAAAGCAAATTATTATTCACTTTTTCACTTTCATTAATGAATAGACACCATTTTTGTACATATCTCGTAGCTAGTTTCCCTTTGAATACAACGATAAAACATGAAGAATTCAACTATGAAAGGTGAATGAAAAATAGATGTGTTCCTCTGTTCACAATTCAGCTAGACTTTTTCTAATGCATGGCCAATTTATAGATGATCATTGTGTGCCTAACCTGACAATGCTGGATAATATGTACAAAACAAATGCATTTGCCACTTGAAAGAAATTTTTCTGATGTGCTGTAACTAATGCAAGACGGCCTTGCAGTCCTTTACTTTTGAAGGTAATTTTCATACTTAAGAAAAATCAACCAATTAAATTATTGGATTTTGAGTTTAAGCTGCAAATTTTTCTAGTAGTTTTATGGTCTGTAGTTCGCCTTTCGCACAACTGAATTCCATACTCTTATTTCCAATAGCAGCTCAAATTGCATAACTTTGCCTAAACTTACCTGTAGCATTAATTGTAAATGTGTTCGCGTCCTTGTTGAAGGGGCATATAAAGTTGTTTTTTTGTCAATCAAAATTGAATGAAAGTGAAATAGTGAAATGATTAATCGCTTTTAAGCAGCCAATTTGTTTCAATTTTGTCAAAATAAGCAAAGAAACATTGATTGCAAGTGAATAATTTGACCTCTTTATATATGCATACATGTGACCTTAACTTTAACCTCTTAGCTGTAGATGAGTTATGCATGTATTCAGCTATTAAAAGAAAGTAATGTCAACGTTGACAATGCTTGAAAGTGAAACAATGACGAACCATTTGGTTAACTGATTCCATCTACAAAATTTCATGCTTATGCAGGTAAAAAACGATGATTAACATGTTTTTTAAACTACAATACGAAATCAAACAGACCTACATTGCACATTCTTTCTATCTATCTATATGTAAAATCACAAAAAATACTGAACTCAGAGAAAAATCTAATCGGAGAGTCCATAATCACATGGCGAAATCAAATGACAAAACACATCAAAAACGAATGGACAAGAACTGTCATATTCCTGACTTGGTACAGGCATTTTCAAATGTAGAAAATTGTGGATTAAACCTGGTTTTATAGCGCTAAACCTCTCACTTTGTTGAGAGTCTAATCAAATTCCGTTATATTTACAATGATGTGTGAATTAAACAGACATAATAAATAAAATAGTCAAAATATGGGTACATCAGTCATCATCGTGTTACAATTTAAAAAGGAACAATTTAACAGAACACAAAAACATCTATCTACAAACACATTCATTGATTCGCGTGTCTGACGTCAGAAAATTTTATACGTCACATATTTTTTGTCGTTCAATGTTTATACAAACAATTTTAAAATTTCACATGTGTTATATGTCAGTTTGGTATGTCAAGTCGTTTGGTAAAGCTAACATACTTTTATGAGAGTTATCTCTCCTTAACCAGTCGTTGGTGTATTGATATGCGGATTGCATTCCGTATTTGTATGATATGTTAGTTTATCTTGTGCTCTTGATTTATTGTTACCATACCATGTAGATGTGTTTTTGAAGAATAGAACATTATTAACTTGAACTTTAGTTTAATTACTTATGCCAGAGTAAAGCATAAAACATGGGCAATATATATGTGTAATGTTATATCGGGACATATGATGGTCGGTAGTCTTCAGAGGTTGTATCATGATCTCAATGGTTAATTGGATGTCTTCCATTAAAATATACATATGCATACTTGAGCATATACTTTACAATGAATTGTTGAACAATGAACTAAAATGCTATATTTATTATATGCAATTGCAAGGAATGGTGCACACACAACTAACCTACAGAATTCTAAATTTAAAAGTTTTAACTTTTGTGGCATAAAGTGATGTAATTGTGTGTTTAACCTTCACTATTTTTAAGACGTGTAGATCATAAAAATGTATCCTCATCACTTGATCATAATTAGAAATAACAATTAATATTTTTCCAAATCCATGGTCATATTACTTCTTGTTGATATTCTGCTGTCTAGAATTTATTCTTACCCTTTGTATGTATAACTATTAATTTCAGATTTAAATGCGATACCGGATGATTGTATGATAAAAATTATTGATAGGGTCATTATTTTAATTCTAATAATTACATTAGATGTATGTTTCATTATGATACGTTATTCCGATTGGCTAACTGCACATCACATGTTCTTCCTTAAGCAATTGTATCACTCAATAAAACTTTTCATTCACGATAACACGAGGTCCCACAATAAAGTGTACAGGAGAATTAAGGTGGTACCTAACACTACAGGGAGATAACTCTGTAAAGTCAGCTAAACGTTTTAATAACGTTGTGTTGTAAAAGGAATATTAAGCTTCTCAATGATCAAAATTGGTGTTTGTCAAACTGCTATATAACCAGTGTAATTTTTCTGACAAAACTGTTGGTTCAAAATTTTTTAAATTTTTATATTTTTGTTAAAGGGTCAAAGTAAATAATTTGACAAAATTTTATGAAAATTAAACGAGCCAAATTAATTTTGGTCAAAGTGTTGGGTACCACCTTAAATATAAAAAATTATGAAATTCGTGTTTTCATTATCCTAGCTAAACAATGTAATTATAAGTATTGAATGCTTCTTTTTGTAACTTCATAGGGTTGTAAAAGCGTTGACCGTGCGCACATTTTTAGAATGAAGCGCTTCCGCGCTTCATACAAAATGTACTTCGATCAACGATTTTACACCCCAATGAAGTAACAAAAAGAAGCATTCAATTCTTAATTAAAGAATGGAAATTTTTAGTTATAAAGAGAAGACAATATTTGAAATGTACTTAATATACTAGTATTCTTTGTATTTGGTTTATTTTTCTTAGTAACAAGCGTATAATGGATAGATCAAAGTCGTATAAAACGATTTTCTTATCTATACTATTAAACGAGAAGACATCCTTTTGTGTGCCGCTTCTCTTCCTTCCACAATAAATTAATCATCATGCCTCTGTGTCCTATAGGGAACATGCATAGTCGCATTTGTCATCCATTCTTATGATTATTCAGTTTGGGTTATTTTGGAAGAAAAACGAAGAAAAGGGCATCCGGATATAAATTCCGTCATCAGACCGACTTTTAAGACAGACAAGTCTTCCGATTTTAACATTGAGAACCAATAGTATGATAGATAACAAAAATGAAAAATAAATAAGCGAATCAGAGCGTTGTCCATATCGTGGTTTTTAGGTCGCAAGAACAACTACTATTTTACCTCGATTTTAAACTTTAAAAGAGGGGGTAAAGGGTAAAGGGTTATTTTCGTGCAACGTGTTTTGAAGACGTGAAAAAGGTTCGTCATTCCCATGTTTTGTGAAATCGACAAAAAGATCAACGTGAGAAAAAAAATGTAATTGTTCGTTCATCTTGAAATGGCAATTTTATTTCGCATTCTTCCGTGATACCCCCTTTACTCCCCTCTTTAAACATAATTTTCATGATTACTCGGGGCATGACAATTATTTTCGTGTTATTCTGCATGTATACTATGATTATAATCCTATGATATATATGTAGAGACTATATACATAAATATCTAGTAATTGGTTGCTGTGTGTACATGGGAGAAAAATACCCAGTTGGGCCTGCATTTCATTTTTATGCAGCGCAAAACACCATATATGTTTAAAGGGGAATAATTCTTACAGAAATTGATTGACTCCCATATTACTTTCTCTTCCATGTGCAGGCAATAACTGTTCAGTGTTCTATTGTGATGTATTTCATTTTATTATTTCATTGTTATAACACAAATCATTGTAATCATTATATGAAATTTGAAAACCCGCAAGGGTCCATAATTGGATTAATAAAGTATTCTTATATTATTTCATATTGGTTGAGAATAAGATTCTCTTATTGGATAAAAAGGGGTCACATGACATTCAATATTCTGTAGTAATAAATTCCATCGGTCATTAACAGAACAAAACGGACCAGAAAACCGGTCGTTAACGAACTTTTACATGATAATGACCGGTGGGGTGTGGTTTCCGTCTGATAATGACCGTTGGGGCGTGGTTTCTCTGTTAATGACCCGTGGGGCGTGGTTCTCTGTTTAGATAGATGTACCTTTTATAAAACATGTTCCTATTTTTAATATTATATTTAAGTTGTTGAATTGTTTATTATATGTTTTTGTTAATTATAAAATTAAAGAGAACTTGATTAAGTATTTATATACTAAAAATGGCAGTAAAATGAATGGCAGTATTAGTACGACTGGTCTTCACTCTTTGCCATAGAAATCGTACAACTACTCGAGTTCGCCTTAGGCATTTTGAATGAATGAGAATTTTCTAAAACATGGTTTCTCAATGAAATAAACATAATAGTTCTTGAATAGAACTATTATATAAGCATACAGAGGGCTTAAAATAATTGCCCTGTATTCAAGTGCCTATGACTATGGTGGCCGGTTAAGGCCATTTTGCGTTTTCGCCTTTCATATTCTATAGGGCGAAAACGCGAAATCGCGAAAAAGCGAAGTCGAAAACGCGAAAACGCGATATATTTCGCGTTTTCGACTTCGCCTTTTCGCGTTTTTACTATATACATATTATTATAACATAACATTTTAAATATAATTGGAGTCAAGACTACAAAGAATAAGTCATTCAAATGATTGTCATTTAAAATTCATATCTGTGGTTTACTTTAGATATTTCTATAAATTAGACAATTCCTTTAATACATTCTTTGTTTCAAATACACTAACAAGTCATTATCTTTTTACAAAACTTCATCCCAACAACAGTCTACATACTTCCAACCAAACTCTAAATACCCGCGATTTCGCGGGTGTGTTCTAGTATTTCTTATCGAAATTGTTAAACCAGTGCATGCATATTTACTAAACAAAGTCCTGTTTTTATATTTATTACGAGCATATTATAAAGTACTATCAACAAATAATATTTCATGCAGTGATTGTTGACTGCAAGCTCATTAACATTCCGAAGTTTACCGGATCGTGACATTGAAAATGAATCAGCACAGAGCACATAGTGCTAGACAAATACGTTAATTGATAGAGCCATGATATACTTTTGTTATATTTCCAATGCGCTCCCCTTTGTTAATTAAACTTTTCATTAACAGTTGTTAAAAGATTGTTGCAATAAATTTGTTCTTTACGAATCAGTAATTACTATTTACCTATCGGTGCACGTTTGTTTACATTCTTGCATCATGTTTTTGTCCCCCGCACTTGCATTGTCCTAACGAGAGGTCTCGTCACTGCATACGGGAAAACATTGGCGAATTAATGAACAGGAGATATAATTTAATCAAAGTTTTTAGAAGTTTTTTTTAATATAAAGGATTTTCTTTTATAGAAAAAGCTTTTTTTATGAATGTGTATATTACGATATGAATATCAAATCTTTTATTGACAATACAATACAAAAGCAACAATTCGGTAACTAATGATTTCAAACATTCTCAATTTAAAAATATTAATCTGAATATAAACATAATGAGGTTTCACACCAAGACGGAAGCGGCATAAAAAAGTATTATTTATAATGTATACTGCAGATTTAGACTTACCTGCCATCATACCCATATAGTTTCTTTTTGAATTATATGCGTCTTACGGTAATTGAATATAACTCAAGATCCATAGAGTGCCAACATGATTATCATGAAGACATCTATTCACAAGTCAGCAACAACACTACACAAAAAAAGACAAAAACATTTAAAAGTCAAAATAAACCCGAAAATGGCAACGACGAATGCCTAAAAAAACCAACCCAACCAAGTTGCAATTAACAGCCCAAAGCTAAGAATTGGTCTTAACATAGCGAGAAACTTCTGTTCATAGAATTTTAAACATACAAGAGTAACAAAGGCCAGAAGTTCCTGACATGGGACATGCACACGAAACGCGTGTCTGGCGTATTAAATCACAAGCCTGGTACCTTTTGATAGCTTAAGCTATCATTTGTGTGTTTCTCTGTCCTGTATGTTCTCCCATTTATTTGTATTGTAGTCCTGTCATGTAATGTTGTCATTTAAATGTTATATTTAACATTTCCATAAGAGCAGAAGGTTTAGCTTGCCACAAAACCAGGCTTAACCTACCACGTTTTTCTTAAAATGTCCTGTACCAAGCCATGAAAATGTATTTTGTCCATTCGTTTTTTATGTGTTTTGTCATTTGATTTTGCCATGTGATTAGGGACTTTCCGATTTGATTTTCCCCCGAGTTCAGTATTTTTGTGATTTTACTTTTTTCTCTAAATCACCCGGATTAAAAAAAAAACAATTTGCGTATATCCCGAAGATCATTCATTCCACACCATGTCTTCTCTACTCAGGAAAACATTTAGATATGACATAACACACCACTAAGGATATTCACGACTAAAGACCACTGACATATACATGTTTAAACCTACCACCGTCCTTATGTGTCGGTTCAAAAAGAGGTACGAAAGATACCAGAGGGACATTCAAACTCATAGATCATGACATGGACAAACTAGAGGCTCTAAAGAGCCTGTGTCGCTCACCTTGGTCTATGTGCATATTAAACAAAGGACACAAATGGATTCATGACAAAATTGTATTTTGGTGATGGTGATGTGTTTGAAGTTCTTACTTTACTGAACGATTTTGCTTCTTACAATTATATCTATCATGAACTTTGCCCATTAGTAACAGAGAACTATATTTGGTAAAAATTTACATAAATTTACCAAATTAATGAAAATTGTTAAAAATTGACTATAAAGGGCAATAACTCCTTAAGGGGTGAATTGACCATTTAGGTCATGTTGACTTATTTGTAGATCTTACTTTGCTGAACATTATTGCTGTTTACAGTTTATCTCTAACTATAATAATATTCAAGATAATAACCAAAAACAGCAAAATTTCTTCAAAATTACCAATTCAGGGGCAGCAACCCAACAACCGATTGACCGATTCATCTGAAAATTTCAGGGCAGATAGTTCTTGACCTGATAAACATTTTTATCCCCTGTCAGATTTCCTCAAAATGCTTTGGTTTTTGAGTTATAAGCCAAAAACTGCATTTTACCCCTATGTTCTATTTTTAGCGGTGGCGGCCATCTTGGTTGGTTGACCAGGTCACGCCACACATTTTTTAAACTAGATACCCCAAAGATGATTGTGGCCAAGTTTGGATTAATTTGGACAAGTAGTTTCAGAGGAGAAGATTTTTGTAAAAGATTACTTTAATTTATGAAAAATGGTTAAAAATTGACTATAAAGGGCAATAACTCCTAAACGGGTCAACTGACCATTTTGGTCATGTTGACTTATTTGTAGATCTTACTTTGCTGAACATTATTGCTGTTTACAGTTTATCTCTATCTATAATAATATTCAAGATAATAACCAAAAACAGCAAAATTTCCTCAAAATTACCAATTCAGGGGCAGCAACCCAACAACCGATTGACCAATTCATCTGAAAATTTTAGGGCAGATAGATCTTGACCTGATAAACATTTTTATCCCATGTCAGATTTCCTCAAAATGCTTTGGTTTTTGAGTTATAAGCCAAAAACTGCATTTTACCCTTTGTTCTATTTTTAGCCGTGGCGGCCATCTTGGTTGGTTGACCAGGTCACGCCACACATTTTTTAAACTAGATACCCCAAAGATGATTGTGGCCAAGTTTGGATTAATTTGGACAAGTAGTTTCAGAGGAGAAGATTTTTGTAAAAGATTACTTTAATTAACGAAAAATGGTTAAAAATTGACTATAAAGGGCAATAACTCCTAAACGGGTCAACTGACCATTTTGGTCATGTTGACTTATTTGTAGATCTTACTTTGCTGAACATTATTGCTGTTTACAGTTTATCTCTAACTATAATAATATTCAAGATAATAACCAAAAACAGCAAAATTTCTTCAAAATTACCAATTCAGGGGCAGCAACCCAACAACCGATTGACCGATTCATCTGAAAATTTCAGGGCAGATAGATCTTGACCTGATAAACATTTTTACCCCATGTCAGATTTGCTCTAAATGCTTTGGTTTTTGAGTTATAAGCCAAAAACTCCATTTTACCCCTATGTTCTATTTTTAGCCGTGGCGGCCATCTTGGTTGGTTGACCGGGTCACGCCACACATTTTTTAAACTAGATACCCCAATGATGATTGTGGCCAAGTTTGGTTTGATTTGGCCCAGTAGTTTCAGAGGAGAAGATTTTTGTAAAAGTTAACGACGACGGACGACGACGGACGACGGACGACGACGGACGACGGACGCCAAGTGATGAGAAAAGCTCACTTGGCCCTTCGGGCCAGGTGAGCTAAAAAGATAAAGACAGACAAATAATAGTACACAAGACACAACATAGAAAACTTAAGACAAGTGAGCAACATAACCCTTTGGCCTAATGGGTGTTGCAGAGGCAGATTTTAGGGGTGTGGAAGGGAGCCAGTCCCCCTCTTTATGTGGAAAAAAAATCTTTGGCTTAGGGAATCACTGAAACATGACTGAAACAGGCCCCTTTTAAAAAAATTCTCGATCTGATTGTTGGGTCTATTTCTAAATTGTATTTTTGAGGTGTCTATTATTTTTATTAATAAGAACAGCCATGGTTTAATTACAGAAATACATGCATGCATCGCCTGTCAGCAGAAATAAAGAAAAAGACAATCTAATGGATAGCAACATTGCTTATTAATTAAGGCACTGGACCATGATCCATTGTTAACAAAAAGATCATTGTTTATTGTAGGTACAAAATGTCCTATCAATCAAAATTCAGCAGGAAACTTAAAATGTAAGATTGATTACTAATTAAAATCACTGGACCATGACCTAGGGTGCAAGGTGTCAAAACAATCACCAAACTGATATTTACTGATAGTAATACATCTTATTCAAGATATCAATGATTTTTCACAAGTATTTCTATTACCCACTTTTTTTGTTTTAATTTACTTTTACAAATTGTGACTTGGATGGAGAGATGTTCCATTTACACTCATACAACATCTTCTTTTCTCTATTCATCAAGTAAATGGAAGATGGGTATTTCTACCATACACATCATTTGCACTCCAAGACAACCAATCTTTCCTCAACTTTAAAGCAGACAAGCAGCAAATACCAATACTGAAGTCTCCGAGAATGAACCAATGACCTCCTGCACTGTAGACAACACTCAATATTTGGACAATACTTATCTAAATAGCATACCTCAACAGCAACAGTCAACTCTTAGAAATTTGAATAAGTTGTACAAATGTATATTTACAGTTTTTAATCGGCAACATAAACTTCACAATTACATGACATAACAAAATGCTGATATTACAAACTGCTCCTTTGCTGAAATGAAAAATTCTATTGACCGGTCAATTTTAACTTTAAACAATAAACTTTTGTATTTTAAAATTTGTTTCTGTAAACTACATATATTTATAATAAAAAGAAGATGTGGTATGATCAACTCTTCACAAATGACATTCAAGTTTACAACAATGTATGGTTCATTTATACTATATACTGTCATATGTTTATCATGCAGTCAATTATGCTTATGAAAAATTTCTGACTGGTAATTTCAGTACTTTTTCGTAATTTTTGTTATGCTGTGTAAATTTTAAATAACAGTACTTGTTAAAATGAGGAGTAAAAATTTTTATTTCAGGCAAACAAATGAGAGACCTTCCCGAAATAGTACCAATAAACACCATTCTAAAAGTACAAAACATTATTTTGTAACCTAATGATGGTGTAATACTTAAGCAACAGAAAAATTGGTCTTTAAATCAATGTGAATTTTATGTATTTAAACTTTTGAGAAAAAAGAATGTATATTCTAAAACTGTTTTTGTATTCTCTAAAATACCGTACAATGTTTTTTGGGGTTTTTTCGCAATCAATATTTCATCACTCTAGAGCCAAACCTATTCATGCGTTTTTTATTACTTGCTGTATTCAGTCTGATTTAAAATTCAAAATAAATCGAGGGAAAAATTTAGTTCTATCCTCACTAATATTTCTCTCTTTATAACACTGCTAATTGTGGAATAAATATAACATTGTATAACCAAGTTAATAGATAAATTCTTGTATTTATTTCATATGTAATAGTTTGACCCTTGTTGACTTAATTCTTGAAGTAAAAGATTATACAGTACTTATTTGTGTAAGGATAAGCTAGATCCCTGCCGATTACTCAAGCAATATATATATATACCTGCAGATGATTTAAAACAAATAAATGGATGACGATGAAATGTATGATTGAATTTGAAGCAATGAAACAACTTACAGTAACAGAGTAAAAATTGTAAACGTCAATCACTGAATAACAGCATCAACAATATAAAAAAAAATAATAAAGTTTTCCTAACTGGACTGATTTCATGAAATTTCAGTTATTTAACATAAAATTTATTTAGAAAATAAAGTTAAAATTGTAATATATATGCCTCAACAAAAGTTTATGTTAAATCATTTCATATATTGTAGTCAGAAGTTCAATTAGTATTATTAATCTGGAATAGGTTCTACAGTGGTGACACCTGGTTTTGACCTTTTATAATGTCAAATTTTGTTTCATGTTGGTCTTTGACCAGCATCTTTTGTTCTTAGTTTTTTTGTATATATCAAAATAAGCCGATTTCAGTTGCCAATAAGTCTATGTACAAATTCTTTTACAATTTCAACACAGTATTTTGCCAAGTTACCATAACAACCATTCATAACAACACAAAAGCACTTTCTTGCATTACACATATTAACAGTAACAATTAGCTCGCAGCTTGTTGTATAAATTATATTATTTTAAATGATATATTATACAAATGTAGTCACCAATGTTAAATGTGCGAATAAAACATACATATTGATGCGAAACATGAAATCAGACATTCCACAAGAAATGTGTTAAGTTTTATACATAACTGTTCTCTTTATTAAGACAAAATTTACTTATATATAATGTGCAAGAATGAAAGAATAAAAATTTATGAACTACATACTGTCTCATTTTCTCATCAATATCTAATCATCTTCATAAACTACATCAGAAAAAAAAGATTAATGCTAGTTTCCTCTCCGATTTAAAACTGACTTATAGGAAAGAGTTTTTCAAACAAAATCATTTTTTTTTTACAAAATTAAATCTTAAGTGCCCCTAAATTTTATCAAAAATGAAGTCAGCGTGTCGTCTGCAAAATGAACAGTTCAAGATCTAGAACAACTATTTCTTCATTATCCGTGACCTCTCACTTCATTTCAATAAATAAATAAATTTGTCCTATTAATGTACGTTATCAATCTATGTCCATTTCTGGTTTTACTTCTGTTTTCGGTGAATCTGCGGGTGTTTCTCCTGGTTTTGTTGAATCTGTTTCCATTTTCTCTCCATTATTTTCTCCTTCCTTCTTCACATCTTTTTTCTCTTCCTTTGGTGGTTCCACTTTCGGCTTGGGTTTGTTCATAATGGGATTGCACGTAGTATCTAATGACTAAAATAGAAAATAAGATTCCAATTTTTATCAACTAGAGATATTTAAATTTTCAAATTACTTTAGATTAAAAAGGGGCATAAGATGTTAAAATCTTGTTCACAAATTTGACCTGAATTCTCATATTGGATTTCTAACATTATAAAGCATTCAAATTACAAAAAGTCCCAATAAAACAATCAACCAATTATGGACTTGGTATTTTTCAGCAAATTCATGTGCATTTCCGACCAGATGCCATCTAATAATCCATCCAGATGACCTCCATGATTACTGGTGGATATATAATCCAATATAAACTTATGTATAGTATAAATAGACTACTTGTGAAATGATTCAATGAATGAACAGGTTTATTTTTACTTTGTTTGATTTTCATTTGATTTTCGATTTCCATTAAAACAAGAGTGTGTCTATAGTACATGGATGCCCCACTTGCATTATCAATTTCCATGTTCAATGGACCGTGAAATTAGGGCCAAAACTCTAATTTGGCATTAAAATTAGAAAGATCATATCTGCCATAGGGAAAATGTGCACTAAGTTGCAAGTTGATTGGACTTCAACTTCATCAAAAACTACCTTGACCAAAAACTTTAACCTGAAGCCTGGCAGATGGACAAACCAACGGACGAACGAACAAAAGAACGAACAGACCAGACAATACAATGCCCATAAATTGGGCTAAAAAAGAACAAAGGAAGTTTGCTAAATGCATCATTCAAGGTTGATAATGATAATGGATTGTATCCTTTTGTATCGTACTGTCAACCCTTTGTATCCAAATACCAATCGTATAATTAGTTAGGTGTATCATAAAAGCCTGAAAATAGACAGACTAGTATGTGTAGTTTATAATGATGATTTTTCTAGGTCAGTTCGGTTTCATGTCATACATCTGAAGGACGCCTCCGGGTAGTGGAATTTCTCGCTGCATTGAAGACCTATTGGTGACCTTCTACTGTTGTCTGTTATATGTCTCTTAGACACATTCCTCATTTCCATTCTCAATTTTATTGATAACACTCCTGGTTTTAATTATCTTACCTGTTTTGTTGATCGAATTTGTTGTGCTAAAACATTTGGAGGATCATAACAACTTTGTTTTTGTGTGTCCATAAGTGCTTTGTTGTGCCATTGTTCTTTTTCTGCCAGACATTTAGAAACTTTTTCTATATCTTCTGCTGATAAGTGGGCAAACTTTTCATCCTGAAAATACAAATTACAGAATAGTAATATCTAGATAACCTTCTCTTTTTACAGCCCATGTGGATATTGTTTGTTCAATCCATCCAGTGAGAAGCCCATGTCCACCTAAATGTTTTTATTCATTTTTTTTTATTATTATACCCTATTCAATACAAATATTTATCTTCTCCCATCTCAAATTTGCAAACGACTTTTAAAAAAAAGGAAATAAGAACAGAATTCCAATGTCCCCCTGTGTTGCACATATGTTATTTTTTCAAGGCCAATAAACTGAATAAAAATGAGATGTCCCAATGCTTGTACAACTTGCATACCAAATAATCATTGATTTATCATTGGTGCTGACCTAATCACAAATTGTTGATGCCACTGTCAACATCACTGAATTAAATTTTACATTAGACTAGTTGCTAGCAGGGGCAGGCTGTAATATGATGTGATCATTACCATTAGTTACTGATTCAAATGCTGTTTTGAAGACAGAAGTGTAGATTGAGGGATACAACAATTGCTACCCCTGCATCACTATCAAAGTAGAGGATATAATGACTTCAAGAACTATGCACTACCTTCTGACTACAGAGATCTAAAAATTTCCTGACATGTTGTATACTATGGCCTAATTCATCAAATGCTGCAGGCCTCCACTGGAATTCATCATATCTGTCTTTTATTGGGATACCAATATTCTGAAAGTAATCAAATAGACAGAAGCTATTAAAATACATGTCTAAAATAGATATATTCTGTGATATCAATTACAGCTATTTTCCTAATGTATGTATTTTAAAGGTTTGGTTAGTTTGCTTACTTTGTATGTATAAATGTTTGCTCAAGCTCAATAACATCATATAAGCTGAAACCCAGCCTATCTGTTGATTAGAATTGTAAAACTTAATTAATATGCATGAGCAAACAGTTATGAAAGCAAAGCAAGCAAGCCAATCAAACCTTTAAACTACATCCATTAGGAAAACAGCTGTAAAATTATTTCTGTATCTATACATAAAATTACAGTTATCAAATGGCACAACAGTAAAAATGTTTTTCCCCCCAACACTGTAGTCACTTAGGAAACCATGACTGGTTATTTTCATAACTTATGTAAGTAGAGAAGGTTTGCAACTAACTACCTTGAAAAAAGCGGACTTTGGACTGCTTACATGTTAAAGCATTTGACATCTAGAGGGGTGAATATCATCTTTCTAAATTCATATTTTCAACATGTTATATATATCAAACAAGAATGTGACCAAAAGTACACGGATGCTCCACTCGCACTATCATTTTCTATGTTCAGTGGACAGTGAAAATAGGGTAACAACTCTTATTTGGCATTAAAATTAGAGAAAGATCAAATCATAGGGAACATGTGTACTAAGTTTCAAGTTGATTGGACTTCAACAACTTCATCAAAAACTACAGACCAAAAACTTTCACCTGCAGAGGGAGAGATGATCGAATGGACAAACGAATGAACGAACAGACAACAAAACATAATGCCCATAAATGGGGCATAAAAATTGAAGTATGTTATATTGTATGTTATTTACTAGCAAATATAAACAGCTATACATATATTTATATATCATGATATAACAGGGCTCACACTACTTCAAAATTATAGGGAGAAGTGACTTCTCTTTTTGAAACTGATAGGGAGAAGTGGTGAGATTTGAAAGAGAAGTGCTCATTCGCACGGTGCGCTACAATGTTTGGATTTTACTATAGTATAAAGGGTCATATGTAAATAATGTTCTTTTTATATTAATCAATTCATATCTGAGTATACAATTAAAGTAACATTTTCAATTAAAAGTTGTTTAAGTCTTACTAAGTTTCTTGTGAGAAACTACCAACTAAATATTTAATATCTAGCACTAAAAAAAATATTTTTTTATTTGAAAAAATGTAAAGAAATTATAATATATCAATTACAATTTAATTCAAATCTATCTTGTGTATGAAATTTAGTGTTTCTCATCAAAAAAATAAAAGTTATTAAGCTGGGCCATAATATAATTAATAGTCAAAGCAATTTTGAAACAATCCATAAAAAATATAGGGAATTATATACACCAATCAATTAGATGTAACCAAAAGTCTCTTAATAGTTCAGTATTTTTGTGATTTTACTTTTTAATGCGTGTGGAATACGTAATTTTTCCCTTTGGGATCAGTATTCTTCTGTCAGCTGTTCCATCCGTGCGTCCGTAGTAATTATTGTAAAAGTACGGATTTCGATCATAGCTGGTCCGGTTTAGATCCGTAGTTTAGAAATCGGTCAATGGCGGACGAATGCAAGAAAATTTACAAAAATAAACGATGTTTGACAAGTTATTTGGAAAGGGACGTTTTTAATGCAATAAATGGATTAAATATTTACTTGAGGCAACTTTTATCACGTTTAAATGAAGTAACAAACTTATTTTGCCGCCGAAATTTAGATAATTTAGGTGGATGTACGTTTTCGAGTAACAAGCACCAGAACTTGCGGAAATGCACGAAGTGATAAAAAGTTGTATTTTTATCAAATAACCTGCTACACACTGCAAAGACAATACTTTAACCTCTTTTCTTAAGATAATGAATCGTTTATGTCTAAATTTCTTTAATTATCAATAAAAAATTGATGTTTCATCAACTTGGTAAAAATTGAAAATGTCCGATGACGGAAGCGACTATCGTCAAGAACAGGGCGACTTGTTTTCGCTTTTGGGGGTCAGGGAAAGCGAAGTGATGGTCGGGAAAGCGACTTCTTCGCCCAAGTCACCTGGTAGCGTGAGCCCTGTATAAACTAGTGTAAACAAGGCCACGATTAGGTACAGATACTTGATGTTTCCTAACTCATAAATGTACAGATTTCAATAAAACATAATGAAATCAAAATACCAATAAAACATAATCAAATTAAAATACCTTTAACTGTGTAAGTTTGTCAAGGTAAACTTGTTTTTTCTGGTCATCTCCTTCTTCGTACAGCCAGTCTTCAGTTTCTGATAATAATTTACTAAACTTTTCTCTGTCCTAAAATGGAAGGCAAAATAAATATCAATATCTACTTTCATATAAACCATACACTTTTGACATAAATTGAAAATTAATTCAAGACAGTCTTGGGTTGGTTAAATGTTTTACAATGTTTGATTCTAATAAACAAGCAGCTTTCCTCTAAATTGTAGCATGGTGAATTGTAAAATTTCTCATTATCATTTCAGCCTTGTAATCACTGGTGTCATTCATACTTCCATGTAAAACTTCAGCTCAAACAGGTCTAAGCGGTCATCTTGAACTTACTTTGAGGTGAGAGTTATCTGCTACTTGTTGGAAACCCCACTGACATTGAGATGATAAAAAGCTATAAAAGTGTGTTCCTTTGCTTTTTTGCTGTGCACATACTGATTGTATGTCATGGATGGATACCCCTTATCCTATCTTTTATAATTCTATTAAGCATATTGTAATGTTGTAAATGCTTATGGTAAATCCGGTGTTATTTCAATGCCTTTTTATCAGTGACAAGCCAATGATAAATAGAAGTGGATTATCTCTATTAAATAATATAAAGAGAGTAGGGGTAAATTGTACAAGGACAATGTTTCTTCCATAGTGTATGATATTTCTAGTATGACACATTCCCTTTGATAGTAGAAAGACTAAGCTTATCACACTTTTGATGCAATTGTTACCAAGAAACTTCTTGACATTTTCTAATTTTCACTGATATGTTTTTAATGATTCACATTTTCTTTTAACTTGATGTAGTCATTATAAAAAGGTTAAAGACAATTAAGCTACAAGTACTCATGCTTTTTTTTTTACTCGCGAAAGTCACTCGAAAATAATTCTGTTCACAATTTCACAAGTTACCAAAATTTTGAATGCTTACAAGGGATTCTGTATACAGTTGTATTTTAACTTGATACTCATGCTACTTACTGCTTCCTTAACAAAAGGTTCATAGGCTTCAGACAACTTATCTCTCATGTCGTATACATATTCCTCTACTGCGTTCTTAGCATCAGCTCGCTCTTTCTCTAATTTGTCTGCCATAATCATCTGATTCTGTCAACAGAGAATATGATAATGAGGCTTAGAGAAAAGGTTTAATTAATTCATGTCCCCCACATAAATTTGTTCGTTTTAAAAATATTGTTTGACCTATTGTGTCAGGTTAAAAAAGCACATTTCCGTAAAAATAAATCTTCATTTACAGTCAAAAGGGAACAGACAAGAAATGAAAACATTATGAGTCAACTATACAGCTACTTTTGCATAGGTACTATTTATGTACTATTTATGTACCTCAAATCTGTAGTACTGGAAATCTACTTTTAATATTCAGTACTATTGTGTTACTTACTAATTATTGTAATATTTAAGTACCTGTATTTTACAGTACTTGATTTGTACTTGAAATTTAAGTACTATAGATTTTTGGGTGCACAGTTACATTTTCAGCATTTTGAATGTTTGTCTTTTTCAAATCTCATGAAGTTATGATGTTCAAACATGGAATACTGTGATCATTGTTGGTATCATTTTTGTACCAATATTTTGAGTACAAATCAAGTACTGGAAAATACAAGTACCTAAATATTACAATAATTTTAAAGTAAAGAAATAGTACTTAATATTACAAGTAAATTTCCAGTACTACAGATTTTAAGTACAGTATTAGTACCTATGCAAAAGTAGCTGTGTAGACTAGGGAACAATAATTGAGTATATTTTTTTTTCAAGTCCCTTCAAATTTTTTTTTTTTTTGAAAATTGAACTAATCACAGGTTTTGATAACAGATGTTGGTCTGTTTTGAAAGGTTTTTATAACAACTAAATTTTTTAACAATTACAGACTTTCACCAGAGACTTTTTCAATCCCGAAATAGGTCAACAGATGTATTGAATTGGTATCATTTGCATAGGGTTGATTTTTATCCCATGCAGCTAATTTGTTTGTTTGTTGTAAAATTTTAGTGGGTATTTTTGTCTTTTTGTCTTTTTGTCTTTTGTAGATGAAACGCTCGTATGGCATATTTACAAAATTTAGTCCTGGTATCTATGATGAGTTTATTTATAACCACTGGGTCGATGCCACTGCTGGTGAAGATTTATTTCCCCGAGGGTATCACAAGCCCAATAGTCAGCGCTTTTTGTGCTGACATGAATTATCATTGATATTGATATATTTATAAATTAACTGTTAACAAAATTTAGATTTTTTTGAAATAATAAGGCTTTTCTACCTCAGGCATAGATTACCTTAGCTGTATTTGGCAAAACTTGTAGGAATTTTGGATCTCAATGCTCTTCAACTTTGTACTTTATTTGGCTTTTTTAACTTTTTTGGATTCGAGCGTCACTGATGAGTCTTTTGTAGACGAAACGCGCGTCTGGCGTATATACAAAATTTAGTCCTGGTATCTATGATGAGTTTATTTGTATGCTTCCTACTGCAACGTTAAAATTACAAATTTTAAACATTGAAAAATATAATAAGCTGACTTATAAGAGATTTGGAACAAGTGATTTTTGTTCAATTTTGTTTATTAATCTCTTTTTCTGATAGCGGTCATGTATAAACTGTCTAGTTTTACCTCTTTTTCGACAAGATCATTGATCTCCTTTTTGGACATTTCAGGAACAAAGGCTTCAATTGGTAGATCTATTTTCTTCACTTTCTTTTTCTTCTTTTCTTCAGACTGTAAGAAAAGAATGCTTCTAGTGTTATTAAAATCAGAAAAATAAATTAATTTCAAATAATATAATAAATAAAAAAACCCATAGAATAGTACATTGTACTTCTTTTTATATAAAATCACTGAGATATAAATAGTCTGCTTGCAACAAAAATTCAATGAATTTTATATATATCGTATGTATATATATATATATATATATATAGTGTCTAAAAACAGCAACAATCAACATTCAATCTATCTAGGTGTGGATCAGTTTGTAAATAAACTGATGCAGTTACTAAATTAAATTATATAAGTGTCTAAGAATATAACTTTCACACAATAATGATCGAGTGTTATAAAATTAGTTGTTATATTTTATATATTATTCACGCAATATTTCGCTAAACAAATTAGCTTCATCGGGCGTGTGCATCTATCTAGGTGAAATCGGATGCATGACAAAAAAATATCTTTGTAGCTTGACGTTTTTGTGTAAAAGTTTAACATATTGATTGATGGGGTATATAAAAGATATTTTTGCCGTTTATATATATATATATATATATATATATGTTGGACCAATGTAGCTTGTTAAGTAGTCTTAACGGGATTTAAGGTATCAAATTCATGATCACCGATTTAACCAATATTTGATTTATAACATACTATTATAACATGAGGCTCTCACGAGCCTGAATTGCTCACCTGTCATTTTTTGCTTAAATCTTTCATCAATGATTATTTTTGCTTTTCAATATATATTAATGAGTGGCTTAAAAATTCCATTGAAATGTTCTTTGTATCTATCATATTTTGTAACATGGCCTGTTGAGCTAATGAAGGAAAGACTTTATCGTTATATATAAAACTTATTACTTATTCAAAAGGTTTACATAAGCTATGCTGAATATTATTTTCACATAGAATACCTTTTTCTCAGACTTCTTATCACCAGCAGCATTTTCTTCTTTCTTCTCATCATTATCTGTTTTTTCAGGGGTTTCTGGTTGGTCTGTTTGCATCTGAAAAAGATATTTACACTTGAGAAATGGACCTTCTCTAATTTTTGTGCTATTTTCACATTTCATGACCGGTGTGAGAAAAATATTTCTCCTCACTAGTGAAAAATCTGTTCTCGGCAAATGATTGGTTGAAATTTAATTGTGAGGTTAAATTTTCTTGTTTTGTTCTGAATTTTCCTATTGTGACGTCATGAAAAGAGGCGACAATGCCTGATGACGTCAAATCAGAAGTACACAACTTTCCTCAAATCTTTGAAAAGGAAGCATAAAAATCATTAGAGAAACAGATTCCACCACTGTTACTCATGTATTACGATATTTCACCACTTTCAACAGTTAAAATTTAACTGTCTCGAGTGGAGAAATATCGTAATACACTTGTTGCAGTTGTGGAATCTATCTTAAACTCTAGGAAAATATCATTATTTTCAATAGTTAATAATAGTTCAAAGTTCTCAGAAAGAATCACCTGTCACACAGTTCTAATTTTAACTCCCTAGGTTACAGCTGATTGCTATAAAAGGATTGGAATGTCAGTAATTACAATCTTAGGGTTTAATATGATATTTGTATTAATCAAAGATACTGAATAAAGTGCAGTTCAGGAATTTTGAGTGTGTATACAAATTTCGTGCCATGTATGAATTAAAATTCAACTAGAAAGGTACAAATACGATCAGATATATGGAAAACTGTAAATATTAACCCTTTTTTCTCTCTACAGTCAGGGGTACTACTTAAACAAGTGATTTCAGAATCACTTCTTCAAGTGATTTTGGCTGTGAAATCTATAAATAGACACAGACTTTTTAAAATCACTGAAACAAGTAATTTGAGAAGATCACTTCAATAAGTGTTTATAACTTTTTCTTGATATTTTTCTTACAAGCTTGATTTTTTTATTGGTAAAAAGACAAGAATTCCATTGAAAAAACAACTATAAACATCTAGAAATTGTCTTTTGCTTGATAAGCCTGTCAGATTTTTTAATTTATCTAAAATATACATTTTCTGGAATAATTTGTAGATCAGGACATAACCTTGAAGTATATCATTCTAACTCTAAAGAAAACCAATCAGGTTACCTAATATTGTTGACCTTTGTCTGATAGTCAGAGTAGTTAAAGAATATTTGATTACAGAACATTTCCCAAGGGTACTTTTAAAAGCTTTAGCGCACTAACCTACTGCTCAAGCGCACTGGTGAAGTTAATGTCCATAGAAAAAGGGGTAATTGATCTATGTAGGAAAATTATAGAAAAGTTTGTGAAAATATGGAAAATCAATGAAATTAGCATTTGAAGATCAAAGGAAACACCAAAATCACTTAAATAGGTGATAACTGAATTTATCAAATCACTGAAATAGGTGATAATGAAATCACTTGTTTAAGTAGCACCCCTGACTGCTCTAAACATTAATTTCAATAGTTTTCTATGTAGGCTTTTAAGCCAGAATTTGTATTAACCTCAGTTTCTCCATTGACCTCAGGTTTTTGTTCTCCCTCTGGAGTTTTTCCTTCCTCTTCTGCTTGTTTTTTCTCAGCATCAACATCCATGGACTGTTCCTCAGCTTTAGCGTCCTGTTCCTCTTGTTCTATTGTCTCTGACAGGGTAGCAGAATTTACAGTGAAGATACCATTTTGATTAACCCTTACTTTCACTTTCACTTTGGCACTGTCTTCATTTTTGGGTTTTTCTATCTTACTAACTTGGAATTTACCTATTTAAAAAAAGAAAATAATGAATACTTATATCTTTTTTTTTGCTAATTAATAGTTATATAAGTATCCTCTTGTTTATACTAAAATCAATATTCAAAACCACTACCCATACAATTAAATAAAAAGTGTCATTCTTCCACTACTCAAACCATTTTTTTTTTTTAACAAGACTATATCGACTCTGGAACTGCATTGCTGCAAGGAATTGATTGTGAAAATTCTAGTGCCTTACTGATCATTCCCTTTCAAACTTTGACGAAATTTTTATGGTGCAAAGAGTGTCGTAAATTTGCTGCTCCCATTGGAGATGTAAATAATGTTTACTTTTACTCGCTTCAACTTAACATTATCAAACTGCAGACAAAATATTAAACAATTTCCTTTCATAGAAGCCAAGAAAACTTTGAGGAAAGTGACAACATTTACGCAAGTTTCTCATCTTTCAGACGAACAGAACTGAGCAGTGTCAGGTCAGCGTATGGCCTTCAACAATGAGCAAAGCCCATACCGCATAGACAGCTATAAAAGGCCCTGATAAGACAATGTAAAACAATTTAAACAAGAAAACTAACAGCCTTATTTATATAAAAAAATGAAAGAAAAAAAAACAACAGGTAAAACCCAGGTAAAACCCTTTTTCAATAGGCTACATAAATGCATAAAGATCTATATCATATACAGGATACAATTGAAGAGCACTAACAAAGCAATCTAAGACACAAAAGATCATACATACATACTGCTTCTTGTAATTGGGATAGTTATCCATAGATACCAACCCCTTTTGACACACTCAGTAACAATCTATCAAATTTTCTGTAATTTTGAATAGTTGTCAGTAATCATTCTAAAACCTGCATTTACCAAAACTAGAGGCTCTCAAGAGCCTGTATCGCTCACCTGATTCTACTTGGGTTTTTGAAATCATATGAAAAAATATAAAATTTGGCTAAAAGTGACAACACAACCTCATTGATAAGGAAAGGAACATGTTTAATTTCATTCAAAAGTCCCCCACTGGCGGCCATCTTGGATGGCGGATCGGCTACAAAGTAACAACACTTGGTCAGCACCTCATAAGGAACATTCATGCCATGTTTGGTTTTATTCCATTCAGTGGTTCTCTAAAAGAAGTCATTTGTATGCATTTCCCATAGGGTCCTATGTTAAACTAAGTCCCTGCTGGCGGCCATCTTGGATAATGGATCGGCTACAAAGTAACAACACTTGGTCAGCACCACATTAGGAACATTCATGCCATGTTTGATTTCATTCCATTCAGTGGTTCTCTAAAAGAAGTCATTTGTATGCATTTCCCATAGGGTCCTATGTTAAACTAAGTCCCATGCTGGCAGCCATCTTGGATGATGGATGGGCTACAAAGAAACAACACATGGTCAGCACGGCATAAGGAACATTCATGCAATGTTTGGTTTCATTCCATTCAGTTGTTCTCTAAAAGAAGTCATTTGTATGCATTTCCCATAGGGTCCTATGTTAAACTAAGTCCCCCGCTGGCGTCCATCTTGGATAATGGATCGGCTACAAAGTAACAACACTTGGTCAGCACCACATTAGGAACATTCATGCCATGTTTGATTTCATTCCATTCAGTGGTTCTCTAAAAGAAGTCATTTGTATGCATTTCCCATAGGGTCCTATGTTAAACTAAGTCCCCCGCTGGCGGCCATCTTGGATGATGGATTGGCTACAAAGTAACAACACTTGGTCAGCACTCCATAAGGAACATTCATGCTATGTTTGGTTTCATTCCATTTAGTGGTTCTCTAGAAGAAGTCATTTGTATGCATTTCCCATAGGGTCCTATGTTAAACTAACAATCGTAACTACTCGGCCATTCTCGCTACGCAGTACAATAGCCTCGTATGCACTACGGAGAAATTCTTCTTAAATTGTTGGCCGGAATTGTAGTGATCCGCGACACAAAGAAGTTCTATCCTCCAGGTGGCGCTATAATTTGGTTACATATCACAGAGTAATCAAGAACTTTAACTCTGCCAAATATTTTGGCGCGAAAGAAGGAGCAAAGTAAATAAGTAATGGTAAAAAATTTGTACCATTCCAGTCGAAAAAATATAAAATTCAATCGGATCGGAAAATTTTCCGGACAGGAGCAAGTTAAATCAGTAGTGGTAAAAAAAATGTACCAGTCCAGTCGAAAAAATATAATTTGGAATCGAATCGGAAAATTTTCCGGACAATGATTCCTCCGCCTAATGCATACGAGGTTATTTCTTCGTGCAACCAGAAAGGCCGAGTTGTTCCGATTGGTTAAACTAAGTCCCCCGCTGGCGGCCATCTTGGATGATGGATCGGCTACAAAGTAACAACACTTGGTCAGCACTCCATAAGGAACATTCATGCTATGTTTGGTTTCATTCCATTCAGTGGTTCTCTAGAAGAAGTCATTTGTATGCATTTCCCATAGGGTCCTATGTTAAACTAAGTCCCCCGCTGGCGGCCATCTTGGATGATGGATCGGCTACAAAGTAACAACACTTGGTCAGCACCCTATAAGGAACATTCATGCTATGTTTGGTTTTATTCCATTCAGTGGTTCTCTAAAAGAAGTCATTTGTATGCATTTCCCATAGGGTCCTATGTTAAACTAAGTTCCCGGCTGGCGGCCATCTTGGATGATGGATCGGCAACAAAGTAACAACACTTGGTCAGCACCTCATAAGGAACATTCATGCCATGTTTGGTTTCATTCCATTCAGTGGTTCTCTAGAGGAAGTCATTTGTATGCATTTCCCATAGGGTTCTATGTTAAACTAAGTCCCCCGCTGGCGGCCATCTTGGATGATGGATCGGCAACAAAGTAACAACACTTGGTCAGCACCTCATAAGGAACATTCATGCCATGTTTGGTTTCATTCAATTCAGTGGTTCTCTAAAAGAAGTCATTTGTATGCATTTCCCATAGGGTCCTATGTTAAACTAAGTCCCCCGCTGGCGGCCATCTTGGATGATGGATCGGCTACAAAGTAACAACACTTGGTCAGCACCTCATAAGGAACATTCATGCCATGTTTGGTTCCATTCCATTCAGTGGTTCTCTAGAAGAAGTTCAAAATGTAAATTGTTAACGACGACGACGACGACGGACGACGACGACGACGGACGACGGACGCCAAGTGGTGAGAAAAGCTCACTTGGCCCTTCGGGCCAGGTGAGCTAAAAATTACTGATGAGTGGTTTCAAAGTGATGTGCACTAACATGTTTCGTTAAACAAACATGTTATCTGTAGTATGTATTCCATTCATTAATTGTTCAGACGTTCTCCACTTTTACATTTTCGTTTTGTCAAGGAGAAGTAGAGAAAGGGAGAAATGATACTTCTTTTTTTCCATAAAATCCAAGTTTGCATCTTCGGAAGTCAGTTAAGTTACCAAACAATAGGTTGATAACTCCCGAGAAACCGGAAGCATTACATTGGCGTTTTTTAAATACCTGACCAGGCCGACAAAGTAATGATAAAAATCCTCGTTTTACAAAATTGAATAGTGATGACTTGGAAACCGTAACTATTTGACTTTGACCGTAATAGCTCAGTTTTGATCGCAAAATCGGAAAAATTACGGAAAAATCATAATGGTTGGCAGCTTTGAGTTATCCCTTGATCCTTCATTAATAGTCGTTTTTTTCTTACCTATATTTGTATCTGGTATGGGGACATCATTTTTATGTGTGTATTTAGCCTCCAACTGGAATGGCTCTGTTCTGTAGAATGTCAGTACTTTAGACATAGGAATCATATGGTACTTTGGAAACAACTCCATTGAACTGAAAGGAAAATCACAAGGTTAAATGTCACAAGTCTAAAACTTCTTTTTAATATTTACTAGATTAAATGAGTTCAACTCTTTTGTTTTATGTAAGGGCTGTTCCATAAAAACATGTTTTAGACACAGGGTATGCACTTGGATATCTCATCTATTGGTAGGTGCTTTTCGTACAGTGAAAGTGTAAGAGACATTCTTTATTAGCCTCTAGAGTTTTTTTCTTGGGTACAACATATATATGTTCAGACAGGATAGTCTCAAGATGATAAGCATGTCTCTGGAGTTACCAATTTAAAAGGATCAAATTTATATCAGAGAATAGTCAGTCTAAAGAAAAGTTTGTCTGCTGCGATTTGATTTTTACAATTCTTGTTAGTTTCTATAAATAGTTATCAAAAGTACCAGGATTATAATTTTATACGCCAGACGCGCGTTTCGTCTACATAAGACTCATCAGTGACGCTCAAATCAAAATAGTTAAAAAGCCAAACAAATACAAAGTTGAAGAGCATTGAGGACCCGAAATTCAAAAAAATTGTGCCAAATACGGCTAAGGTAATCTACTCCTGGGGTAAGAAAATCCTTAGTTTTTCGAAAAATTCAAAGTTTTGTAAACAGAAAATTTATAAAAATGACCATATAATTGACATTCATGTCAACACCGAAGTGCTGACTACTGGGCTGGTGATACCCTCGGGGACGAAACGTCCACCAGCAGTGGCATCGACCCAGTGGTGTAAATAGTTATCAAAGCTGCCTAAAATACAACATATTCAAATATTATCCTATAATTTAAAAGATAAGAGTGCACACGCTGAAATGTCTCGCCTTCTTTACTAATCATTGATATTATGTTGACAGTCCTAAGTATAAAGCTAAGCTTTATTACAACTATCACACAAACAGAACATTAACCAAGACAAACTAAACAAAGACCAATGAACCTTGAAAATGAGGTCAAGGTCAGATGAACCATGCCAGGCAGACATGTACAGCTAATAATGTTTCTCTACAACATATATAGTTGACCTATTACTTATAGTTTAAGAAAAATAGACCAAAACACAACCAGATGCTCCGCAGGGCGTAGCTTTATACGACCGCAGAGGTTGAACCCTGAACGGTTAGGGCAAGTATGGACACAACATTCAAGCTGGATTCAGCTCTAAATTTGGATTGTGATTAAATAGTTGACACAGCATAGGTTTCTGACACAGAATGAATGTGTTCTAATGAACTTAAAATTTTTGTTTCTCTTAGAGCAATTCACTATGCTGTTGAATATTAATCCTCTCAAAAAAATGTTTGAAGAAATTTTCTTTTTTATTTATGAAATTTCAAATGAGAAAAATTGAACCCAATTTTTTTAATCACATCCCCCTTTCCCTTATTCCAAAACTAATCTCAATTAAAATTTCTAATGGAGTTTGCAACAATAACTACTCATTTAAATACATCATAAAATATTAAGATGTAAAAAAACTGCTTGTTATCACTGAATGGTAAAGATTATTTTAATTTATCAGTTGGTAGTAAAAAGTGAATATACATTGTATATTGTATATAACAAAGATTTAAGTTGATTCTGGACAAAGAAAGATAACTCCAATTAAAAAAAATCTTGCTATTGCACAATATTTTGCAATTAGATATTTCTTGCTTACTATTCTGGACAAAGAAAGATAACTCTAATTAAATTTTTTTTTGATATTTCACAATATTGTGCAATTAGATATTTCTTGCCGTTGCGCAATACTGTGCAATTGAAAAGACTTGCTATTACACAATACTTAATATAATAATTTTAGATCCTGATTTGGACCAACTTGAAAACTGGGCCCATAATAAAAAATCTAAGTACATTTTTGGATTCAGCATATCAAAGAACTTCAAGATTTCAATTTTTGTTAAAATCAGACTAAGTTTAATTTTGGACCCTTTGGACTTTAGTGTAGACCAATTTGAAAACAGGACCAAAAATGAAGAATCTACACACACAGTTAGATTTGGAATATCAAAGAACCCAATTTATTCAATTTTTGATGAAATCAAACAAAGTTTAATTTTGGACCCCGATTTGGACCAACTTGAAAACTGGGCCAATAATCAAGAATCTAAGTACATTTTTAGATTCAGCATATCAAAGAACCTAACTGATTCATTTTTTGTCAAAATCAAACTAAGTTTAATTTTGGACCCTTTGGACCTTAATGTAGACCAATTTGAAAACGGGACCAAAAGTTAAGAATCTACATACACAGTCATGACAGTTAGATTCAGCATATCAAAGAACCCCAATTATTCAATTTTGATGAAATCAAACAAAAGTTTAATTTTGGACCCTTTGGGCCCCTTATTATGTTGGGACCAAAACTCCCAAAATCAAACCCAACCTTTCTTTTATGGTCATTAACCTTGTGTTTAAATTTCATAGATTTCTATTTACTTATACTAACGTTATGGTGCGAAAACCAAGAAAAATGCTTATTTGGGTCCCTTTTTGGCCCCTAATTTCCTAAACTGTTGGGACCTAAACTCCCAAAATCAATACCAACCTTCCTTTTGTAGTCATTAACATTGTGTTTAAATTTCATTGATTTCTATTTACTTAAACTAATGTTATTGTGCGAAAACCAAGAATAATGCTTATTTGGGCCCTTTTTTGGCCCCTAATTCCTAAACTGTTGAGACCCAAACTCCCAAAATCAATCCTAACCGTTCTTTTGTGGTCATAAACCTTGTGTCAAAATTTCATAGATTTCTATTAACTTAAACTAAAGTTATAGTGCGAAAACCAAGAAAATGCTTATTTGGGCCCTTTTTGGCCCCTAATTCCTAAAATGTTGGGACCAAAACTCCCAAAATCAATACCAACCTTCCTTTTGTGGTCATAAACCTTGTGTTAAAATTTCATAGATTTCCATTCACTTTTACTAAAGTTAGAGTGCGAAAACTAAAAGTATTCGGACGCCGGACGACGACGACGACGACGACGACGACGACGACGACGACGACGACGACGACGACGACGACGCAGACGCCAACGTGATAGCAATATACGACGAAAATTTTTTCAAAATTTGCGGTCGTATAAAAACTTAACACTGTGCAATGAACTGTGAAAATGAGGTCACGGTCAAAGAAAACCTGCGCAACTGACATAAAGATCATAAAGTATTTCCATACACCAAATATAGTGGACCTATGGCATATAGAACTATATAAAAAGACCAAAACTCAAAAACTTAACTTTGACCACTGAACCATGAAAATGAGGTCAAGGTCACATGACATCTGCCCGCTAGACATGTACACCTTACAATCATTCCATACAACAAATATAGTAGACCTATTGCATATAGTATGAGAAAAACAGACCAAAACACAAAAATTTAACTATAACCACTGAACCATGAAAATGAGGTCAAGGTCAGATGACACCTGCCAGTTGGAAATGTACACCTTACAGTCCTTCCATACACCGAATATACTAGCCCTATTGCTTATAGTATCTGAGATATGGACTTGACCACCAAAACTTAACCTTGTTCACTGATCCATGAAATAAGGTCGAGGTCAAGTGAAAACTGTCTGACAGACATGAGGACAGGGATCTCCATGGATGAAAATTGAACCATGGAGGAACTTTCACCATTACAAACCTTGTCTACGCTGTACAGTGTAGCGCGATCGGAAGTATTTTATCCCTCCATACAAGGAATGGTGAAAATGCTAATTCATTGCTTATTTAAATTATATTTATTTGAATTTTCATTATAGAATTAGAAGTATCAATATTTTCATTTATTGCCGTTTTTAACCATTCAAATGCCAAGTCATCATGGCCCCCCTTAGTCGAGCATGACCAAAAGCTGTCATGAAGGTCCCCATGCAGATTTCTTTTATTTTTGGTAATTGTTATGGGGGTTAAAAATCATCTAATGTGGGGCTTATTTTTCGTGGACACTGTCAAATTCAGAGCCCATTACCGGTATGGCTGATTTGCAGCAACAACAAAACAATTCGTACGGGTTATGTAAAAGGTTAAAGAGATTTGTAAAGCAAACGTCGACAAATGAAAAGGTTTTTAATGACTATCTGGAAAAATTGATGCTCTGCAACATGCATCTTTCGAGTCTGAATAGAAACCGGAAACGCGGATGTATCAATTTGATTGTAATATACGAAATGAATTCGGAATTTAGATACGATATTTCTTTACAGGAAATATTTAAGTTTTTACTTTTAAACTTTTAAAGTAATTCTAAATTATCGTTACAGCAGTACTCGATTTATTTACGATGAAATAATATTTACTGTTTTGCGTCTTAGTTTGTACTTCTTAAAAAAGGGGGATGCTGATTGCGTAAGTCAAAATAAAGCACGTGTTCGACTTGTTAAACTGTTTTCTTAGTAACTGGATTAATTTATTAATTTATTTATTTAATCTAAATGATCATAATCATTTGCTGAAACTTAGTTGATTACTTCGACAAATGGATCGTCTATCCTCAGATAGTATTCTCCTGTTTGGTTTGTTGATCTACCTGTACAAGCTCAGGTACAAGTGATTAGCGATCTTAATCCGGATATCCCTCAGGCGTTAGAACTGTATTGGATTATAACATAAAAAGCCTAAGGGTTATGCAATTACATGCATTTGATTATAATTGATAAAAACAATGGCGTCGGGCTACAAGAAACGATGAAGTTTTGAACGATGGCGGAAGACAATTTAACGATGGCGCGAGTCATTTAACGATGGCGCAAGACATTTGAACGATGGCGGGGCTCCATCGTTAAACAGGCCATGGAGATCCCTGGAGGACCTTGCACATATCAAATATAGTTATCCTATTACTTATAATAAGAGAGAATTCAACATTACAAAAAATCTGAACTTTTTTTTCAAGTGGTCACTGAACCATGAAAATGAGGTCAAGGACATTGGACATGTGACTGACGGAAACTTCGTAACATAAGGCATCTATATACAAAGTATGAAGCATCCAGGTCTTCCACCTTCTAAAATATAAAGCTTTTAAGAAGTTAGCTAACGCCGCCGCCGGATCACTATCCCTATGTCGAGCTTTCTGCAACAAAAGTTGCAGGCTCGACAAAAATTAAGAAAACTTGTTAAGAGAAATAACAGTGAAGTATGTAGACAAAAAGAAATTGTAACCTTGCACAGGACTAGACAAACCAAAACAAGTGAAACTGCGAGCTACTGCTCACTGATGATACCCCCGCCGCAAGTGGATAATATTAATAGTGTAAAAATATGCAAGTGTTCGGTAAACAGGAAGTTGTCAAGTGATGAATCTGAAAACGTATCACACGGTATAGCTGACTTATATAAATCCTAAAACCAAATTTCAGAAATCCTTGTATTGTAGTTCCTGAGAAAAATGTGACGAAAATTTTCAACTTGGCTATCATGTGTAAAATCATACAAGTGTTCGGTAAACAGGAAGTTGTCGAGTGATGTATCTGAAAACGCATCACACGGTATAGCTGACTTATATAAATCCTGAAACCAAATTTCAGAAATCCTTGTATTGTAGTTGCTGAGAAAAATGTGACGAAAATTTTCAACTTGGCTATCATGTGTAAAATCATACAAGTGTTCGGTAAACAGGAAGTTGTCAAGTGATGAATCTGAAAACGCATCACACGGTATGGCTAACATATATAAATGTTGATACCAAATTACAGAAAGGGTGGATGTGTAGTTCCTGAGAAAAATGTGACGAAAGTTTCATGGGACGGACTGACTGACGGACTGATGGACGGACTGACGGACGGACAGACAGAGGTAAAACAGTATACCCCCCCTTTTTTAAAGCGGGGTATAATAAACAGGATATAGCAATATAATGTGGATACATTAAATTTCAAACAGAAACAGGTATTCAAAAATCAGCAATTTTTCTTATCCAACCATGAAAATCAATATCAACAAAAACAAATGAACCACAGCATTATTGACATAGTCTTGCCTGAATGACAACTAGGCAAATCATTTATAAAACCCCCTTACCTGTCTTCTTCCATTGTTGCCTGCCAGCTCAATGTAATAGAATAAGGTTGTGCATCATTGATGGAGAAATCTCGCACTCTGAATGTGGGATTTAATATGGCATTCTGTAAAGAACATCCACGGGCCACAGCTTCATCAGCATTCAGTGTCGTACTTGGCTCGATGCCAAACACTTTCTGTACTAGACTTTTAATTGATGGAACTCTTGATGATCCTCCTACGATTTCTACTGCAGCTAAATCTGATGTCGACATCTCTGAAAATGGACAAAAAACTTTGTATTTGCAAACACTCAACTCAGTATTATCCCCACACATTTTTTGACTTCTTTATAACAAGGTTAATTGATATACTCTTTTGTTTTTGTTAATAACATCCATTAGAAAGTAATTCAGAAATAGAAAGATAAAAGCTAATTTGCTCATCATAATTTCAAGATTGAGCTTAATCGCACAACTTATTGTGATATTTATTTATTTTCTAAAATCTGAAGTGCAAGACTCCTCTTATACAGCATTAGTAACACGGACCGCAACAACCCATAATATAGAATTTTCATTTAACTTATTTTTTTACAACTTTTTAAGAAAATGTAACCAACAATTTATCACCCACGAGTTCAAAAAATTCCATATTATGGGTTATTGGGGTATGTCTATTAGGCTGACTATCTAATTATTAAAATTTGTGTTTTTTAAATAAAAAAAATTGGATAAAATCTTTTAACACTTTTTGGTTTTCACAAGAAATAAGTTGCCAAGGGAGATAATTTAGTGATAAATTGCTTGTAGTCTTGGATTATTATTTATTTTTGGAATCCACCAGTGCATATTGTGGAAAAGACGATGAAATACGATGCCCCATTCTAACTATCATTTTCTATGTTCGTTTGACTGTGAAATTGGGATCAAAACTCTTATTTGACAATAAAATTAGAAAGATCATATCATAGGAAACGAGTGTACTAAGTTTCTAGTTGATAGGAAAACATAATTCCACTAGATTGGGCATACAAATATTGGAAATCCATTATAATTTATAAATACTTGAAAAATATATTTATTGAATAGTTCTTTAAGCAAGAGTCATACTTACTACTATTTTCTAGTAATGTCTGGAAAACTGTTTCTATTCTTTGAAGTAAACCAGCTGATAGTTCTTCGAACTGAGTTCTAAAATGAAAATCAAATACTAAAAATTAACATTAGAATTGAAAATCATTCACATAATCCTACAATATATATACTAATACAATATATGTACTGTCTTTCTAAGTAAACATTATATTATTTCTTGTTTATTCTAATTCTTATTTCTTTAGAGTTATTGCATTGGTCCTTAGAAAATTAGTTTTCAAAGAGAAAAAAAAAATTGGGGAATGTGTCCACAGATGATGCCTCTGCTTGCATATAACGTTGTAAAGATAAAATGTAAATTATTCTAGAGCAGTAAAAGGGATCTACCTAACTGTGTGCATGATCTGAGTTTTGTGGTTATAAGCATAGTGGATAAGTATCATAATATTTGGTGGAGGCCAAGATAGAGAAAAGAAACTAAAAATTCACCAATTTTTCCATTTGTAAAGGGGACATAACTCCAGAACAGTAAAAGTGAAGCCAGCAAAATTTTGGGATATTGGACTTCCACACAGATGGATAAGGTTAAACTTAATGCTCCTGTGCCTACGGCTTAGGCTTAAAAATATTACAGCATTTTTCCACTTTCCACCACATACTGTCAAAGAATTTAAGTACCGGTAAATTGAAATTGGAGGTCATTCAAATATCTATCAATAAATCAATAAAAGTATTTTAAGATGAACTTTTCTCAAAAGAATATTTCATCCCAACGGAAGGCCTCCATTCTTAGTTACCTGACTTAGGCAACCTAAATTTTCAATCAACCTGTACAGAGTGACCTACCTGTCCATTCTACCTGTCACATCCTTGTCATCCATGAAACATTCTATATTAATTGGAATGGATTGTGTGTTAGCACTCATTAGTTTTTTCAGTCTTTCACACTCAGTTTCTAATCTCAGTCTAGCTTTCATATTCTTTCCTGCATCAACCTTATAACGTTCTTTAAAGTCCTGTTGAAAATAGTCTGCAAGAATTTTGTCAAAGTTCCTTCCTCCTAAACAGGGGTCAAAATTTGTTGCTAAAACCTACAAAAGTTACACAAAAAATATCTTATCAAAAGCACAAAATCAGTCGCCAGCAATCTATATTTTAGTATAATGTTAATTCAGAAAAAAATATTGTGAAAAATGCAAATTGGTAAGTATTGCAATATAAACAAGAACTCCCATTCTGATATCTGATATATATCCTGTATTATTCCTGAAATCATAATAATTCATCTAGCATTTTTGTCCATTCTTAAAAAGTTACAATATTAAATGCATGTAATAATTTCTGAATTTACAGTAATTTATTGTCTATTGTTGTACATATAAGCCTGTATATATGTTATTTTTTGTATTGTTTATGTCATTGGATTGCTGTTTCCATGGTTTACATCTCACATCTCTTTTTATTCTCATCGGATTTTGTCTAATGCTTAGTCCGTTTCTGTGTGTGTTACAATTTAATGTTGTGTCGTTGTTCTTCTCTTATATTTAATGCGTTTCCCTCAGTTTTAGTTTGTTACCCCGATTTTGTTTTTTGGTCCATGGATTTACGAGTTTTGAACAGCGGTATACTACAGTTGCCTTTATTTATATGCCATATATGCTAGTTGCAATTTTTCAAGTTTGTTGTAGAAATTTTAGAAACTTTATCTATGTCACAAGTATTACTTAACATTCTGCTCTGTTGAGTTACATAGTACCACATTGTCAGTTGATGTTGTTGTATTTCCCCAATGAGGGATCTAAGCATATGCAAATAACTTACACCATATCATGTACACAGTTTTGTTCATGTTTTGATACTTTTGTTGGTCATAAAACTTCAAAATTTGCTAATTTTCTACATTCTTTTGATGAATTATTAAAGAAGAAAGATAACTGTGTTTGCAATGGTTTTTGCTGGAAATGTATAAGAGCTTTTTCAGAGGTGAAGGGGTTAATAATGCTTATTTCAATGTCATACCTTCAGCTTTGTCTTGTGAAACGCCACAATGGCCACCTGTAGGGAACAGTAACCAATGTCAACAAACACCACATTCTTGGCTTTCTCTGTCTCAGCTGGGAGATCTTGTTTGTAAATACCATAACCCAAAGCAGCTGGAATTAAAAGTCATATATTATTAGAAAGTTGTACAAGTATTGGTTATTTCTATTTGGTAATTCTGCAATTTTAATGTTAACATCATTTGAATTAGTGGCAATCTTCCTTCAAAATGAGACACAATGAAAAATAAAAGAAGAAAATGTCTGGGACACAAATGCCCTCTATCAAGCTTCCTTGTAGTATGTGAAATTGGACAGACTGTCAAGGGTAACGCTTAATGCCTCCTTAGCATTGAGTCAGGAACATGAAAACTGAGATGAGTCTACCTTTTCTTTTTAATCTATCAAATTGTTAGTGATAGCAGTGCCTTTTGGAAGTTGAAATGTTTTTTAAGCAGTGACCTTAGGATGTCAACACATTTTTTAATATCATTGGTACAGTATCCGTAACGATCCTCTTCATAAAAAATGTCAACTGTGTTAAAAAAAATCTAATTTGGTGCTTTATGGAGAATCATTCCTACATAACCTTTTAACTTATATAGCTATAGTTGCAGATCTTCACAAATGATAATCTTATTTATTTTTCAATACATAAAAAGATTAACATAAAACGAAAAGTGAGAATATGATTGACTGGTGTTTATGCTATTTTCAACATTATTGTTCTGTTTTGTGGCTGTCGGTATTTATTTGAGAGAACCACCAATCGTCAGTAGGATAACTGCCAATCCTAGTCAGTTGAGACTCATAGTCAAGTGCACATGCTTCATACAGGATTTGAACTCCAAACCACAGTGTTGACAGGCTAGTTATACAGTACTGTAAATTCAGAAATTATTGCGTGCATTTATTATTGCGATTTTGCCATTAAAGACTAATATGCGATTTTCATTTTTGCAATATTGAGAAAATCCTATTAAAATTATTAACTAGATTTCAAAATGTGAGTTGAAATTATTGCGATTTAAATCCTGTCGCAATTTTCGCAATAAAAAAAACATCGCAATAATTTCAGAATTTACAGTAGTTTGACCATTGAAGACCACTCAACATCCACTGTGGTCCCTGTTGAAAATCGAGATAAAAACACTAACCTGCTGTTGAATCATTCATGACCTTCATGCAATTCAGTCCAGCTACCTCACATGAATTTAACATTGCTCTTCTTTCTATATCTGTGAAAAATGTGGGTACCTTAAATAGAAAATTAACGTGTCATCACGGTCATGTATTACATGAATTGCATGCAATAGAACAAAACTTTGTATTTTTCAAATCAAATTTCAAATCATTTTGTTTGGAATAAATTATTGTAAACTAATAAGATGAATGTGCGGATATTCCATACTTGAATAGAAATTTCAAAAAAATAAGACTTAGAAAGTTAAACAGTACCATCCTTTCATAAAATCACAATTAATTTGAATTAAACTTTGCTGTTTTGAAGGACCTTACGATAAGACGAATTATCTATTTATATATCTTATCTTATATCATTAAATAATCCACTTACAGATACCACCACATCTACGACTTTAGTCTTCAGTCCAGCTTCTGATATCTGCTTTAACTTTGTTAATAGAGCTGCCATCATCTGCTCTGGAGTGAACTGCTGCTCACCTTCAAGATACTGAACCTAGACAAAGAAAAATATGTCATCATTATTATAAGTTTAACAAAAATCCCTTAAACTGTGTGCATTTAAACCAGTTTTAACAAAGTTTGATAAAATTTGATAAACCACGTGATACTTAAATTTGTGTGGCATAATACATGTAATATGCAACCATATCCTTGGAGAACATATAACAATTGACATTTTCAACTTAATTGTAAGAGAAAAGATTCGACTACTGAACCAACTTTAATATAATATTTATCCACTGAGATGGTAAATTTTCTGTTGTTATCAATGGGGTTGAAGGGTAGAATTATATCTATCTAACTGTTAATGTCAGGGTATTTCTGAAACTAAGTAATCACTATAAGATTGAATGAGAGAATTTCTCTATGCCCTTTCATTGTAAATTAAAAATAATTTGTGGTTATCTCCCTTCCTTCAATTGGAAGATCCCCAAGGGTGACTGGGGTATAGAAATATGGTCACTTGGTCTTCTCCCGACCAGCAGTAAAACGCTTGCTGAAGTGGGGCGTCCGTTTGGCTGTGCGGGATGTATCAAGTTCGCAGTCACGTCCGTCAGAAGGGGACGTTAAATCCGATGCCTCGTGTAAAGAGAGTGCCACGCTCTTTGCACGTTAAGAACCCTTGCAACAACTCTTCGATGGGGTCCGTAGGTGGCCTGTTGCAAGGCAAAATTTCTGTCCCTATCCAATATACCCTCATTTTCCAGTGGCAGTCCAAATTTCCCCGACCATCATCCTAGATGGCCTCTATTACAACAACCTACCTATTGTATTTATTGTGAACTTGTTCTTGTCCTGAATATGCATGAAATATTTGCCACTGGACGTTAAGCAACCAACAATCAATCAATCAATCAATTGGAAGACAGGCTAGTTATCTCCCTTCCTTCAATTGGAAGACAGGCTAGACTTTCAAATATCTATGTCTAGTTTGACAAAATATTATATTAAACAGTTTTTAAATTCCTTTTTGTTGGTTTTTTTTAACAAAAAGGGATTTTCATGTGAATTTCAAACCATTAACTTAGAGCCTATTTCATAATGCAAGTAGAGTAACACTTGGTTACCTTGCTTGCTTTGTAAATACAATTGTAATTGGGATTACGTCCAATCAGATCTAATTATAAAATATTCAGGTTTGACAATGCCTAAATATATTATTGTTTGAAGATGTCAATCTTAATTACAAAGCTTCAGTAAACATGGTAAATGATTTTTTAAACCCAAGTTCTACTCTACAAGCATTAGGAAATTAGCTATAAATGTTAGTCTAACTTACCTTGATTAATATTTCTCCATTCTTTCCCTGTTCCACCTTATAAGGTTTGGGAAAATCGGTGAGCTCCTGTTGTACAAAGGGGTCTGTGAACTTTCTCCCAATAAACCTCTTGAAAACAGATACTGTATTTTTCAGATTTGTAATACATTGATTCTTGGCCGAAACACCAATACTTCTGTTCTTTTCATTGAAGGAAACAAAGGCCCTGAAAATGGTATAATTGCATAATTAAAATATTAGAAATCAAATACAGTGTCATTATAATTCTTGAGTTCAAGATTTTCGTTAACTGTTTTGTTATAAATTAAGGCATTAATTTTCTGAATTGATTTGTTTCATATTTTACTTGTCAGGGCATTTTATATCCAACCATACGGTAGGGTTTTTCTCATTGTTGAGGCTATACAACCCCACCCCCCTTTTTTTTGGCTGATCAGGGCATTTGAATGGGGACATATAGTTGGAACCCCCCCCCCCCCCCCCCCCCCCTTTTTTTTAAATGGCTGGATCCGCCTCGGGACTTTCCAATTAGATTTTCATCTAAGTTCAGTATTTCTGTGATTTTACTTGTTTCAAGAGATTACTATTTCGTAACCACACTGAATAATTTTAAGCCATACTTAAAGACTTCACTGTTCACATCACTGCTCATTATCATAATTATTCACAACAACAAAAAGAATCCATTGACCTCGATATTAAAAAAATAACTAATTGAGATAAAAACACTTTGTAAGTAAGCGAAGGAAACAGTAAAAATAGTAAACCCTTAAAATTTACTTCCCAAGTATTGTACAAGGACATACTTTCCTGCCTTTTTTTAATTCACAGTAGGGAAGAAGTATACTAATCTTTTAAAGTTTTGTAATTATTTCACTCAGATATATCTTTTTTCTACATCACATCCATAACATAATCTATAAGAAAATCAATTCAGATAGCATCACATTACCCCGATGTTAAAAGGCAGGGTATGAAATTAGCAGGGGCCCACAGGCCAATGGCCCCTTAAATTTGGTGTGAGTTACTTAAATTATTGGTTTACTTGTATAGGACTATATATATGGGCTACAAAATTTAAGCTGTGGGATACCATTGCCAAGTCTCAAGTACTAGTTCTATCCCTGAAAGGCCCTGGGAAGAACACTGGTATATTGTAAACTCAAGTTCATTTCAACAGCTTTACACTGTTCAGCCAAATACAATGTTAATGTGTCTTCTTGCAATTTTATTCTAGCTAGATAACGTTTTTTTTTATATTCAAGGGGAAGTCAAATTTTAGGGTTGATAGACATTTTTTTGTTTCTGGTGTGTATTTTTGACATCTTTTAAGACAAGGTGTGCAGGCAATTTGGAACATACATGTACATACATGTATACATTTAAGAGACTGTCTACAACATGTTTGCTTATTGTTTTAATAATTTTCAGCCCCTCAATTGTGAACTTTGTATGGAGCATCACTCTAGCACTGCATACACATTTTTTTATCTCCCAGTTGATGTGATATTCCAGGGCTTGTATTCCTCATCAAGATTTCTTTGATAGAGGGATTGTTGATCAGAAGGAAGCCATTAAACTGAGAGTTTTGAAGTGATCATGAAGTTGAAATCATCCATTCAAATTTTACAGGAAGCTATAAGTTGGTCAATCCTTATCATGATTATATTGAATATAAATCAGAGTTCGCAAAAACCATCAGTCCTGTCAGCCCTGACCGCAAAATGAGGCTCTGACCAGCATTTTGAAAGCTACTGCTAGTGGCGGCCCCAATGACGAATGTAAAACTAGTCCTTCATTGTTATTCTGCCTTTTTCAATAAAAATGAATTTTAATTCAAAAGATTTACAGATTTTGTAGGACTGACAAATAATCTTTGACAGGTCCAAAAAAAGGTTTTCACAAACTCTGTATATATCAGTTTCACAGATGACATTGGATATGTTCCAATTGGCGCAACTACGATCCCTCTCCCTTTTCCCTGAATGTGAACTGCTCTCATCTAACTTATAAAACAGTTTGTATTGAAATGAGCAACAAGACAAATGCCACACATCCTTCCATCCATCCCATTATCATTAATCATGGCCATTTGAATTGTATAGTATCGCTTTTCCAGATAATTCCTTCTACAGTTTGGTTTTGATTTTTAGAGATGAGTTCATTTGGGAGATAGTTAAACTTTGTCATTTCAGACTAATTTCAAGTTGATTTATATGATTGATTTGCACTGGATAAATTTGAATTTGATGAGAAAAAAACGACTGGAAACGCATTTATCATGTCTATAGACATCAATGCTATTTGGAAAACCTCTCCACTTGACCCAAGAAAAGTTAAATCATACAACCATCACTTTTCCACTGTGGTGTTTTCTATTATGATGTCAAAACCTTACAGGAACCTTTGTGATCTGTCCAGTGATGGCGGACAAATAGTGAGAATCATATTGTGTTTATCAATTTACTGTAACCTGAGCATGATTGATTCGGTCTAACTAAATATTTTACATCTTTGTCTCCACCCGTACTCAAAACTGGGACCAGGATTTTACAAGGCAACGTGCTAACGGATTGAGCTAAACATTACAAGCACAGCTGACTAAGTATCTACCACACTAGCTGCGAAAAAGTAGCTCTTTTTAGTTTTGTCCTTTGAAATTTTATGCCATCTATGGTCCGCAAGTATCAAAATCATCAAATGGACCTTAAGAGCTACATTTTCACAGCTACTACCACATATACGACAGACGAAGGGAAGCAATCCTTTCACATCAAAATTTACAATGTCAATAAAGATATTCCTTTATATTATTCTGATGTCATCGATGTATTGTGACCACAATTTAAACATATTTTCTCCATAATACTTTTATATAAACAGACATATGACACAGTATATAAACTCAATAATGAGTCCACTCCTTGACGAGAAGATAAATAGATAGATCACACTAAAATAATGATTCAGGATAAAACTTGGACAAAAGAAAATAATTTTAAGGGGTTTCTAAATAATAAATTACAAAACTTACGGTGTATTCCTTGAACTGTATTCATTGTCAATTGTTTCAATGCCACCTTGTCTCGCTACAGCAACAAAACAGGAACTGTTACCAATATCAAAACCGACCGGCATGTTTCCACTTTTCTTGTTACCTGTTGGAAATTATTTGACAGAAAAAAGAAAATGTCTATACGAATAACTTTTGTTGATTTACAGACAAATATAAAGATTTCTTCAAGTGAAGAACTATCCAGTAATAAAACACAAGGAAGTTTAACACAAATAAAACTAGGCTTTCTAAGAAATTTCGAGAAATCACATGGAATATCGCCGCCTTCGAGAACTTACGGAAGTTAACTTGTCAGCAGTAAAATTTACATAGATAATATATAACAAAATACTTCATATTTAAAAAAAATATTTATGCAGTCGGATAAAAAAATATACATAAATCATAAAAACTTGTATCATTGATTTTATTATGGCATTTTTTTTAATTATTTTTAAATTTCATTCCATGCGGCCTTGCCCTCATTCAAGTTGAGGCGCGTCAAGAAAATATTTTGAAAATGAATACACGATGTGTCAAGGCTTGAAAAGGAATACACTATCTTCAGATTATCTGTAAACAATGCAGATTTATATTCATCTACAAAAATTAACAGAAAGAGACTTTAATACAGATTAAAAAAGACAATGGCCGGTCAATTCGGCGTTGGAGAGACAATAGATGTAAGTAGCCGGTTATCAAAAATAAACAAAAAAAATTTCAAATTTAGAAAGTCATTAAGCTTTTGATCATGGCAGGCCTGGTCAAGAAATAACTGCCTCTCATTAAAAATGTTTTTTTTTTAAATCTTATCTGATCATAAATCATATCCCATACACCATTTGTGGATAGGATTTGGTCCAGCTAAAATGAATTTTGAAGTTTTGGTTTTTGCTTCAACTTCTTTACAAAAAACTAAATCCTCAGTTTGCAGAACTGAGCATTTTGACACGATTGTCTCGTTATCTGTTAAAGTGAGTATATTTCAATTTGTAAATCTTTGAATTTAGACGTTCAATGTTCAGGAATACACCTTATTGCTATCTGGCTGAATCTAGAAATCTGTCCAGCTTGAACTATTGACGTCATATTACAATCACTTTTCCAATGTGGCGTCAGATATTTTGTATTATGACGACAAAAATTTATGGAAAAATGTGTGATGTCCAGTATTGGCGGACAAATAGAGATAAGGTGTACATGTATTGAGCATACCACTTCATTATAAAATATATCTACAGATGACCAATGGATTTTTGCGCTTTCATGGAATTTTCCTTTGTCACAGTGCTCGAGTGATGAAGTCAAAGTAATAACTGATTGTTCGATAACTTCACTAATGCGGATTGAACTCAGGCCAACCTGTGTAACGCAGTCATAGAGAACATTGAAAATGTGGTATACACCTTATCACTTTTTCTTTGCCATTACTGCCAGGACTTCACTATTGTTCCAGTAATTTTTTGAGGGTATTTACCTTCGTAAGGAACGCTCAAATCTGTTATATTTTTGTCTTGTTTTACATTTGTAATTACAGGACCTTTTATGTCTTTGCTAATTGTTGAAGAGCGTATGGTGACCTATGGTTCTTATTTCTGTGTCATAAGTCTCATTAGTAATCATACCACATCTTCTTTTTTATATTTTAGTAAAGGGTATTGCAACGAAATGAAAAATGAAGTTTTTTTACTGCTTGAAAATTAAGTGACATTCTAAAAACTTAAAAAATTGTGATTATATAGTCAAAGGCCAAGTCATTCATCTGTAATACATGTACTTGTAATAGTAAGGGTGAAGATACTTAACAGCTACATGTATAGAGCTACAAAAAATTAGGGCAGGTAGGTAGGGATTTTTTTTAATTTTATGTTTTATTTTTACATTGAGCAGTTGAGTCTATGGGAGCATATTCTGACTTTAACAGTGCTTAATGAAAAATGACAAAAAAATCTTTAGAGTAGGCTATTATTAAGACTAAAAAGTAGGGTAGGAACCACACATATATTTTTATTTGGCCTTAGTAAACAAATAAGCCTTTATCTTCAGTCTGCACAGAAAACTTTTTCATCTTCTAGTCTGTAAACTAAATATTAAAATTTGTCCTTATATGACTATATTAAATTTTGAAAATTTTCACTAGTCCGAATCAATATTTACTAGTCTGGGGCATCGGACTAGTGGCTAACAGTGCAGACTGTATCTTTATGACTACCGTATTTATTCTATTTAAAGCCCCCCTTCTAATTAACGCCCCCTACCGAAAATCGTGCGTTCAGAACTTTTTGACTTCTAATAAACGCCCCCATTTTGTAGTTAAAAAAATAAAATTGAAACTTAACCATTACAATATGCAAAGACATCGACCCGGTCACTCAGAAACATGAAACGAAAAATCAACAATGCCCATGTTTTAATCCACTCCGATAATCCAACACAGTGTGTACAAGTTCCAAAAATAGATCTGTCAGTTACACAGTACGCTGTTGAAATTATGTTCCACTGATGTGCACGCTTGTTCATTTGAAAATTTTAACAAATTATTTGATGAGGTCACATTACCGATAAACACTATTTATAGATTATAGAGACAATAAGAAACACGTGTATGTTACTATAGTCTGTTTCAACAAAATTCAGGTAAAGGTCAATGAAGTAAGGTACGAAATTCGTTTCTCTAATTGACGCCCCCCTTTCGAAAATTGTCTTTGCCCCCAGGGCGTTTATTAGAATAAATACGGTATATGCATCAGTCTACATGTATCATATGAGTAATTTCGACTGTTACGAAAGAACCCTTACTTTCTGAAATTCAATTCAAGTTTCAAGTCATCTCAAAATGACCGAAATTGAATGATAAAATGTCCTAAGCCCTGACCCTCATGACCCTAGACTAGTTGAACTGTTCAACCATTTTGGTTATCACCATGGTTGTTTGGGTTAATCCTTACTATGTGTTAACAAAATGATTATTATATGTTGCATTTTAATTGCACCAGTTCTTCGATAAATTTATCGCCGCGATATAGCCTTTTTGTGCTAATGCAGCGTAAAGCAACCAACAATAAATTTGTAACAAGTATGTGTCCATAGTACATGGATGCCTGACTCAAGTCATACTATCATTTTCTGTGTTCAGTGGACTGTGACATTGGAATAAAAACTTTGTTTCAAGATGATTGGACTTCAATTTCATGAAAAACTACCTTTACCAAAAACTTTAACCTGAAGCGGGACAGACAGATGAATGGACGCACAGACCAAAAAACATACATTGTAATGCCCCTAAGTCAGTCAGGGGTACTACTTGTACAAGTGTATTTTATTTACTTGAAGAAGTGAAAAAAAATATACACATATAAGTAAATAAATAATGTTTGAATAATCTCCCCTTAATTTTCTGAAAAATTTACTTGTATAAGTAAATTTTTCTTACAATCCAATAAAAATCCTCAAGTTTTGAGATGTAAAATCATGCCTTTAATGATTTTTCCCAGGTTTGCTCAAATTTTTTCATTAAAGTTCAATGTTTCATCTCATTAATTCATCAAAGAAACTGATTGAGCAAAGATCCTGTATATTTGCGCAAGACATTCAAAAATTGCTCCTTTGGGGCTTGTAAATGAACAGTGTTAAGAAGATAACAGACAAATGGGACTTTCATTGTCCATGAAATTACACTTAAATGATTAGTAAAGGCATCTGCAAAGGGTACACAATTTAAAATTCTATTAGAGCAAGGAAATTTTAAGAATTCAAGAAAAGAAGAAAGGATGATTTTTTTACTTATACAAGTAAAAAATTCTGAATGCCTAAGGGACATAACTAAGCCAATTTTTTTTTTACCTATACAAGTAAATAAAATTCACTTGTATAAGTATCCTACAAATTTACTTATAAGTTATATGTGTATATTTTTTTTTACTTCTTCAAGTAAATAAAATACACTTGTACAAGTAGTACCCCTGACTGTAAGTGGTACATACATGTATTTATACCTACAAATGTACATGTATAAACTCCAAAAATTTGTTAAAACACATTAAATTCCAAACCAGGTTAAATAGAATTGAGTTGAAAAGAGGCCAACCAACAAGTTAAATTAAGGACTTATATTGGAACTACATTGTTAATCCATATTTGAAAAAATTGAGAAAAGACAGATTATGAATTAAATGTATAGTTTTGTGTAAGGACATTGTAATATGTATAAATGTCACATAAGTTTAAAATGGCATACCTGTGATGCACTAAGTCTTATGCAATATTGAAATATTGTTTAAGCTGATAATTAGACTGACCAGTCACCTTATTAACACCTGGTAAGCATACATGTTCACCTGAAACAGAAAAGTGTTGTTTATTTCTTGTTCTCAACAGGTGTGAGTGTAAAAAAATAACTAGATAAAGATACCATAAAATATTACTTTAAAAAAATGACTGTATTTTGTAAAAATAAACTACAAAGTTCTGTTAAATTTAAATTTTTTTTTTTAACTTTTATTATTAGAGAGTGATTACTGCAAAATGAAGGATAAGACACTTGCAGTGACAAAATGGTTACAGTGTTTTCACAAACTTCCATCATTTCCTGAAATGGTCTAGACACTTTATTTTTCACACTTCTGTTGACAAACATTTGCATGGTTTTTTATGTTTTTCTTCTCTTTTACTAGCCAGTTGACACTGAGGTTGTTAGTTTCAGCCCTGCACTTGGCAGGTGCAGTCAACTCCAATATCTCTTGACAAGGATTCCCCGGTTTGTCAACTGTTGTCAGATTACATGTTGTAGAACCTAATGTTTTCTAGATGATCGACTGATCCTTTTGCCCTCAATCCTGCCTTTAGTTGTAATATCAACAGCCATCCTTTTATATCCTAAGACCCATACATGTACATTATTTAGATCTGGTCAATCTTGATCTGTTACGAAAATTTGACAACCACTGCCATAATAACCATAATCACTATCAATTACACTGTCAACACTGGGGTTTGACTTCCAACTTCTCACATTGGCAGGTGTGGACAACTAAATTCTCTATGACTATTAACTATAGCTTGGATTTACAGTTCTCCTATTGAAAATCCATGGTTCTCTCCTACTTCTCCCACCAATAAAAAGTGGCTGCCACAAAAAGCCAATAGTGTTGGGCCACAATTAAAAATATTTTGGTTTGCCCCACAATTAAAAATATTTTGGTTTGCCCAAACCCTACCCAAGGTTGAGACAGTGGGTAGGTAGGTAGGCATTTTTTTATATTTTTTTAAAAGAAATTGAAGTATCGGATGTTCATTACTCTTCATGCTTATCTGATTAAAAAAAAACTTCTTCAAATCAGGACAATAAAAGAATTTGAGTAGGCAGCTTTTTTCTGGGTAGGTAGGGTTTGGGCAAACAAACCTATTCTTTTTTATGGCCTTGGGGAGTCAGTTGTTGGTCATTGCATTCATTGTAAAGACCATAGTAATTAACTTATAAATATTCATTAGGTAGTTCAGGTCCACAAGGAGATAGTTGTGACCAAAAACAATTCTCTATAAAAATTTACATTTTGGTGGACCTGGCTTTTAGTTATTCCCCAGCGAGACAATCGATTCAAATTAAGTCAGCATTGATAGGTTGCTGTAACTCCAATGTTTATAACTGAATGTCAATGTTCACACTCAAGTTGGTGTTAAAATTTAAAATATGATTGAAAATGACCATTTTTAGCTTGGCTAAGATGCATTAAAAGTAGTTCACACTCCCATCCTTTAAAAGTGAGACCCATTCATTAAAAATATGCTACTAGGGAAAATACTGGTGCCAGTAAATAAAAATATTGTTCAAACAATCGAAAGTTAACAATTTTACATAGATTAGAACATGTAGAACCTGTCTGAACAATCCACTTTTAAAGTCACTTGATAATTATTTATATATTATCACCAAGTTCCCAGTACTTAAAAATATTGAAAGGAAATTTGATAACAGCTTTAAACAATCAGGTGTTACATTCATTATGAATGGATATTATCATGAAATACAAATCATCCATTAGCTAATATTGGGGTATCTATATATATGTAGAATCAAGTACACTTGCAAAAAGATCCCTCATATACTTGTTCTGATTAAACAGGAAAAAAATATACATATGCTTGCTTCCTGCCTCCAAGCTGGAAAAAAACTTGTACATAAGTCAATTCTAAGAACCACAACACGCAGACCGAGCTCGAAACTTGGGCTGTGGTTGATTTTAGGTTCAAGGGTTATGTCCCTTTTTATCCCAAATTTAGCTGATATTACAGAGTTATCTCCCTGTAGTGTTAGGTACCACCTTAAATGGGTATCATCAGTCTAGCTTGATGTTCATGGTTTCATTGGTCAATATTTAGTTTTAATAGTTAGTTCCTCTTCTAAGATACTATTAAGCACTAGGTCAAAAGGGTTCATATGTTCTTGACCTCATTTTCATGTTTTATTGGTTAATGATAATATGAGTTTTCCTGGCTACGTCTCTTTCTTAGATATTATAAGCAATAGGGTCAACTATATATTTGGTACATGGAATGATTATAAGTGTACATGTCTGTCTGGTAGGGTTTATCTGATCACAACATCATTTTCATAGTTCATTGCATTGCCTGGTCAAGTTTTCATGATTTGATCTTTAACATTTTCTTGTACAATGTATACTAAAAGTCTCACATATTTATTTGTAAGAGTTCCTGGTCATTGCTTGTTATTAGAAATATCCTTCATTCACAGAGTTTCAAAACTACCGGTATTTCAGAATAGGAAGGAGCAGGACTTTTAAATATTAGGACGGCAATTCTGAAAATGAATGCTGTTGAATTTGAATCATACATGTATTTAAGGGTTTTCTAAGAATTAATGGTCTATAGCTACCATGGCCAGTACCTTTGTAAATAAAAGGTCACAGACCTTGGGGAAGTTGTCTTATTTTTACCCTTGTCTGATTTTAAAAATTTGAATAAGACATTTAAAATTTTTACATGTTTCCAGTGTAATTCCAGCTTAATTTACATCTCTTACTAAAAAAAGAAATCCAAAAACAATTGATAAATTGTAGTTTACACATCTAAGAATTATTCAGAGTTGAGCATTAGCATGACTACACATGGACTAGTACATCAGTAGTTAATATAGAATGGTACAGTATTAAATCAATAACTTTCCATGACTTACAAAATTTTATTCTTCACTGTAAAATAGTGTTACTATACAAATCCTTGTTCAAAATGATATATAGAATTTGATTTAAAATTAAATTTTTACAATTTGAAAAATTTATTTCTTAAGATGTTCATGATGTTGATTAAATTCATCATATTTTGTAAATTTATACAGAGTTCATTGTAACCTTAAAGTTAAATGGTTTTAAATAACTTCTAAATTCACTCAATGTACAGTTAGTTTTACATATTTAGTAATTTGGCGTGGTCTCTTTAGCTTGTTGACATAACTTTTTAAAAGCCATGTTTGATCATATAGATTTACTCAAGTATTTTTAAGTCTTTTATTGAAATTTTAAAGCTATTTGTTAAAAGTTAGCGTCCTTTTATAGAATTTCTAAATCTCATGTGCTCATTAAAGAGGGATTTTCAGATGGATTAAATATGTGACAACGCTTGACCATGTGTTTGTCCATCTTTATGTTTTATTTATTATAAAGTGGATATTGTAATACACAGTGCATGGAAAAAATAACAGTAAGTTCAAATATTTTCTTGCTTCACTTTTTTACAAATCAAAATTTGCGAATTCTTATAATTATCTAAATTTATCTAGACTTATAATTACTTTATTGTACTTGTTGAAATTTGAAAAGTATTTTGTTTGTAATTTTTTTGGGGAAATGGCTTTTGACAACTAATATATGTACAAAAGTATTCCATTGTCATGATTGTCTAGATTAAAAATTAGATTTTTGTTAAAAGTAGGGTTGTCAATGAAAAGCCCTTTGAATGGGTAAAAGTACTAGTGTTACAAGAGTTTTGTTACAATACTTAATAAATCCATGTCATGTATGTATGTATTCATGATATTCAGATCCCCACCCCCCTTATTTAACAGTTAACTTTTATTTACAGTAGTGTTTAGGGCTTCGATTGAAACAAAGATTTTGATCACATGAATTTATAAAGAAAGAATTTGAATGAATTAGGTTGACAATATAATATTTGTTTAGGATAAACCATGCACGTTAAAAATTCCATCTCTGTATAAATACACTGTTATAGTAATAGGGTGTTTTCAAAATAAAATTTATACATGACTTTCAATGACTTTAGGCATGCAATTAAAAAAAAGAATGTAATGTTAGTACAAATATTAGATCATAATCAATTCTAAAACATTTGAATAATTTATTTTGTTTAATATTTAATGTTGTGAAAAAGGTGACAAGTTTGTTGACAATAGATTGAAATCAATATAGCTTTTTATCAAAAAAATCAATTAGGAATTAAAAAAGACAATTTAGTTTAAAGTTTTAAATCTACACAATATTTAAAGGGTAAACAAACTGATATGCTTTTGAAGATATAATGTAAAGAATGTATGGTACTATTTTTCCTTCAGGTAAATAATCTTGTACAGGTGAATAAATTTTCCAAGTCTAAACATGACTGTTAATCCTGAAATTACACTATAGGTGTCATGCTAGGCATGGTCTGTCCGGACATGGCACATAACAACATGGAGCACTCACCCATTACAATTAAGGGATTAATTAATGATTGTGTTTCAATCATCTAACTGCTGGACTAAATTAATTAGTTTGTAATTAATCAAATAAACAAGTGATATACATGTTTTGATACAAGAAAAAACATGAAATGGACAATGTTTAACCTTGATATAGTATATATATCCAGGGCTTGGATTCAGTTAGCTATGAAATCTCAAAATGTTGATCAAAAACTTAGAGGAATATCATCTCTCTGATAGTGATGTTTCAAAAGCTCAAATTTTCTTTGACTTGGTCAATACCAACATGGAGAAAATACTCAAACCATTAGATGTTATTAAATCAGTGGAATTATGCAAGCCATGTGATTTCTCTATAAACGAAATAGACATTATGAGTGTTGAAGATAATTCATGTGATCAGTGTGAAATTAATAGAATTAATGAAGATGAACTTATTAAACCATGTGACTTCAGTATCAATGAGGAGAACGGGAGTATTGAGGTAAATTTGTCATCTTATTTGCATAATTAAAAATAATTAGTATTTTGTTGATGTTTTGTAATTTGAAGGTTAAATGCATCCTTGATTTAAACTTATTTAAGTGTTAATGCATCTTCTAATACAGAATCATTTATCTTTTCAGGATTACCAAGTGTTGAACTTGTTGGGGAAGGGGGGTTTCGCATGTGTGTACAGGGCAAGGTCAAACAAAACAGGCGAAGAGGTCGCCATAAAGATGATTGACAAGAAACTAATGAAGGCAGCTGGCATGGCTGCTAGAGTGAAAAAAGAAGTAGAAATTCATTCAAGACTGAAGCATCCAGCAATTTTAGAGGTGAATATAAATTTAACTTCAAACACAATGCTGACTATGAAAATTATCATAGTGCTATTCTACACTACTATATAGTTATCTTTTGCACAAAGGATAAAAGAGCTAATTGAAAGTGACTTCATCGCTAGTACCAATGTTAATTTCCTTCTAATTGGAGTATGCAGATATTTATCATGTTTATTATTAAGAATGTCAGTTTCATTGATGCACATGTATGATTGTATATTGGATTTGAGATGATGAAACTGATGATGAGTAAGATGGGACATTTATTGATTGTTCATAGCTATAAAACATCATCATCCATGTAGGTGGCTTGCAGACTCGTTAATCAAGGTGTTGTTAAAAGTAATTCTTATGTCATTATTACTGAGTAATTAGCTGTTGTGTGAGATACTTAATTAGGTCAACCATACTCACCTTAATGACATCAATTGCATGAAATTAACATTTGAAATGAGATTAGTTAAACACTTTAATGAAAGGGAATGATTAGTAAGGTGTTAGGTTGCTTGTTTTAGTAAGCTTGTATGTTGTTAATTATCAAATCAGTATTTAATCATTTGGCTTGGGTGTTGTTTGAAATTAACTGTAAATGTCTTTATTACTTAGCTTGTATTGTCCAAACCCATCAACACGATCAATAAACAAATCAGCTAACAACATGATATATTTTAAATTCAATTAGATGGATCACAATAAAAATATGGAATAAGAAATTAATTTTCATGAAAGATAATTGAGGAATAAAAAATTGATTTGGGGAAAAAAAACATCCTTAAATTTTTCAAATTTTGTAATTATGTTGAAGAGTTTAATCTCAAACACACCTTTTCAAGCCTTTCCATTTTTCTTTTGATCATTCAGTCTTAAAGGCACTTGAACGTAAATAGCCAAACCTTTTTGGCATAACGGAATGCATACAAAAATTTGATAATCGAACATTAACCGGTAACTTTCAGTGCACGTTGGAACAAATCTGTGCAGATATGCACTACTTCTTAAGTGCAGTGTTGTAACTGGTCAGTTTTAGGTGCAAAGTTTAAAATAATAAGTATTAGATTGTGTAAATGTGCCAAAATAGTATCCAGACCATATACTGAAGCAGTAATATGCTTAGCATGTTAAATGTATTGATTTAACCTTTAGTTTATTACTTTAAAGGGTTCAATTGATCAAAGGTCAGGTGAAAAGTTGAACTTCTCTTTGAAGTATTTGTCCTATAATGTAATCCTTTTAAATCTGTGATCAGCTTATGTAACCCTTTAAGAAATTTGAATGGATTAAATAACTGCCACCCCCATGTTGTAAATTTAAAACATTGTAATTTTTTTTTCTTGCAGTTGTACAACTATTTTGAAGACAGCAACTATGTGTACTTGGTGCTTGAAATTTGCGCTAATGGAGAACTCAACAGATATCTTAAAGCCAACTGCAAAGTTTTATCTGAATTGGAAGGTTGGTATTTCTAACAGCAATTCTCTGAAATACAATAAAAGTGTATTAAAACTGTAACATTAATCATGGTTATAAACCTGCAATGGTCAACAATTTAGCTTTATTCAACTTAACCCAGAAATAACAATAAAATTGTATGAAAACAGTCACTATTATGATAATAAAACTTTCTTACAATGAATAAATTTCTACATTGAAGCTTTCAGTGTGTTAACTATTTTGTGCATATCTTTATTTAACATTTGCATTTGTATTTTCAGCTCGACACTTCATGGTACAGATTGTATCAGGGATGTTATATCTCCACTCTCACGGAATACTCCACAGAGATCTGACTCTTGCCAATTTACTACTCACAAAATCTATGGACGTTGTAAGTGTATAATAAAAACATTAATGTTGTTTCCATGCATGTCTAAAGCATTTCTATTTGTTTCATTTAAAATTTGCCTTTGAATTTCTTTTAAAAAAAAGATGTAAAAAATAAAAGTGTAATTCAATGTAGGAGAGAAAAAAAGATTTCAGAAAATTTCATTGAATTATTTATGGACTTATTAAATCTTATGGAAAGCAAACTTAACATTTAAAACATGTATGTTTTTATATTTGTAGAAAATAGCTGATTTTGGTCTTGCTACACAACTAAAATATACTGAAGAAAAACATTTTACCATGTGTGGAACACCAAATTATATTTCTCCGTAAGTATATTATCTTTTTAAAAAGAATAAAATAGATAATTTTGCTTGTGACTTAAGGTATAAAGATGAAGCATATTCTGTATTATGTCAAGAAAAAGAAATAAATCTTGAGTTTTCTCCTTCAAAGATTTGAATTTTTGTAGTCTTTGCATTGTTTAATAAAGTTATAAAGATTTTTATTAATGATTAATATTATTTATATTGTAGTGAAATAGCCATAAGAGGAGCTCATGGTTTAGAAACTGATGTCTGGTCCTTAGGTTGTATGTTGTACACATTTATGGTAGGCAAGCCTCCATTTGATACAGATGCTGTTAGGAGTACACTGAACAGAGTTATTACAGCAGCATTTGATCTCCCAAATCATTTATCACAAGAGGCCAAAGACCTCTTACAATCATTGTTGAAGAAAAATCCAAAAGATAGAATTCCTTTACCAGGTATGTAGGAATGAGTTTATATTTTGGGAGGGGGATTAAGAAGAAAATATTTGAAAAAAAAATGTATTCAGATAAAAATCTTGGCAGTATAATTTTAATTTATTTTTAGTATTTCATTTATTTGTTTTAATTAGAATTAAATATTTTTGAAAATTTACCACATGTTTAGTTAATTATATTATCCAATTAAGGTACTTGAAGTCATTGGAAATTAAATTAGTCCAACCATTGACTATATTCCATCAATTAATTAATATTTTATACCCCTTAATCATATTCAATAGTTTCAAATTTGTCAAGAAAAGTTTTTGAAACAAGAATAAACATGACTATCATTTACTTGTATATTTATACTTGAAATTATTTGTTTTAGTCATTTCACTTTTAAAAGTTACAAGATGTTAAGCTTAGGTACACAGACTTATATAAAGATAAAAGTCCATTTTAACAATAGATTTTTTCTTCTTTAAATTTTCTTTACATTTGTTTTTATTGATTTTAATATTTATTTATTTTGTTTTTCAGAGGTGCTAAATCATCCTTTCATGACTAAATATGCATCAACAGAATTTAAAGGTCCACAGGTAATTGTCTACATACACCTATCTTATGCTTATATAATTTATACATTTATATTATTTTCTATGTCTAGTTTATCTTGTTTGATACTAAACAAAACAAAAAGAGAATTTAAAAAATCTAATTTCATTTGATATTAAAACTGATTAAAAAAACAAAGTATAAAGAGTAATTCTTTTAACAAAGTTTAAAAAATTTCAAGATTTGTAACTGAAATATTTTAATGATGATATTTTCTATTTATAGAATTTCGGTGAGACATCCATTGATAGTGGTAGAGGAACCATGGCAACTATTTCAACCACAGCATCCAGGGTGTCAACAAGGCCCCGCCCCTTCCCAGCATTCCCTATGGAATCTGGAATCTCTGAAGGAGACGAGGACCAATTGAAGAAAGACAAATACTCAAAGAATTCTGAGGATTTGAACCTTTTTTCGGGACCAAATACGCCACAATTGAGGCACCCACCATCTCCACCAGTTAGACTGAGGGATAGGTAGGCATAGCAATTAAAAATTTAAAAATATTAAAAGAAATATTAAACTTTTAAAGACTGAAGTTTATAAGAAATTGAAAAGGTGGGGTTGTTTTTTTTTTTTCAGATTTCTGTAATTAATTTTGCTGCATAAAGCAGATTTATTGGCAAACTTTTATTTCTGACATTTATAGATAAGAAGACATAAGAATTGTAAAGAAAACAATTGACTAGTATTAATGAATGACTTTTTCCTCCATTTTCAGTGAACGTGAAGCAGCAAGAATGCAAATGAATCAACAGCAGGGTGATTCTGGACATTTCCTTAGGAATACTAACCAAGATAAAGCTCAAGAAAGACTATTCAAAGCTAAACAAATGGAGAATTACTTAGAACAACAAAACAACCGTGCCGGACAACAGTTTGATCCAGCAAAATATCAGGATCGTGCCAACACACCAAGTAACTCATCAGGATGGTCCTGTAGCATGTCTCTGCATAGCAATGACAAACCAAGTCATACCGACATAAGCAAACCTTCTGTAGCCTCAGACGTTTCATCGCAGGATGAATTTAGTCTACACAATACAAAGAAAATACTCAATTTTGATAGTGACAGTCACTCCACTGGTCAACATGGCAGTTGGCACGAAAAATCTAAAGACAGTGTAAAAAATATGGAACGACAACACAGTCAGATGAAAAAATATGGACGCAGTCGATCGTTAGAAAACTTCCTTGACAATGATGAAGAAGATTCTAATTCGCAAGGTGCTAAAGTAGAAATTAAATCCCAGCGATCGGTAGAGGAAGCTAAAAGCTCAACAACCAAAACAATTAGAGATGTTGTATTACCATTAACTGCCATTCGTCTTCGACCAATCAGACAAAGAACGAGAAATGCTATTGTAAGTTTCTTATGAATTGCGGTGTAATTATGAAATGAAAATTTATTAATAATCATTAAATTCAGATGCTTGAAAGAAAAAAATTGTGAATTTTAAGTTGAAAAATAATTGGCATAGAAAGTAAAACATTCTATTTTATTTCAGTTTTTGGTAATGAATACTTTGTTTTGATGAATTGTAAAGATGTTTATATTTTGTTTTACAGGTCAACATTTTAGAATCTGGAGAAGTTTGCATGGAATTTGTCAAACTGAAACAAAAGGTGGAAAAAGTTGTTGAAGTCATGGTTATATCTGTTGATGGTCAGAAAATCAATGTTTACCAGCCAAACAGAGGCAAAGGGGACCCAGTTGGAGAAGAACCTGTTGCTCTGCCAACTGAACCAATCAAATCATTTGTATTTGATCTGTTACCTGAAAAGTATTGGAAGAAGTACCAGTATGCAGCAAGGTAAATTATCTCCCCTTTTGAAATTACTTGCATTAACATAATTATATTTTTTTGGTTGAATCTTTTTTCAACTCCTTTCTAAAAATAAATGTGTTTGATCATTATTTCCACTCAAAACTTTATAAAAATATAAGAAACAAAAATTAAAACAAACTAAAAACCCAAGGCAAAAACATTTTTTATTTAATTATTTTGTATTTTTACAGATTTGTCAAACTGGTTAGATCCAAGACTCCAAAGATAACTATGTATACACAGAAAGCCAAATGTATGTTGATGGAAAACAGTCCGTCTCCAGACTTTGAAGCAGTATTTTATGATGGTAGGTTTCGGAATTTGAAACATGTATATGTTATCTTTTTTGAAAATAATTATTCAATATTAAAATTACTAATGTTTATGTGACAAGAGTGAACTATATAAATGTGAATGTGTATGTTTTACGAATTAAGTCTTTTGCACAAGTTTGTTCTCCCCATATATCTTTGAGAAGTTTGAAAAATATATATATATATAGATTTGTGATCGTTATTTAAGTTTGGTGAGATATTAACATGATAAATGTTTTGAAAAGGCTCTCATCCTTTGGAAGACGATGATAGTCTAAGCGATTTAATGGAGTCCAGACCGTATCCTTTCGTCCCTTCATGGAGTAAGTCGACACATTGTGGCTATAGCTAACAGAACTACTTTCTTTATAGATGTGCATACTCACTCCTCTCACATTTTACCAGAATTAATGTTGTGTGTGATTTTTTTCCCCACCTTTTTATGCACATGGTATTTTCATGCTTTATAGCTCACAGTGTGTATATTGTACTCCTGTTTTCTATTAACACTATATATATATTGTAACTCTGATACTTCTGGCTTTTTTGGCAAATTGTAGTCATTTTCTCATATTTTAATGTGTTATTAAATGAATTTAAACATGTTAAAACGTAAAATTTATTATGTTTTAAAAAAAAAGTTGAAAATGATAAAAAAAAAAAAAAAAAAAAAAATAACATGAAAGGAAAAAAAATATCTTGATATCAAAGTTAGGACTTAAAAAAATAAATATAAGATATAAATCATCATATAGATATATAAACACACCCAAAACTGATGAAAGTATATAAATTACTTTAAATTTTCTATGTTTTAAAATCTTGTTTCATATTGTAATGGGGTTTGTTTTAATTTTTCAGGTGCTAAATTCACAATGAGTTCCAGTAGTATGAGAATTATTGAGAAAACTGGGACATCCTTGGTGCTAGATTCAGAGGAAACAGCTCAGAGACTGGCTGAAGATACCAAACAATTGTTAGAATATGTCAAACAGGTATGTTCACTTCAAATAGGAGTTGTAAAATTATTGTTAAAAGATTAAAAAAGTATAAGTTTTTTTTCTAAATGAACATGTAAAGCTGTAAAAAACTTGACAAGTAATTTTTATTTAAAAAAAAAACTTCAGTAATTTTAAAAATCATTTGAATTAAAATAAATATACTTCAGTAACTTTAAAATCATTTGAATTAGAATAAATAACTAGATATTTATTTTTTATTTTTTGTTTATTTTTAGTGTCGGCAACAGTGTGAAGAAATAGACAGGGTAATAAGTTCTGTACAGAGCCGATGTGGGTTGAGAGAGCAGCTCTTCCCAGTGATCATTGGTAGGCGACCAAGCGGTCCAAATTTAAACGATTCCTCTCCTTCCACGGGAGCAGGCAGTTCCTTAGCAGTGGAAATCAACAGCAATCCTTCATCAGACTCCAACAGACATGCTACAGTAAGTTTTTAATCTGAGTAATTCTTCATTTTTGTCAAACCATTGTCAGAATGATTTTAACAAAAGAATTAGAAAATACATTGAAATTGCTGATGTAAACAAATTTTAAAATTATCTTCCTAAAAAAAAGTTTTCAGTTTTCCTGTAATACAAATAAGTGAATATAAACATGGAAACTTTCTTATTTGCAATGTTTTAGTCACTAAATAAATGTATTTCTAGATGTAATACATTCATATGTACAAAAATATTTAACAATATTCTTCCTTCTTTTTAGATGTCTTCATTTGACGGCACAGTAGTAAGCGCTGTAACAGATTGTACCAGCAGAGTGGAAACAGCACCATCTGACACATCAAGGGACGTAACTCTGAAGTCCAAATCTGTCAACGAGAAGTCAACAGTCAGCAATGGTGGTGGTAGTCCCACGTCAAGTCTCAATGGTTCAAGTCAGCTACGCAAAGTCACCAGAGATGTTCTTAAACAAGTTTTCGTTCAAGATATTGGATGGGCGTCAAAGGTACATATCATTTTCTTGTATTAAATTAAAAAAAATTACACAATATTTTAAAATTAATTTAAATTCTGAAATAATTTCTTCATCATTAAACTTTATCATTATCAATTTTTAGAAAATTTATATTGGTAATTTTAAGAGACAATAATATTTTTAAGAATTATTTTTTTCTTTTAATCAAATAATTGAACATTTGAAACAGACATTCTTTCTTTCTTTTAAAATTTTGTGAAAACATATTTCTAATGGCTTTATATTTTATTTTTCAGCACTCTAATGGAGAAATATGGGTAAAATTCAATGACGGAACCCAGCTTGGTGTAAAGTCATCTACAACAAACGTCAAATATATTGACTGTCAAGGAAAACTTTATAGGTACGTTTCTTTCAAATAAGAAGTAAAATCTTAAATCTGAAGCAATTATTAGAATTTGTCTATATTTATATAAAAAAATATTTAAAAGTGGATGTTAACTGAGTTCATATATATGCATTTATAAAGAATTATTTTAATAAAATTATTGGTAAAGAAGACATTGTATAAAGATATGTTGAATAGAATCACAAGTAGAAGTATCTAGTCGTACTGTGAAAAGCTAGTAATTATTTTTACATGTAATTAAGAAAATCAGAGAAGATATAATCTTACAAAATAACTTTTTTTCATTATTAAATTTTGACTTAACAATATACTTATGTTTTATTCTCTTATATTTTAGATTCCAGAGAACAGACATTTTACCAGATATTGTGCGAGCAAGACTGGAAAAGGTTCCATTAGTGTTAGAACATTTACTGCAAGACTCACCAACATCTTCAGTAATGACCCCACGCTGAGGAGATCTGTTTTAAAAACATTCCATAGAGTGCCATATCCGTCCTCGTCCATGACCTCGGTCAGGATTTCTCTAGTGCTGTGATATGTATAGTAGTGTCAGAATTGTTCCTGTGATGACTCAACAGGCAGCTGTTCATTCTGTGTCTCTCTAGACTTTTTACTCGTATACCTCCGTACATAGACTTATATATGTATAGACTCTTTGCATTTATTGTGTACAGACGTGTAGATATTAGTGTATAGTATTTGTTGTGTAGAAATCTCTTTGTTATTGCTCATACTAGATTATTAGTGCTAGTTTTACCTGAATATCCCATATTCTTGTTTAAATTTGGTTTTTACCTTAATTTATTTTTAGCATTTAGATTAATTTATTTATTATCTGACGTTTTAAAAAGTATTTTTAGATGTTTTTAAATTATTTTGTACTTGTTTTACTTGTATTAAATTACCATGACAACTGAGCATTGAAACTTTTCTTATTATTTTACCGGAGATGAAATGTTTTAGCATGTACAAGTCAATCTGAATTTAGTTTGTTTTTTTTAGATAAAATTTTTTTAATTCAAATATTTTATTTTGAATGAAATGTTTGTTATTCAAAAGCCAACAATTCTTGCAAGAAAATACCTTATCCTTTCTATTACTTGAAAAAATTGAATGAGACATATAAGATAACTGACTTCTTACTTAAAATCAGCTAATTTGCAATTTAATTGGAAAATATGACTCTGCATCAGCACTTTTAAGGAGAATTGCTTTACTTAAAAGGCAGTTTATTTTGTTCAAGATTCAAATTGGAATATCCTACTCTACTCTGCAATAGTAACTACAACAGTTAATTACTTTACTTAACAATTTAATTGTAAAAAATCAAACTGGAAAATCCTGCTCTGCTTCATCAGCATAGTGTAACACACAGTATTTCCAACTTGAATTTCACAAAACAAAATAACATAATGTTCTTATTTTTCACAGACTATGTTAAGAAGCTGTACATGTAGTCAGCTATTGCAGAATTTTCTCACTTGCTTTGGGTTAACACAAAAAAAAAATTTCTCAAGCCTAAATAAAAGTATTGAGTTTAAAAATGTTCAGTGTTCATGCTTTATCAATTTGAATTTCACTTTATAGAATTGTTGGCTTCTTTATTTTTGTTAAGTTGGGATATTCATCTGAAAACTAATTTATTCTATTTATGCATTTATATACTGAAGAAAAACTAGTCTAAAGAAATAAAATTGAGAGTATAATAATACTGTATATTGATTTTTATTTGCTAACCAAGGATATGATGTATTATACACGAGGTTGAGTTTGACCACCATTGAAGTAAAACAAAAATATGAAAACTGGTATTTTTTAGCATCACAACAGAAAAACATTTGAAGTTACATAGCTAAAAGATTAAAGAAGAAAAAGAAAAACCCCTAATAAAATTGCAAAATCAAAAGCTTAAACACATCAAACAAGTGGATAACAAATGTCAATGAATCCACAGTATGCTTTTATCCGAGTTCTCTTACACAATTCAATCAACAAAAATCAGTATAAAAATAAGCATTAAGGTGGTACCCAACACTTTCACTAAAATTAATTTGGCTCGTTTAATTTTCATAAAATTTTGACAAAGTATTTACTTTGACCCTTTAACAAAAATATAAAAATTTCAAATATTTTGAACCAACCGTTTAATCAGAAAAATTACACTGGTTATATAGCAGTTCGACAAACACCAATTTTGATCAATGAGAAGCTTAATATTCCCTTTACAACATAACATCATTAAAACGTTCTGCTGATTTTACAGAGTTATCTCCCGGTAGTGTTAGGTACCACCTTAAAGGAGATGTTATAAAAAAGAAGATGTGGTATGATTGCCAATGAGACAACTATCCACAAAAGACCAAAATGACACAGAACTTAACAACTATAGGTCACCATACGGCCTTCAACAATGAGCAAAGCCCATACCGCATAGTCAGCTATAAAAGGCCCCGTGGTGGTATTGCCATTTAGATCAACTATTCACCGGAGACCAAAGGACCAGGAAGTAAAAAACTGTGGTCACTGTTCACCCTTCAACAATAAACAAATGCCATATTGTAACATGACACCATATAAACAAATGTGAAACAATATGAAAAAGAAAACTAATTATTATTAAGACAAATAACATATGATGAAAAAACAACTACCTAGTATGGCAAATAGAAACCACTGAGTTCAGCTCTTGTAATTGGGCAGTACAACATTAAAAATCAGCTCAAAGTAAAATTGATAATGAAAATCGGGAATGTGTCAAAGAGACAACAACTTGATCAAGTAGCAGAAAACAGCTAAGGCCACCAATAGTCTTCAACAATGCGAGAAAATACCGCAAATGTGTACTTGTTCAGTGAAAAATGGATATCACACTTAACTCTAAAGCATATAAATGAACTAAAGTTAAAAACATATAAGACTTACTGGATCAAACCAGGCATTGAAATAAGTATTTGCTGCTTCTCTAGGAAGAACGTATCATTTAGGAGAAAGAACAAAGACATAAGATTGGAGTCTGATTAATGTGTACGAGAACGGTGATATATCTTGCTGCATATTGTTATATTTTTATCAAACTGAATAAATAAAGCAACCAATCAAAACATTGATTAGTTGAGTAGGCTGGCCAGTATTCTAAAAAATTGTTATTCATAGGCTAGAAAAGAGAAACGAAAGAAATAGAAAAACTGACAATTCCATGGACAGAGGATTTTGGACAGGTGCAAAATGTGGCAGGGTTTAACATGTTTAGTGTGATTTGGACTTGGTATCAGATAATCACAGCTATAGGAAGATGGGGTATGAGTTCCAATGAGATAACTCTCTATCAAAGTCACAATGAATAAAAGTAAATCATTATAGGTCAAGGTACAGCTTTCAACACGAAGCCGAGGCTCAAGCCGAACAGCAAGCTATAAAGGGACATTAAAATTACTAGTGTAAAGCCATTCAAATGGGAAAACCAACTGTCTAATCGATATAAAAAACGCGAAACACATAAACAGAACATCCACTGAACATCAGATTCCTGACTTGGGACAGGTGCAAACAATTGCAGCAGGATTAAACACTTTAATGGTGCAAATGTATGTTTTGATAGAACAATCCTAAGCTCCATTTTGTTTTTACACAATAAAATTCAAGCTTACCCTCTGACTGTCCCTCTGGTATCTTTCGCCCCTCTTTTACCACTATGAACTGGTATATCCATAGACGGTTTTTTAACTTAATGTAAGTTGGTGTACAAGAAAATAATTTGACTTCTTATTATTGTACTTTATGATTTTTAGGAATTATGAGTATAGCAAGCAGAAGATGACACATTCAAAATGTCATACTAGTATTTTAAAGGATACAGAATATCCCTTACCCTTATTATTTAAACGATTAAAACATTGTTTTTGATTTCTGGAACCATGTTTACCTCAATAGCTGGAGGTTGTAATCTCCACTGATACTGGATCAAACCAGGCATTGAAATAAGTATTTGCTGCTTCTCTAGTAAGAACGTATCATTTAGGAGAAAGAACAAAGACATAAGATTGGAGTCTGAATAATATGTTCGAGAACGGTGATATATCTTGCTGTATATTGTTATATTTTTACCTTGCACATTGAATATATGAACCTGATTGTCTGTTTATAACAATACAGGATTGTCTGAGTATTTGTAATATGTGTTGCTGGTCATCAAACTGAATAAATAAAGCAACCAATCAAAACATTGATTAGTTGAGTAGGCTGGCCAGTATTCTGCAAAATAGTTATTCATAGGCTAGAAAAAAGAAACGAAAGAAATAAAAGTCGAAGAAAAACTGACAATTCCATGGCTACCAAACGCAACATAGAATAAACAGCGTCATTAGTGCATGATACGCCAACCATCTTATGTGGAAGTTTTATGCAATCATAGTTTGAGAAAGTTTTAAGCAATAACCATATATTGTTTTTGAGATGACAGCGGGACATGTGAACCCCCCTCTCTTTTTCTTCAAAACACTAAATATCACTAAAATAAAACTTTGAATCAAAACCAAAAAGTATACAGATCTTAAGATTAATGTAACAAAGAAGTGTGTAAAGTTTTAAGTAATGATCATAAATTGTTTTTGAGATACGGCGCGACATGTAAAAAAAACCTCCCCCTATTTTACAAAATACTCAATAACTCAAAAATAAAATTTTAAATCATCACTCAAAAGTATACAAATCTTAAGATTAATATAACTAAGAAGTGTATAAAGTTTTAAGCAATAATCAAAAATCTGTTTTTGAGATACGGTGCAACATGTGAAAAAACTTGAAAAAAACACACTCCTGTTTTAGTCACAAAGTGCCGTAACTCAAAAAATTTTAATCTTATTTTCACCAAAAAGCATACAGATCATTTGACCATCATAAGAAACAACTATATATAAATTTGGATAAGTCGTTCTCAAGTTACGGTGTTTATCATGAGTTCTCATGTTTACGCCGGACAGACGGACAGACAGACAGACGGACGGACGGACGGACGGACAGACAGACAGACAGACAGACAGACGCCGGACAATTGTATATCATATATCCCGTCAAAATGGCGTATAAAAAGACCAATACGAATTTTACAATAACTGGGATATTCATTAGGGAACCCGCTCTAGTCATGCTTCAGTCGTGCCCTATTTAATTAACCAAATTTTTCCCACAAAAGGGGGGACCGCATCTCTCTCCCCCTAGTTTCGCAGATGACACTTCGTAATACACAAGACGAAGTCATTAAATGGTAAATAGAGTAACGATTTATTTCTATTGGTTTCTTTTGTTATAATATTCGGACAATTTTGAATCATTACCTGTTACCTGGTATCATTAGAGCTTCTTATGCAACTTGGGAGCCTAAGTGGTCAAGTGGTCTTATTAGTCCAACTACTATATCACAAGAGGCGGATTTAGGGGGGGCAGGGGGCCCGGACCCCCCCCCCCCCCCTTTTTGGGAAAAAATTTGGTTGCTTATATAGGGAATCATTGAAGCGTGACTGGGGCGGGCCCCCTCTTAGGTCAGTCAGTGGGCCCCCACTTATGAAAATTTCTGGATCCGCCACTGATCACAAGCCTGTATCAAAGTGGAAAGGGATTAATATAAGTTGCAAAACTTGTTTCCCAATCCACTATAAATATATATGTTTAAACTAAGCCTGTATCAACACTGAGGTTGTAAGTTCGACTCGAATCCACTCTAATTGATTGACTATAGGATTGTTAGTTTTATCTACCAAACGTCAGCGGTTTTTTCTGGTCTTTCCGGCTTCCTCTAAATACAACTGACCACCACTAAGTAGTACAATAGTGGCATACAACACCAATCAATCAATCTTTTTTTTTAACAATAATTACATGAGACAGGCGGGGTTGAACCATTTTTGGATATTTGAACCCTCACCTTTGTTTTAAATCTCAGCCGGGAGAAGGAACACAATTCCGATCGAGAGTTTTGTCATTACATTACATGTAAATTACTATGAACATGATCGAAAAAAAAAAAATTTGATGCTTGCGTGGTATGAACAAATTAAGTTTTCAGTATTTAAAAAGAAGTAGAATGTTTCTTTCCATTTAAAGGTCGTTACCAAACAAAACATCAAAACACAGTGACCAGTTTAAGTCAGTTTTCAACGCTATCAATCATGTTTTTCTTCTTCAAAATTAACACTACAAGATACGGAAATTCGGATTCTGAATATTTTTTATTGTCACCCGCTTGACCACAATGCAAATTCGGGATCAGAATACATATTTTTATGATCCCCCTATTCTAAAGTTAAATGGTCGTTCCCCTTGAGCATAGTCAATCAACTTTTAAGAAGGAAGGGGACACTATTCATAGTATAAGTGAGTGTCTGGATGGGGTTTACAAAAAAGGCCGTAAAATCAGTGGCGGATCCAGAAATTTTCATAAGGGGGGGCCCACTGACTGACCTAAGGGGGGGGGGCTCCAGTCACGCTTCAGTGATTCCCTATATAAGCAACCAAATTCTTTCCCAAAAAGGGGGGGGCCCGGGCCCCCTGGGCCCCCCCTAAATCCGCCTCTGAAAATGGTATCATGTTCTGGTTTTTTTTAAAAATCATTTGTATTTATATTTTATTTGATTATTTCGTTTATATAAGGAAAAAAGAAAAAGTGAAAAACAATTTGACAAAATGGAATAATGGGGCGCAATAGTTTATAAGTCAACTAAAAGATATTAAATAACAGACAAAATAGAGAACGAATAGAGGCAAACTAAAAGGGTATAAAAATTAGATAATAGAGAAATGAAAGACCCCCAAATTTGTCAAATTTTTAAAGATGCAATGAACTTTTTATAACAAAGTAATTAGTGTGGAACACACTTTTACTCTGCACCTTCCCGTTAACTACAAAAAAAAAAAAAACGAACCGCAGGCTGAGTTGTAGCACATGCAACCTAATTTTTGTTGTGTTCTTTTTTAATTGTTCATGAACATTAACAATGTGTTAACTGTTGATATTTATAGCCTTTTTCTTCTTCGCTGTGAATACTACTGTCACTCTAATATAATTATAATCAATTTAACTATTGTCAGTTTATTGTCTTAATTTTGTATGCCATAACCATTTAATGTAAATGTGTTTGTGCGAATAAAATATTGTCTATATTGTCTTTTGTCTATTGTAACAGATAAATTACTAAAAAAAAATTGTGCCAAAGAATATATTTCATTTATTAAATTATTTTGTTCTTGATATATATACAGTCTTTTTTTTTTTTTTTTTTTTTTTTTATCATACAAAGCTTCTGTTCCACTTACGTTGAAATGATATAAAATGATATATTCCTGTTTCCAAGTTTTTAGATTCCAAATTAACGGAGTGTATCCTGTAACTGGTGAAATATACACTCCTAGTCACTAGCCTAGCGTAAGCATTTATCTGTCGATCGATTTTATATCACTTTTACAGTCATCAATTTCCACAAACTTCGATAACCTTACCTCTAACCATCATTTATATATTTTAACAAATATGCAACAATTATTCATTTATTGAATAAACGGGTGAATTCGACAACATACTCGAAAAAACACACTTACAATTATCTTAAGAACAATTATGTTTATCAATCTAAAAATAGAAAACCCATATTTTTTATTTACGTTCGATATCTTCGGACGTCATCTCTCGTAAATACGATGATAAACGAGAATCTTCGAGTTATAAATAGAAACTCCTGATTATCCGAGAACATTCGTTTACTTTGTATATATAAGTAGCACACTATGCCAGTGTTAGTATCATAAACAAAGTCAAGAGGATATAAAGTCAGAACACAAAGTGATATTGCAAGACAGAATTATCGTATATAACTTAAAAAGGTAAGTCGTAATTATTTAATATTGAAATTTTGCATTATTTTCAGATAACTATACACGATTCAACAATTTTTTTGTGTTTGCTTGCATGACCCATATAAGTGTATTATGCAAATACAATTATTATAAAATAAACCTTCAGAGAATTTTGCTTAATTTGGCACCTGTTAGAAATATGTCAAAATTTCAAAATCAAGAATTCAGCGCAGCATACTTAAAAAGTGAAATAACAAAAAAATACTGAACTCCGAGGAAAATTCTAAACGGGAAGTCCCTCCAAATGGTAAGACCTAATCACATTCCCGACTTGATACAGGCATTCTTAAATGTACAAAATGGTGGATTGAACATGGCTTTCTTGTTATTAGCTAGTATTTTATAAACATTTTGAGAGGTGGAAAAAATTCTATTAGACTGGAGAGGACATAAAAAAAATAGATTGTGTCTTTTCTAAATTGGTAAATATCCACCACAGCCACTTCATTTTGAAATAAAAAAAATTCCCTGTACGTATTGAAATAATATAGTTTTTATATTAATTAATGAAATAAACTGTCGTATAATGAAAAAATAATAAACATATGCACCCCAAACAATAGATAAATGGTCAGTGCTTCAACCGAACGTTAGATGTTTATCAGAAACAACGACCCAACAACAACGACAAAAATAAAAGACATAATTTCATATACTTCGGATTATTTTTTTATTTTAACACGTACTAAGTCAACAACAATTTAACTTCAAAAGGGGGGTATGTTTTTTTTCTTAGTCAGAACTTTTATTCACACAAAGCGCATAAAAAATTATTGTAGTTTTTCAACTCGATCAATCAGATGATTTTAAAAATTTAACAGTATTAGCTATAAGGTATGGGATAATTTGCATTCAGAATTTTTTTGTCATCTGCTTGACCAGAACATTTGTCAGTTTTCATCAAATTGGGTAGCAGAATTTATTTTAGAAAGAAAATATACCCATCCCCCCTTTTTCCTGGACGTTTAATGGTCGTTTCCTAACTGTTTATTTCTGCTTTAAGAAAAAAATACATTACATGAATTGTTAGATGAAAATACTATTATTATATTTTTTAGAGTACGAATCAAAGATGGCAGGAAAATCTCCAGCAATTGGAATTGATCTTGGAACAACATATTCATGTGTCGCTGTTTTCCAGCACGGTAAAGTAGAAATAATTGCCAATGACCAGGGTAACAGAACTACACCCAGTTATGTTGCCTTCACGGATACAGAGAGACTTGTTGGCGATGCAGCAAAAAACCAAGTAGCACTGAATGCTGAAAATACTATTTTCGATGCCAAGAGACTGATCGGAAGAAATTTTACTGATTCAGCCGTACAGTCCACATAAAGCATTGGCCATTCAAAGTGATCAACAGTGGTGGTAAACCAAAACTCCAAGCCGAACACAAAGGAGAAACAAAAACATTTACACCAGAAGAAATAAGTTCAATGGTTTTAGTTAAAATGAAAGAAACTGCTGAAGCCTATCTGGGCAAGAAGATAAAAGATGCTGTAATCACGGTTCCTGCATACTTCAATGATTCCCAAAGACTAGCCACAAAGGATGCTGGGTGTATTGCAGGACTGAACGTACTAAGGATTATAAACGAACCTACTGCTGCGGCATTAGCTTACGGTCTGGACAAAAATCTTTCTGGTGACAAGAATGTTCTAATATTTGATTTGGGAGGAGGAACATTTGATGTCTCCATTCTGTCGATTGGTGAGGGTTCATTATTTGAGGTTCGGTCCACTGCTGGAGATACTCATCTTGGAGGGGAGGATTTTGATAACAGAATTGTTAAACATTTCATTACTGAATTTAAGAGGAAGCATGGTAAAGACATCTCTGGAAATAATCGTGCAATCAGAAGATTATTAACTGCATGTGAGAAAGCAAAGAGAACATTGTCAAGCAGTACAGAGGCAAACGTGGAGATTGATTCGTTGTTTGAGGGCATGGACTTCTACACAAAAATCACCAGAGCTCGATTTGAAGATTTGTGCGCAGATTTGTTCAGAAAGACAATGGAGCCGGTTGAAAAAGCTTTGCGGGACGCAAAACTGGACAAGGGAAGTATTAATGAGGTTGTACTTGTTGGAGGCTCAACAAGGATCCCAAAAATACAGAAAATGTTGTCGGAATTCATGAATGGAAAGGAATTGAACAAATCTGTCAATCCTGACGAAGCTGTGGCCTATGGTGCAGCCGTACAAGCAGCTATCCTATCAGGTGATCGTAGTGACGTCATTAAAGATGTTTTGTTAGTAGACGTGGCTCCACTGTCCCTTGGAATCGAAACAGCCGGTGGTGTCATGACAAAACTAATTGAAAGGAATACAAAGATCCCTGCAAAAGCCTCCAACACTTTCACAACATATTCAGATAACCAGCCAGCAGTAAGCATTCAAGTTTTCGAAGGAGAAAGAGCAATGACCAAAGACAATAATACTCTTGGAAAATTCGACTTGACTGGTATACCTCCAGCTCCCCGTGGTGTACCTCAAATCGACGTAGAATTTAACATTGATGCAAATGGACTTTTACACGTATCGGCTAAAGACAAAAGTACAGGAAATACAAAGCAAATTACAATCACAAATGACAGAGGAAGGCTTAGCAAAGAAGACATTGATAGAATGGTTTCCGAAGCAGAGAAATACAAAGACGAAGATGAAAAACAAAAACAGCGAGTTTCATCAAGGAATCAACTTGAGAACTATATTTTCAGTGTTAAACAAGCGACAAATGACTCTGGTGACAAGCTGACAACTGAGGAAAAACAGACTGTTACAACAGCTTGTGAAGAATCACTTAAATGGTTAGATCAAAATTCCTTAGCAGAGAAAGATGAATATGAAGACAAAATGAAAGAACTTCAGAGAGTATGTTCACCCGTCATGACAAAACTTCATGGAGGTGCCCAAGGTGGACCAGCTGGTAGTACTGGGGGACAACACGGGGGTCAGAACACATCTGGTGGACCAACTGTGGAAGAAGTTGATTAATAAACAAATACTTTTATAAATGACATTGCTTAAAGTGATTTTCGAGATTGCTAGTCGTTAACATATAATCATGCAAAAGAAGATGTATTGGATTTTGAATGGCATTAACATTGAAAAATAGTTGTACATGTGTTATTATAAGTTTTGTTATTTTTGTAGTTAAATAGTACAAAGCATTTTAAAATATGGAGTTATTTTGTAAAGAGCTTTAATCCTAAAATATTTAGTTGTACATGTATTGGCATTAACATTGAAAATATTTAGTTATCATGAAGTTTTTCAGAAGAAAGAACTTTAATTTAATCCATTTAGTTATTTTGTTATAAAATTTGTAAACTATTTAGTTTTTCAGTAATAAACTGTATAAAACATTTATTTCTTCATTAATTTAGACACTCTTTTCCAGTAAGTGACCTCTTAAAGTGGTGAATTATGTCAATGAGACAGGTCAGTATAATACCGACAGGTTTCAAACAGTTGAAACTTTACGTATTGCAACAATAACATGTGAAATGATTACCAATAAGGCCACTCTTCACTAGACAACAAATTCCGTAGAATGTAACAACTGTACATTCCTGGTATTCAAATGTGTAAGTTTGGGCGTTCCTGGTGAAGTAAATTTTCTTATTTAAGCAATAACTCAAGAATCTGAAAGTTGAACATATTCACAGTTACTGAATATCATACTTGTTAATTTCGTGCATCTGAAATCAAGCCATTAGTTTTCTCGTTTCAGTTGCTTGACTTTGATCAGTTCGGGTCCATTTGTATCTTGCTTTGCAGTTTGGGTTTTACAAATACGTAGAAAGTTAGAACTAAATGACAGTAGAGGATTTAATTTAACCCATTTAGTTATTTTGTTATAAAATTTGTAAAATATTTAGTTTTTATTGTCCACCTTGAGCACAAGGAATTGAGTAAGCCCAAGGGAGTTTATCTGTGATACCATTTGATTTTCATGGGGGGGGGGGGGGTAAAAAAGTCAGGATAAACTAAAAAAAAAAAAAACAGGACCGAACAGAGTGAAAAATAAAAAGGCAGGACAGAGATTACAGCTAAAAAAATGCAGGACAAAATTTTTCATTCTAGCCCCCCCTCCCCCCCAATGAAAATCAAATGGTAGCTCCCTAAGTTTTTTTTAATCATTTTTTAGTCATTGGTTATTTCATTCCTGAATGGGAAAGAATGGATATGCTGTATCATAGCAATGGAATGCCTATGGTTATCCGTTTGCTGTTCTTCATCTTAAAGTAACTTTTGGTTTTGATGATGCTCACTTTTTATCCTCAATGTTGTTTAGATATGGTGTTAGACTACAAGTTATACTCAACCTAAGGGCATTATGTTTTTCAGTTTATGTGTCCATCCGTCCGTCTGTACCGCTTCAGGTTAAATTTTTTCGGTCAAGGTAGTTTTTGATGAAGTTGAAGGCCAACTTCAACTTGAAACTTAGTACACATGTTCCCTATGATATGATCATTCTAATTTTTAATTCCAAAATAAAGTTTTGACCCTAATTTCACTGTCCAACGAACATAGAAAATGAAAGTGCGAGTAGGGCATTAGTTTACTATGGAAAAATTCTTGTTTTTTTTATGTTCATTGTACATTTGGTACAATAACTCTAGCATGATTTGACCCAATATTTTGTAACATTTGATCTAAGATTTGATGCAGTTATGTTCCCTTTTAATTATGACAATAGTACGTATCTCATTAGAGACATTTGTTTGTGAAACAAATATATAAATTACTTTTGAGGAATAATCACATACTTGTACTTAAAAGATGTATGGACATCTATAAAGGGAGAGGTTGGGTAAACGTCAATGAGAAGACAACTCAACAACAACAAAAAACAGACAATTACAAAAATTTTTTTTGTGCCCTATTTAATGGGTATTATGTTTTTCGGTCTGTCCGTCCATCCGTTTGTCTGTGCCTCTGTCCGTCCGTCTTTCCCGCCAGATCAATGAGATGTGGTATAGTTACAGATGAGTTCATGAGTATGAAATCAATTACATGCCACCGTACAGCCTTCGAAAATGAGAAAACATAGACTGTACAGTCGGCTGTAAATGACAAAACAATAAACGAAGAACAAATATGACAGACCGTAACTAACGACAACCACTTACAGGCTCCTATATCAATTCTTTGTGTTCTTGAAGTAAAGACATAAAATCAAATCCATTACTTAATTTTTTATTTACTAAGGCTTTTCCACCTCAGCAATCCAACGATTCCACCTCAGCAATCAAACGACATAATATTGAATTACGCACTCGAGAGTGTAGCCTGATAAAATTGAGAATGAAAATTAGGAATGTTTCATACAAGAATTACAAAGGCCAGAGGCTCCAGACAATGGACAAGCGTAAACATGCAGTGGGATTAAACATGTTTTGTGAGATCTCAACCCTCCCCTATACCTTGAGTCAATGAAGAATAAGCAAAGACATACATAGTCTTCAAGAAGGATAGACTACAGTGGTCCATACGATATGTCAAGCTACAAATCACACCGAGTCTAAATAAATAAATTTAACATGATATACTGATTGACTTTAAAAACGCAACACTCATTGTGTTTGTTTTTTTACCAAATCATCTTTGATTCTCATACAACTACTATTTATGCTTACCCATGCTTCTTTTTCTTTAGAAACAATCAACATCTGACTTACCTGTGTTTATTAAACATACTGGATTTTTGAAGAAGTTTCTTTTTCTTTAGAAAAAATCAATATCTGACTTACCTATCTGTATGGAACCCATTAAAGTTTTTTTTTTCAGTTTTTTTTTTTTTTGCTTCATGAAACAATTCTTTCAAGCCTTGGCCACACTTAAATCAGTTAGAAATGCTGCATCTCCATATTGTCAAGACTGAGGAATAAAAAACTGAATCAGCCCATAAGAATACTGTAAACAGTAAAACATGAACGTGCTGTAAACTTAAGAAACTTGTGTTAAGCTAGGTTCACACTGCCGATCAGATCAACTCGATCAAGCCCGATCAAAACAAATTACGTGATCGGGAGACTGGTCTGACTCAATCGACAAGGATGTTCGGGATAGTCTACCCTACTCGTCATCCATCTGACTATCTACCCGAGAGTTTTTGACATGTCAAAAACAATCCAGTAAGGACCGAGAAGCAAGTCACTCGAGAAGAGATCGAGAAGCAGTCGAGAAGCAGTCGAATTGAGTTTGGTCGGAATACAACAAAATTTACGATCAGTACTCGATCATTTCGACTTTTGCTCGACTAATGTCCGATCATTTCCAGAATAACTCGACCAATGTCCAATCGCTTCCAGATCACTGCGACTTCTATATTTATTTTACCCCAGACCAACTCGACCAATACCCGATCCCTTCGCGACAACATTCGACTACTCTTCGGTATCTACTCGCCCATACCCGAGAACACATGACTGCTACACGATTCTCTAAACGTTTGTGCAGGTCTGATTAACTCTCATAACTCTGCTTCCGCAAAAATATATTGGCAACAATATATTTAACTGTACACAAATTCCTCTATGTACAGTACGTGTCTTTACTTTTACAGGGAGAGGTAACATTTTAAAAGAGAGGCAAAAGACACCAAAGGAACGATCAAATGTTGAAAACAAACCGACACAGCCATAGCAAAAACCGACGACGAGAAGACAAACAGCAGTCCACATAAAATAGAAAACTAAAAACTTAGCAATACATAACCCCAAAAAAACATGGGATGAACTCATGTGTTCCGGAAGAGAAGAATATCCTGCAATGTTGGCACCGGCTGATTTTTCAAATATGAAAGTAATTGTGCAATAATATTCATTATTAGACTGCTGACGACTAAGTTATCTTTCGAAGTTGGTTTATAAGAACATCGATCAAGATTATATTTACCTGTTTTATGGGCTATTTTCTGTTTTTTTCTGTCCGTATTTTTCGTTTGTATAGAAATGTTTGTACTAGTATAAACAAAGAAGATGTAGTACAATTGCCAACGAGACAGCTCTTCACAGAACACCAAATGACATAGAAATGATTAATATATATATACATGTAACAACGAACGATACAAACAGTTCAGCGTGCACACGTTTTGATCATTTGATTCTAACATACTTTTGCAAAGTTTGCATAAACTTTGACAAACTATACTCTCGCTGCTAATACGTCTTCTGTTTGTCGTTCGTCGTTCTGTTAGTTCAAACGATGCATTTCTTTCTAACTTTAACATTAGATCAATTATCTAAACGTGTTCTTGCTTGTCATAACTCAAAATATTGTCTAAAATTACTATAAAAAAAAAGACCAATACACAGTAATTTCGTAGTGCAATTTTTTAGACAATAAATGAAAAAAAATCCCAGCTGCGTTTTCTCAATATTTTTACAGTGTGTTGTACTAGTTTTGGGACAAATTATATCAAACTTATAGAAAACTTTATCAGCTCTACCTCAAAATATGAACAATTTTATATTAAGGGGTCTTGAAATCTTTTGACAGATTCCGAAGTGCTAATTTTTTACCTTTTTCAGCTGAACCTAATCACTACTTTACATTAATATTTATGACCCAAATTTTTTACAGTGTCATTTCACCCCCTTCTTGCTATATGAGGAATAAAACATGGAAAAATAAATTTAGAAGGGATATAACAAAATTTCGTATGTAACACACTGTCAACACTAAGGACTATATTCGTTGTCCGGACAACGAAAATCAAAGGACGATAACTGTGTACTCGATCCTAATACAACTATTACATATCAGTGTCCACTATGAGGAAGTTTTTGTAAGCATTGGGTTCCTCTTTGTTAAGTTAGTGCAAGTCTCCCGTACTGCCCACATGTGGTCGGCGTGTCAGCCACTGCCTCACTTAGATTTCTCGGCGCCCGTTGCTGTCTACACCTGCTTGTTCGTTTTCTTTTCACTCTCCAAGCTCCGTTACCTGTTTCTCTGAGCTCTTACCACCTTGCCCACAAATCCAATTGCTTTATTTCGATCTATATAGATATTTTGAATGTATGATTTTATTCGGACCTTCTACTGAATATAACCAAATATACGGAAAATGTGTCCATGGGACACTGATAATACCCCAGCTAGCATAAGTAACATTATAAAGGGTCATTACTCAAGAACGGCCACCCAAATTTGCTTTTGAACTGTGTTTTATGGAAATAAGCATTGTGTATACGGCGTTTCATAAAATTTGGTTGAAGCAAAAAAAATTAAAGAACGGAAACTAATATTGTTGGGACGTACGCACATACGTTCGGACGGACAAGGGTAACACGTAATGCCCACCCCGAAGTGGCGAGGAATAAAAGTTTCGGACGTTTTTATACTAAAATTGTGCATACTCGACCAATTCCCGATTATCCCTACGACCCATATACGATCAGGTCGATCTGGTCTGGTCGAGATCAGACTGAGATTGTGAAAAAATTGATTTGGTCTAGCTAGTCGAGTAAAAATCGTGTAAAGATCGTGAACTGATCGGAATTATCGAATAAGTATTCATTTTGTTGTCGGGATGGAGTCCTGATGGGGTCGTGAATTGTCGAGTTAAGGTCGTGTACAGTCGGATGGCGGTCGGGTAGAAGTTGTAAACAGGCCCGATCAAGAATTTGGTTGAGCTTGGTCGTGGAAATTTGGACAATCGGGTTCATCGAGTTGATCTGATCGGCAGTGTGAACCTAGCTTTACTGTCCTTACTGTATAGGATGTGTTGTCGACAATCAATGACCAGATCAACATGCAGTCAATATAATTTGATTACCCAACGTAATTCGCCATTTCAGAATCTAATGCATCCTGGGTAATATTTTCAAAACTGTACACCACAACGTCCTGATTGGTTAAAAATGTCATAAACAATGGAAATTTAACCAATGAAGTGGCGTTATTTTCATTTTGGGGTACGAACAATGAAATTACCCATGATTCTTTAGATTCTGAAACGGCTAAATTGCGAGACATGTTTACAACTGGTAATGAATTTGCGGAATAGCATTGCGCACAGATTCATTCAATAAATGTTTCCCATGCATAAACTGTACTGCCAAAGAATCGGCTGAAGAAAAACATTTAAAGCCCGAAAGTTTCAACTGCATAATTGCCAACCCCCATAGTAATGGTTGGTACAAAGGCTAATTCAGAAGGTGCAAAACAGAACCCAAAACATGTCAAGCAGAATTGGTTGACCTTTCTGGCAATCATTTTGGTGTTTGTTACAAGCAGTCATTGCTTTTGGCGGTGACAAATTCATTCAAAATTTTAAAAAGAATAATCTAGTGTTGCGTTTCTAAAGTCGGTCGTTATAATATATCCAACTAAGAGACAACTATTTATCAGAGTCCAAATAAAGTTGATGCAAAAATTAAGTAAAAAAAAATTAAGCAACCATGCAGCAATCTCAACAATCTGAGAAAAAAAAAAATAATACCGCAAAGTCTGCTGTAAAAAGCCTCGACACGAAAAATGTTAAACAATTCAAAAGAAAACCAACAGCTTTATTTATAACGAAATAATTTTCGAAAAAACAAAACAGACATACAGGAATCATTGACAACAACGTAACAACCGATTGAAGCAAGTACCATCTAGAGTTCAAATACGTGGATGTTTGTGGTTATAAGCAACTATATGATCACAAAAAATGTGAAAAAAATCATACTGCCGCTGAAAGTCGGTTGAAATATGTAAATCAGATTTAAGAAAAAAACAACCGATAAATTGTAGACAAAACAATTTTCGAAAAAAAGTGTGGTAGACGAGAACCAACAACAACCACTGAATAACAAGCCTGTTTTTTCCACAAACAGAATATTAACTGATCGACAAAGATACCCGAGTCTGGGAATTCCCCTTCTAAAATTCGCATATAGTCTCCATGTGTGTAGTATCTTAAAACATCATAAATAAATTTCCAATTATGGGCCAATGAGAGCTATTGTTATTACATGTCTTTCGACCCGTCGTCATTATCCGTCGACCATGTATTTTTACAATAATATGTTTCTCTGAGAATAATGGGTCAATTGGAACCATACTTGGCCAATCGTCAATCCTCGGGAGACTCTACTCTCCCTATGAGGTACGTAATCGGCTGAGTTGTGACGAATGCAAATTTGGCCAAACATATCATTTGGCTATTTAATTGAAGGATTATTCCCAATGATCCTTACTTTCAGCCAACACTGAGGACATAGTTTAAAATGAAACACAAGGGTAAAATGCATGTTTTGTCTTCTTTCTTGAAAATCGTCACAAGTCGATAATAAACTGATAACGCCATGGTTAGAGAATACAAACAGACCGAAAGACAAAAAGAGTACAGAAAACACAACATACAAAACTAAAGACTGCAGCAACACAAACCCCATTTTCCATTTTGTTATGTCGAATTGTCAAGTGTGTAATTTGATATTGTGTCGTTGGGTTGCTGTTCCATTGATACATATCTGTAATGGTTTACTTTTTACAAATTTGGACATGGATGGAGAGTTGTCTCATTGGCATTCATCCCACATCTTCTTATATCTAATTAGGCTCTTGTAATGAATTGTTTCATTGAGTTACATGTATCTTGTTTCGTTACCCTAGGGCAATACCACTGCTATTGGACAATCTGTTATCTAGGTGTCAACATCTTAATACTAGAGATCAACTGCTACAGCCTAACCCAATTCCTTTTATATCCTCCTCGTAATCGTCCCAACTCGGCCGATTTCGTACCTCATCTAAGGAGAGAAGCGGTGTCACCCGAGGATTGCCGATTGATCCTCCTCGGACATTTAGCCCTACTTTTCTAGTAATTTATACGTCCCTGGTATTCAATTTTATAAGTTTGATCGTTCCTGATGAAGTTTAGCTCTGTCCAGAAAGCGCCTTTGACGCTCACAATTCCTGGTAATAAGATGTTAGAGTTTAAGCTTTCGTGATGAAGTCAAATCCAGGAAAGCGCTTTTGACGCTCAAAATTTATTACGTGCATGTCATAATCATTTTTTTTGAAGCAATACCACAAGAATTTGAAAATTGAATATATACACTCTTCTTTTTTTTTTTTTGGGGGGGGGGGGGCTCTTTTTAGTTTGATCATCAGCGTGAGCCAAGACTCCGTGTTGAGAGAGAGTACTTTGACCTGTAATTGTTTACTTTTACAAATTGTGACGTGGATAAAGAGTTTTCTCATTGGCACACAAACCACATCTTCTTATGTCTATTAACAGTTGCTGTCTATCATACTTGTTTTTCATGCACCTGTTTTCCTGTTTTCCCGTCGCAGTTTTTTGAAATTTATCATTTGAGCCATTTATAAATTGCCTTGCAGTATGGGTTTTGTTAATTTTTGATGGTCGCACGGTAATTATTGTTGCCTTATTGGTAATCATACCACATCTTATAATGATAATAATAAGACTTATTGTTAATGTAAGATGACTTTCCATATGTTTAATTTTAACATTTGTGACTTGGATAGAGAGTTATCTCATTGGCAACCATACCACATTTTCTTATATAAATTTGCTAATTGTTAAATGTCGTACGGAGACGGTTATTAATTTTACGGACTTTGGTCTCTGGTGGAGAGTTGCCTTATTGGTAATCATATCACATGTTATTGTTACCGTACAATGAGTTTCAAATGTTTGAAACATCTCTCGATTTTAGACTAGTTTATCTCATTGACATAAATCACCTCTTGTAGAGGTCATTTTCTGGAAAAAAATGTCTAAATTACTGAACAAATAAATGTTTAACACAGTTTATTACTGAAAGACTAAATATTTTACAAAATGTGTATGAATATTTCAAAACTAAATATATCATAATTAAAGTTTTTTCTACTGAAAAACTAAAGGATAATTAAATATGTTTTAATGTTAATGCCAACACATGTACAACTTAAATATTCAATTAAAGTTTTTTTTCTACTGAAAAAAACAAATAACTAAATATGTTCAATGTTAATGCCAACACATATGTTCAATGTTAATGCCAACACATATGTTCAATGTTAATGCCAAAACATATGTTCAATGTTAATGCCAACACATGTACAACTAAATATAGCACTTTAAAGGCTTTAATATGTAACTTAAAAATAACAAAACTTATGATAAACACATGTACAACTATTTTTCAATGTTAATGCCATTCAAAGTCCAATACATATTCTCTAGCATGATTATATTTTAACGACTAGCAATCTCAAAAATCACTTTAAGCAATATTAATGTCATTTAAAATTTATATCTTAATCAACTTCTTCCACAGTTGGTCCACCAGATGTGTTCTGTCCTCCGTGTTGTCCCCCTGAACTACCAGCCGGTCCACCTTGATTACCTCCATGAAGTTTTGTCATGAAGGGTGAACATACTCTCTGAAGTTCTTTCATTTTGTCATCGTATTCATCTTTCTCTGCTAAGGAGTTTTGATCTAACCATTTAAGTGATTCTTCACAAGCTGTTGTAACAGTTTGTTTTTCCTCAGGTGTCAGCTTGTCACCAGAGTCATTTGTCGCTTGTTTAACACTGAAAATATAGTTCTCAAGTTGATTCCTTGATGAAACTCGCTGTTTTTGTTTTTCATCTTCGTCTTTGTATTTCTCTGCTTCGGAAACCATTCGATCAATGTCTTCTTTGCTAAGCCTGCCTCTATCATTTGTGATTGTAATTTGCTTTGTATTTCCTGTACTTTTGTCTTTAGCCGATACGTGTAAAAGTCCGTTTGCATCAATGTTAAATTCTACGTCGATTTGAGGTACACCACGAGGAGCTGGAGGTATACCAGTCAAGTCGAATTTTCCAAGAGTATTATTGTCTTTGGTCATTGCTCTTTCTCCTTCAAAAACTTGAATGCTTACTGCTGGCTGGTTGTCTGAATATGTTGTGAATGTGTTGGAGGCTTTTGCAGGGATCTTTGTATTCCTTTCAATTAGTTTTGTCATGACACCACCGGCTGTTTCAATTCCAAGGGACAGTGGAGCTACGTCTACTAACAGTACATCTTTAATGACGTCACTACGATCACCTGATAGGATAGCTGCTTGTACGGCTGCACCATAGGCCACAGCTTCGTCAGGATTGACAGATTTGTTCAATTCCTTTCCATTCATGAATTCCGATAACATTTTCTGTATTTTTGGGATCCTTGTTGAGCCTCCAACAAGTACAACCTCGTTAATACTTCCCTTGTCCAGTTTTGCGTCCCTCAAAGCTTTTTCGACCGGTTCCATAGTCTTTCTGAACAAATCTTGACATAGATCTTCAAATCGTGCTCTGGTGATTTTTGTGTAGAAGTCCATGCCCTCAAACAATGAGTCTATCTCCACGTTAGCCTCTGTACTGCTGGACAATGTTCTCTTTGCTTTCTCACATGCAGTTAATAATCTTCTGATTGCACGATTATTTCCAGAAATGTCTTTACCATGCTTCCTCTTAAATTCAGTAATGAAATGTTTAACAATTCTGTTATCAAAATCCTCCCCTCCAAGATGAGTGTCTCCAGCTGTGGAACGTACCTCGAACAATGAACCCTCACCGATCGACAGAATGGAGACATCAAATGTTCCTCCTCCCAAATCAAATATCAGAACGTTTTTGTCACCAGATAGATTCTTGTCCAGACCGTAAGCTAATGCCGCAGCAGTAGGCTCGTTGATGATCCTCAGTACGTTCAGTCCTGCAATACACCCAGCATCCTTGGTGGCTAGTCTTTGCGAATCATTGAAGTATGCAGGTACCGTGATGACAGCATCTGTTATCCTTTTCCCCAGATAGGCTTCAGCAGTTTCTTTCATTTTAACTAAAACCATAGAGCTTATTTCTTCTGGTGTAAAGGTTTTTGTTTCTCCTTTGTGTTCGGCTTGTAGTTTTGGTTTACCGCCACTGTTGATAACTTTGAATGGCCAATGCTTCATGTCAGACTGTACGGCTGAATCGGTAAAATTTCTTCCGATCAGTCTCTTGGCATCGAAAATAGTATTTTCAGCATTCAGCGCTACCTGGTTTTTTGCTGCATCTCCTACAAGTCTCTCTGTATCCGTGAAGGCAACATAACTAGGAGTAGTTCTGTTCCCCTGATCGTTGGCAATTATTTCTACTTTCCCGTGCTGGAAAACAGCGACACATGAATATGTTGTTCCAAGATCAATTCCAATTGCTGGAGATTTTCCTGACATCTTTGATTTGTAATCTTAAAAATATAACAATAGTATTTTTTAATTAACAATTCATTTATTATTTATTATAATTTTAAAAAGCAGAAATAAAAAATCAGTAAAGTGTTAGAATGAAAAATAATAAAAGTATGTTACAACCACGTATGTCATTGTTTTCTTTTTATTGTTGAGTCGCTGTCTCTGATAAACAACTGACGTTAGTAAAGGGGGCTCCTAGGTAAAAATCAATTTTTTTTTGTAATATAGGATTTTGCTATATTTTTTTATAAATGAACTTTATCATATACTCAAAGGAAAAATGAAATAAAACAATGGGGTCACCGTTCATTTAAGCTCACAATCTGCCTCCAAAAGAAGCATACATTTATGTTAATGTCCTTTTTTTCTGTTGAACTAATAGGAGAAATAGAGGCAATACCGAAATAAAAAAATAACCTAATTACAGAAATCGCTTAAATTTTACAATTATTTAGTTAATGTACAGCTTATATGAAAACAATGATAAAAAATATAGGTCACCGATGAGTTAAAAAAAGATATTTCAAATTTAATGCCAAAAAATGGCATTTTTGCACCAAAAGGAGATCATTTGTAGCTTTTTCAATGATATAAACATTTTAAAAGTCATCTGGGGCCAAACCGAATCGATCTTTTGGGTTGATTTTTTTTTACCATATCATAAAGTAATAACTAATAGTGTAATAAATAAAATTTGTAATGAAAAATTAAAGGTTCAATTTTTTGCTGAAATTTTTGTACCCACGAGCCACTTTAAGACACTGACAATTTATGATTTATATATTGTTTGATGCGCTTATGTTTAATTTTCATCACGATACAATTTATTTCATTGATTGAAATAAATACCACCTTTTATTTCAATGCATACAGGAACTAAAATTTCATAAAAATGAAGTGGATGTTTACCAATTTTGAAAAGACACAATTTGTTTTACGTCCTGTCGGTCCAGTAGTCTTATAGATTCTTCCAGTCTCTGAAAATATTAAAAGCATTCTAGCTAAAAAAAAAATAGATGAATGTTTTATGGATGCTGAGCTGCACCTAAGATTTTAACGAATTTCTAACATGTGCCAATATCAGATTCCATCTAAACAAAAATTGTATTGTTGAATCTTTCTGTTTAGTGTAGCGAAAGTTCAAACATAATGCAAAATACAATATTGATTAATTAATTTATTACATACCTGTTTTCGTTTAAACAATAATTCTGTCTTGTAATATCTCTTTGTGTTCTGCCTGTATATCCTCTGACTTCGTATATGATTCTAACACTGGCATAGAGTGCTACTTATATATACAAAGTTAACGAATGTTCTCGGATAATCAGGAGTTTCTATTTTTAACTCGAAGATTCTCGTTTATCATCGTACCTACTAGAGATGACGTCCGAAGACATCGAATGTAAATAAAAATATGGGTTTTCTATTCTTAGATTGATAAACATAAATGTTCTAAAAATAACTGTAAGTGTAGTCTTTCGAGTATGTTATCGAATTATAAGCGTTTATTCAATCAATGAAGAATTGTTGGGTGATTACGAATATGTTAAATATGTAAAGAATTGTTAAAGGCAAGGTGGTAGAAGTTTGTGGAAATTGATCGCTATAAAATTGAAATAAATTCGATCGACAAATAGGTGCTAACTGAACACCAGCTAGGCTACTGTGATTATTAGGATATAGCACCCTATACAGGATATAGTTAGACTTTAAAAACTTGGAAGCATGAGTAGGTCATTTTAGATCATTTAAACGTACGTGAGACCGAAGCTTTTATATAAATGTTCAAATTAATAGTCCAAATAATTATTTTTATTTTTTTTTGGACGCCTTATAGGGCCTTATATCATTTTTTATCGGGGGGGGGGGGGGGGGGGGGGGAGAGGGGGTTGTGTGTGTGGAAAAAGGGGTGATCAAGTTTTTATAATTCCAAAATGGAGGATCAATATTTTTTTGCACATGGAAATAGATATTTTGAGTTAAGAGACAAAAATTTCAAGAAGAACATTTCAACAGTCAAACAATGTCAAATAGAAATACATTTTACCACCAATCATATACAATTAAGTAAGACCGCACATGACTTTATGATGTAAGAAGCTGCCATTTTGTCCAAAATAAAACGCATTGGTGCTTCATAACTCGAATGATCCAGTCGTGATATTTCACTCACTTTGCTTAGATCACTTACATTTTCAAGCATTACTGCCAATGTTAGTTAAAATCAGCTTTATAATTTAGTTTGAGAGAAATTTAGTATGCATCAAAAAGAAATCTATAACAGCGACTTCAGTGATTTTGTCAAAAAAAAAATCAAATCACCATACATCATGAAATAATAAACAAAAATAAATTCTCCAATAAATGATCAAATATTTATCTACTAAGTAATTTGCATACAAAAAGTTAAATATTGACACAAAAGATGATTCTGAGATGACGACACCACTTAATATGATCACATATGTACCTTTCTGTATTCATTATAAAATCCATTTGGGTCCATTTTTATACCTCTCATTCCCTCAAAATTTGAACTTTTCAGGATAATCAATCAAATTTTGGGGTAACTAATCCATACAAAAGTTTACCAGTTTCCTTTTAATGTGTATTTTTTTCAGAGTTACTAAGACAAGTATTCTCCAATAGTACAATAAAGGAAATTAGAAAAAAAAGTCAGAAAAAGCCTACGAAATGGAAGAGCTCTATTTCAAAGCAATTTTCCCTCCAAAAATATGTTTTTGGACTCAATCCACAGAAAAATAGTCCATAAGTGTTTTGCATATTAAAATTTTGGCATATTTAATAGAGAGGGATCATTTTTTTAATGTTATTATGGGGGCGGGGGGGGGATCAAATAAAAATAGAGAAATATTATGGGGGACCTTCATTTTTGAATTCAATAATTTGATATGTTATTTTTCTTTATTCTTTATATATAAGCACCCAATTATTATCTTTTCTTTAATTCATTGTATTTTTTCTCTATTCTTCATTTTTTGTGCTTTGTTTTGTACCATTTCCCCGTTATTCTTTGTTCTAAAAACTTATCATGCTAGATCATTGCTACTGGTGTTATTAAATTTCAGAGTAGTTTTATATTTAAATGTTGTTCTTACCACACAACAAGTCGGATTTGAATAATATATTTTTTTGTCGTAGAAAGCACAATTAAAAAAAACCAACTAAAAGCTTTTATAGAATACTCTTAACTTGGTTTTTTTTTCTTATCCTTGACCAAAATATTTATTCTGCAAAGTTGGGAAATCCGATATTATAGTCCAAAAAGGCATACATTTACATCAGAATTATTCAATACTCTTATATAGTTTTCACTCAGTAACATGTCTTGCTAGCAATCCTTTGAAATCCTTTATATCAATTATTATTTTATTGTACCATTGTGTACGTACACGTGTGTTATTTTGATCATTTATTAGTGGTAAATGTTTTCTGTACTATTTTTATTATACGTTCTGTTATGTATATCTTTAGACCCATCTTGCCCAATTACAGGAATCAAAGCGAGGGTTCACGTCATACTAACTGGTTTTTAATCCCATCTTGCCCAGTTTCAGGAATCAAGGCGAGGGTTCGCATCTCAATAACTGAATTAATCCCATCCTACTCCATTGCAGGAATCACGCCAGTGATTGTCTTAATTATGACTCATAAATGAAGATATGTTGGTATTGACTGGAGATATGTAATATATGTAATCCGCAAACAGTATGTTAGTTTAAAAAAAACAAACGGAAAAGATAATGTTTTGGTCTATGATATTTTTCAAGACACACCTCGTTTTTTTTCTCTTCAGTTAACTAGCAGAAGCGAGGATTTAAAGCTATGAATCAAAAACATAAATTTCTTATTTCTATCATCGACTTAGATGTTTTGATTGGTTGATTAAGTTCTTAAAATTAATGTTCAGCAACAAATATTACAAACATACTCAATTTAATATTCCTGCATTGCTATAGACACTTAAGCATGGTCATACATTCAATGTGCAAGCTGAAAAGATAACATTATGCAGCTAGATATACAATTTTTCTCGGACTTTTACTTTTTTAATTAATTGTTTGCGTCAAGTAAACAATTCGTCGATATGTTTTCCGTATACAGTAACCATGGGTTTGTCATTGAAATAAACTATTTAATCGTTGGTTATCTTAAAGGGGCACTAGCTACGAGATATATAAAAAATCTAAAGCTTGATTTTTTTCTGTTCAATCAATAATGAAAGTGAAATAGTAAAATAACAATTCGCTTTTTGCAGCCAAAAAGGTTCAATTTTGTCAAATTACGCTAAGAAACATTGATAATTAGTTATTCACTTGCAAGTGAATGAGTCGACCTCTTTAAATCCGTATTCATGTGAACTTCAATTTAACACCTAGCTAGAGATCGACAACGCATGCATTGTACGTGTACTGGTAAATTAAAGAAAAAGAATGTCAATAATGAAAGTGAAACTACGGTAAATCATTTGATTACTAATTCGATGCACATAAAATCTTTCTTATACGGTTAAAAACAATGAGAAACATCTATTTTTAATTTATAAAATAAAATCAAACAGACCTATAAAAATCCAATTGCACGTGTTGGTTTAGTCTATTCATATCTTTATTTATGTTTACATCGCTTATATGGTCATCTGAGGTCAAATCAATAGTTAATTAGATGGCGTCTGGACTAAAATTCACACGAAACGAACCTATATATTATCTACCCCATGCTCTGTAAACTGTTTATTTTAGACTTTTGATAGTTTGGATAAATGTTTTACATTGTTATAAATCAAATATGAGATTTTGAGTAAAATCGGTGACTATAAATTTGACAGCTAGTGCCCCTTTAACGAGTTTAATTTTCTCGCTTGAGCCGGTACGGCGAAAGTGAAAAAAGCAATAGAGTTGAGATAACCAATGATAATCTGTTTATAGCAATTAAATCTATGACGACGTTGTCAATTTCATGTCAATTTCATTAGCAACGCCACGTTTTCTAGCAATAATTTTCATATCACTCGACTCCGCTGAGTAAGGAAATTATCAGTCAGCAAGATCAAAGCAAAAATTCGTAAATAGCGATGACCTATAAATCTTATTGTACATGTTATACACGTGATCAATATCATGCTTTTTTGTTGACATGTTTGCTATAAACTACACCTTCAAAACACGACAACTAATTAGCTGCAATACTTTCACATCGTGAAAGAAAGTGAGAATTGTTTTTGTAAAAAATGATAAAACCGTGCACAGAAGACTAAGTTTATGATATATAAAATTGAGAATGGAAATGAGGAATGTGTCAAAGAAACAACAACCCGACCATAGAACAGACAACAGCAGAAGGTCACCAATAGATCTTCAATGCAGCGAGAAACGCTCGCACCCGGAGGCGTCCTTCAGCTGGCCCCTAGTTCAGTGTTAATGTACGTTATAATAAACTCCGAATTATACATAAGAAACTAAAATTAATAAAATGCTTTGATGAGCGCAGCCTGATACGACCGCAGACGTCGAACCCTGAACAGTTAGGGCAAATTTGGACAAAATATTCAAGCTGCATACTGTTTAAATTTGGATTGGGATCAAATTTTTGACATAATAAAGGTTTCTGACACAAAATAAATGTGGTCAAAGATCTTACAAATCTATTGCGCATTACTGCGCAATTGAAGATTTCTTCTTAAAAGTTAATAAAAATTCGAAATTTGAAAAAAAAAAAAAAAAATACGAGTCCCCTAAAAAAAATGGAAAAAAATCCCCCCCCAAACTTTTTGAAAACCCCCTAAGAGCAATAACCCCAAAACTCAATCCCAGTCTTTCCTTTGTAGTATGAAACTTTGTATAACAATTTCAGAGAGATCTATACACTTAAACACAAGTTCTTGTCTGGAAACTAGAAAAAATGCTTGTTTTTGGCCCTCTTTTGGTCCCTAATTCCTTCTTGTTTTGGTAAATTAATCCCAAAACTCAATATCGGCCTACCCTTAGTGATATGGAACCTCGTGTTATAATGTCAGAGAGATCCATACACTTACATACAAGATATTGTCTGGAAACTAGAAAAATGCTTGTTTTTTTACCCTTTTTTTACCCTTAATTCCTAAACAGTTGGCCCCATAACCCCTTGAAATGAATCACATGCAACCTTCTACTCGTGGTATTAAGCATAGTGGTACAATTTCAGAGCAATCGAAATACTTATACACAATGTATTATCCTGAAGCATGAAACATGTTTGGATTTGGTCCCCTAATTCCTAAACCGTTGGGACCATCATCCCTAAAATCAATACCAAACTTTCTTTTTGTTATGGTATTGAACCTTCTTATGAAATTTCATAGAGATCCATACACTAGTCTAAAGTTATTGTCCGGAAACCAATGTGTCTTCGGACGACGCAGACGACGCAGACGACAACATCCTACCATTATACGATCCCAAATTTTTATTTGCGGTCGTATAAAAGTCATACAAGACTTACAAATGCCATACGCATTGATACAAGAATTGGATAAACATTATTTTTCACCAGTCACTCGTTTCATATGACCTTAAAGTTAAAACGATGCTTCCACCAAGGCTAGAAAAAGCTTTTTTCTTCCAGTGATTTCCTCTTGATTAATTGTGTGTTTGCTTTTCTGGAACCATTATACCATGTTATGTTTTAAACTTTTAAGGATATGTTTGGTTTGTATCAACGATATAGCACATCAGCCGACATCTTTAGTCGATACCTATAGTTGTTAATGTCTGTGTCAGTTTGGTCTCTTGTGGATAGTTGTCTCATTGGCAATCATACCACATCTTATTTTTTTTTTATATCGAATGGTCAAACATAATGTTACGAAAAAGTTTACAAACAAGAATACGGAATACCAAGTAAATTAAAAATGGTTAAAGTCCATTAAACCTGACGAAACCAAACGACTACTATTATATCAATCAAACAAACGACTGGCAAACAAGTGCCATATTCCTGACCAAGAATCAAATTGTGGGTTTCACTGGTTTTATAGCTAGCTAAACATTCAACTTATACATTGTTCATAGTTCCGATATTCGACGAACATGTCTGAAAAAGATAAGTTTTCAAACATGATGTTGGATATTCAACAAAAACGTAATGTGAAAGAGTGACATTAATTGTAGGGAAATGCTGAAATATTCATAACCTAAGATATTCAAATTAACAAATATATCACCCAAATTGAAAGAAAATTAGAAGATGATATTGTAAAATGGGATGTGGATTTCTAATCAGTAAAATTATTATTACAACATAAATAAAGGCAACAGAAGTATACCGGTGTTCAAAAGTCATACATTGATTGAAATAATACAAATCCGAGTTACGAACAAAAAAAAAGAGGGAAACACATCAAGTATAACAGGAAAACAAAGAAAAAACAGACACATATAACATCACAATTATAATATAGATGATTTATTTCAATGTCAATTAATGCATATAATAATCTTACATTATTTCACAAATGATGCAAAATGATTAATAAACAATATATACATGCAACACAACAAGTATGTACAATAATAGTATACCGGTGTGCATAAGTCATAAACGATTGATAGAAAACAGATCCGAGTTACAACCCATACCGAGAGAAACACATCAACTGTAAGAGGAAAACAAATGAACAACAGGAACACCGAAGAGCAACAAAAACAAACACCAAAACACATAAAAACGAAATGTTTGATAACAACTGTTATATTCCTGACTTGGTACAGTACATTTTAAGAAAAAAATGACGGGTTGAACATGGTTTAATGACTAGCCAAATCTCCCGCTTTATGACAATGTTAAACAATATAACTAAAATGATAACACTGCATGACAGAAATAAAGCACACACTTAACAAGAAAATTTAGAACAGAGTAACGTACAATCAAATAATATAATAGTCGATGCAACATGCAAACCGGAGAATAACAATACACATATTCCATCAACGACACACACCATCGGACATAAAAAAACCAGTGACACGCTAATGTAACTAGCATGCAATCTCGAGTCCCATTAAATGACCATGACACTATTCGTCCAAACACTTTTAATGACAATGATGTTATGGAAAGGCAATTTTTATAATTATTTGGAGGACAAATGATAAGACATTAAAGATTATCAAACCGAAACCATAACAGAAACTTTAGAAAAATAAATACATGAATGTTGGATGTACAAAATATCGAAACACGTTGTACAGCAATGCAAATTGTACGAAAACATACCCTTAAAAATAAAATGTTAAGTCCAGCATTCAAAATGTTTTAATTACAGTTACCATTATGTGTACATGTAATGATAAAAAATAATCTTTAAGCAACAATCATAAATACTCACTAGATTTAAACAACAATATTAAATCGTCAGCACCAAAAAATTATGTATAATACAGATATTTTTAATAGACTTTTAATTCGATTTCCAGATTATATACCATTAAAAAAAAGAGGGGTTGTTAAACTTAGAATTTTAAACTGTAATGAAATTTAGCAGTTGTAGTCTCTAGAAGGTCACGGATCCTATTTGAATAGAAAGAAAACAATAATGAGAGAGATTATCCCCTTAGCTATCTCGTATATCGGAAGCAGAATAAATATGAAAGTTTTATATTATACACATTAATGTATATCACGTCCTCTTTTTGTTTAGGTTTTAGGAATGTCCCATCTAAAAGAATATAACTGTTTTTCCTTATATGAATTAAATAATTATTCTATTCATATACACGGGCCTCTGAAAACAGAAAAATAACAGTTTTTCAGTACTCGAGATTACCCATTTTCTTGATTAAATTACTTTGTCGAATTACACACATGAAACCCTTTCGGGAATTAAGTTAGCAGTTCCTACTTAACAGTCAATGTCATATTTGGTCCAGATTGGACAGTCTTATTGATGCACTGGTTACACGATGTTCATCTTTCTGAAAAGCTCGAAGGAAACATTGTCTTGCTGAGTCTGTTTCCCCAATCATCTGATGAGCTATGCCAAGACAAATAATAAATAATGGTTCAGAATATGGGTTAAATCGATTAGTAGTAAAATGCTGTATGATTTCTTGTCGTAACTGCATCAAAGACTGTTTACATGATCTTATTTTATTTAGATGGAAGTAACATAGAAAACTCAGGAAATGTGCAAAAATCATAGGATGAAAAGGTATGGCTTGTTCATGTACATTTAAATGTAGCTCTTGTGGACAAATTTGTGAGTTGCTACAAAATTTAGGAAATTTGACTGTTACTGCTTTTGATAGTGTGCAAAGTTTCGCTTGTTTCAGCATATGTAGTAAATTTTCTAGGTTTTGGTTTAAACCTATTTGCCAATGATATATTTTTTCACTTGTACATTTCCTTAAGGAGTGATTAATGATATCTAATGATAACAAGTAATTGCCATGAACATAAAAGAAAGAAGCTAACAAAAGCCACCCAGCTACGGCATCTGAATTTGTACCAATTATCAGATGACTGAGGTCACGTTTGAATTTGATGTATTTTTGTTTGTTGTTTGATCTCGGTTGATCTTGTGATGTTTGCGGTACATTTTGGTTTGCAAATGAGAGCATTACAAAAAAGATACTTCTTGATATTCTAGTGCTTAAATGATGTAAAAAATGATACAACAGATTAAAAGGTTGGTGGTTGAGTGTAAATGTAGTGCTCATCAGTTTATGCAATAACACAACACGCCTACTTAACAAGGAATCTGGGTCGTTAAAAGGTTGTTTCATTACATCAAACAGAGTCTCTGACATCGCAAAACAGTATATTCCCTTTTCATATAGATTTTTTAGAATACGCGTCATTTTGTCTTTTTTGTAAACATCAAATCTTAGATAAAATAAATTATTTTTAGGAATAAAATAATGTAATAATGTTGAATATTCTACACAGTATATAAGTCTTTTTAAACAAGCCATAAAACATGGTATAATAGTGTCTGATCTCCACATTGATGGATTAGATTCTTCTGAAATCCAAAACATCAAGGTTTTCAGAAAATAAGAACAAATAAGATTTTTTAAATCTTCGTGCTTTTCAACAATTTCCTTCACCAATATTTTTAACAAAGCATAACATAATAATTGAATATGGTTGAAGGAAAATATAAGAACTTTTCTGCTACAGAAAATGACATTCTCCATTGAAGATGTTCATTGCTGGAACCTTTGTAACCAACTGGAACATATAGCACACCACATGAGATTATTTTGGAAATGAGATCAGGAGAAGGCCATATTGTTCGAGGTCTAATGATCCATGAGTGTGCTTGAGATATCCATTTGTCACATTTAAGACACCATGCAAGGTCGTGGGTGTCTGCAAGGTTTGAAATGTATGGTCCGTGAGTTTTGACAATACTAGTATAAGGAACACCATAAAGATTTGAAAATTGTTCCATACGATATAGTATATAGTTCACTTGAAACGTTTCTCCCAAAAAGTATATTTTTCATAACTATTTCAGGATCGAACGTAACATTATAATTTCTGCGAAGATGTAGTTGTGTGAAACAGGGATGTGTATCATCTGTGTCCATTACCAAAGGAATACACCGACCGGCTTGAGGAACAACATCTCTCTCTGATTCATAAACTTTGAACAATGGATCAATATACATCACATCATGATCACTACCTTTTATGTGTAGTCCTTCACCTTTACTACCACTTATGATTTTATTTAGGGTAGAGCTTGGAATCGCAAGGTCGTCTATTATGTGAGTAAACCTCCTAGCTTTCACGTCCTCCTCAGATCCAATTTTCAGGCACAGATACTTGTAAAAATGAAACGATAAAATGTTTTCGGCAGACATTTGTACTGTGTTTGTCAATCTGTAGAAAAGTATGATAATAAATATGCAAAACGTTTTATTAAACAATGTCATAGTGCTATTTTTGTGACAGATGATCATCGAGGATAGTGACTATTGTTGTTTAAGAAAAAAGATAGTTATGCAATAACCCTACCAAACAGTCAAGTAGAAAAAGCCTTCAGTCTATATAGTGTCCTTAAGGTATTGATTGATTTTTCCCTTTTCGTCATTGTTTAATTCACACTTTTCAAAACAAAAACACAAAAATTGGCAAGAGTAAATTTTTACCTGTGCAGTACTATAGACAAAATTTCACATAACATTTCATTGGATATAAGAAAATAACCATCACTGGTAGTTTACCATCAAATGTTCACCTCCTTTTGTAACTGTGTACAAGCTTTAGTAGCCACATAACCTCAAGTTTTCAAAATGTTCATATAAATATTAGATAAAAAAATAATGGTGCTTTGAAACACCCAAGATATATGTTTATGACCCAGATATTTTTTGCTACAACGAAATGAAGGATTAATTTCCTACAACTGTCAAATTCAAGGAATTTTTTGGGGGGTCAGTTTTGTATTCAGCGGGATATGACGTTCTATGATTTGGTGGTATTACATCTTAAAAGAGGGTGAAAGAACACATGGAGACCATTAAACCAAGGATTCCAATGTTTAAAGTTGAAATCCTCCCTTCCGCATATACAGACCCCATTACGAGGAGGTTGACCATTACAGAAGTTCTGTTTTACAGATACCGGTGGATATGTTCCAATTGTCGTTACAACAATCCCGTCCTATTTTTTGGCAAATGTGACATCATCAAAATAAGTGTTTGTATTTAAATGAGTAGTACGACGAGTATCACACGTTGAGCTGGATCTGGTTTCCCTGAGCACCTGATTTCAGGAGTTTGTTTACCTCAGTCTTTAGTTTTCGGTATCGTGTTTTGTAGACTTCTGCTAGTTGTTTTTTTGTCTTTTGGGTTAGGAGTTTTTGCTTACCTATTTTTTAAATTCTAGAATCGAACTTTTCTGTTGTAAAAAAGGAGAGAACCACGCATAAAATGAGTTTCTTAAATTCCTAAATCAACGATATATTTATAGCTTGACATAATTTATTTATAAATTATAATACCAACTTTGTTGAAATAAAATCATAACTGAAATATCCGGGGACATTAGTTTTTCTTTAAGGAAGTAATGAGTTAATACAGGTCTTGTATAGTAGATTATCTTACCTCTTATACATTTCTAGGAATATGATTGGTTAAAAGCGTCCGCGTGGAGACCGTGTATATTTAATATAAGGTTAGGAGGGAGGCGGGGCTCATTTCTTACACGGTTAGTAGTGTTGTTACGTCCCTTTATATTCCATATAAGGTAAGAAGGGAGGCGGTGCTTTTTTCATACACGGTTAGTAGTAGTGTTACGTCCCTTTATAAAAACAAAACAGTACTGAGAAAAAATGTCAAAGGTTTCAACAGACGAAGAAATTGATGATTAAGATTGAAATAAATTCATAAAACACATTTAAATCTAACAAGTTGTTATTGTTGGCATCTGTTTTTTGTAAAATCAATGGAAATATAGTTTCTTAATGCTAACAGTATTGAAGGCTTGCTCATTTTGATAGATCACTAGTCTAAATTTCACACGTTAAGATAGTCGGTAAGATAAATTCGTTACATAGTGTGCTAGTGACGTAATACGGTATATATGGGGTCAGTAAATTCCATATGGGGATTCGAACTTCGCTCTCACCCCATATGGAATTTACTGACCCCATATATACCGTATAAGGTCACTAGCACACTATGTAACTTATAATACAATGTTTTCTTTTAGCAATATGTATATTGTTTTAGAATATTAACATAATGAGTAACTGAACAGTATTATGTTTCGTGTGAATGTTGAAATTGATGGACACAACACGTGCGTCTGGCATGCAGAAAATTATCTCCCTGGTTCTTTGAATAAGTTATTTTAGCGTTTGAATTGAAATGTCTTACCTGACAATGTCAAAAAGAAATCTATGTCAATAGGTTTAATATGTATTCTCGATTTATTTTTACATTCGTAGTGCTCAATTGTTAGTTTTTGTAAGGAACTCCTCAAGCGATACAATTACGTATGTTATGTTTTATCAACAAGGAATACTTTCAAACAAAGATTATTGATATTAATCACACGGCACACATTTTGGATAAATGATATATCGTTAACTTACAATATTGAAAAGAAGTATGCATTACAAACATTATAAATGGCATCTTTACAGGAATTCCCAAGAGATTAAGTTTAGGATTTTAGGAGTTTTTGACATGGAGCTTATATATGAAAACACAATACTCATTTATTCAAACCTGCTGGGTTACCTTTATTTCATAAAATATGTTTTGTCATATATACTACATTTGTTATATTTAGTGTAATTCTCTCAGTTTTTCGTGTGTGATTACAACGTTGTATTGATTTGATCCCTCTTGATTCTTGCAAGGATGATTCGTAAAGAATATTGCAGGGTTTCCCAGAAGACTGCCCACAGCTTTGAACTTTATATTAGAGTGTACAGTATATACAGTGTTCATTTAATATGAAAGTAAACGAGGTGGTATTGTCTTTTCTATATTTGTTTTATAAGTTAACAGTGTGTTTATAAATGGGGTTCCATTAATGCATAAAGACTTAAAATGTCAAGTGATAACCGTAACGATGCTTTTTTTTACCTTTAAAATCTTATATTGAATACATGGAGGTAAATATACATGTATTCAGTTTAATTCGTACATGTACAACATACAGTTTCAACTTAGTTACATTGTATTTAACATATGATAGGGTAACTGTTTCGTATATAATTTCTTATGGTCTCATCAAAGATAAATGCAGTAATGATTGTTGCAAAATGCATGGAAAGAAGAAGAGATATCCTCGTGTACCACTACATGCCATTTATATCGAGCTAAACAATGGGTTTTTTTTCTGAAACAATTACACAATGTTAAGATTATTAAAAATGTATAAATATAGAATCATATTCAAAACAATGTGGTCCTGGCCATTGATTGACGATCTAAATTATCCCATTGACTGGGACAGATTAGGTGAACGTTTGTCTGTAACGACCATTGATAACTTCTTACTTATTATAGAATTTAAACTGTGGGGTCACCAAAGGTTCTTAACGCCTCTAATGATAAAAGAACTCGAAAAATTATTCAGGAATAACCTTTGTTTTGATTTATATTATTGATATAAATTAACACATTGTATTATTCCGGATTCGTTTTTCGAATTGCTTTATTTAGGTGTTGAGAACCTTTGGTGACCCCACAGATTCAGTGTCTTTAACAAGTACATAGTGAGCAGTGGTTGTTACCGACAAACGTTCACCTAATCTGTCCCAGTCAATGGGATAATTTAGGTCGTCAATCAATGTACAGGACCACACTGTTTTGAATATGATTCTATATGTTGATATAAAATAGCCCATACCCCACTTTTTGATACAACTTAACCAAGACATCGTGTGGTAAAACACAACTTAAAAATAATTGTTTTAATTTTGTTTAACATTTTTGTTTCTAAAGATCTGCGGTGTTGTACTTTGTTCATGATAAATATGTAGTTCCTTCTTACAGCAAAAATTCAATTGCCTTTATGGCTTTTTGTTTTGTTAGAAAGCTGTATCACTGATATTTATCCCGCATCCATTTTATAATATAACCTGACTATTAAGGCAATGCTATATATATAGCTTCCATTGCACTTGGAATCTGTTAACCTTGACGTCACTATAAGAAACTGGAAACTGAAATGAATCAATCTACATCAATATAAGATTGATTTTTAAAACTTAAATTGTACCCTTGTGTACGCTAGTATGAAATATCACATATGCATAAAAACTACACGATGACAAATATTTAAAATTGTTTGTCTAAATTTCGGAATCTTTTTCAAAATATATTCTAAATAAACAATATCTTCTAATATCACACATGTTAAAGTTGCATGCAAGCTTCACTCAGTTTTTATATTACTTTCAGACCTACGATTTTTTTTTATCAACGATTCTATCAAGTGATCCATACTAATTAATTAAATCGGTGATATCAAACCATACTAAATCCACATCCTCACGTACTAACGATCACGAAAAGTGAACAGCGACATTTAATAAAATTACGATATGAAGAATACATGCATAAATATTTATTAAAACGTTTTCATACTTGTAAATAGATAACTAAAAAATCTTGGTTCATCGGAATCTGAAAGGAAACATAAAAAACTATAAAGCTGATTTTTTTGCGGATCGCATCAACCAACCAAATAGTTTACTCTTGTTTCACTTTCAATGTTTTATTAAGTGGGTGATAAACAATATACATCCATTGGATTCCATCTATATGTATTAAACACTGTTAAAATATTTGGTCAGCATAACAAATTGCTTTAAGAATTGTATGAAATAATAGAGTACCTCCTGGTACAACGTTGGAAACGTCTAGTCAGAGACATGTGTAGTTTACTAGTATATGTCTATGATCTAGCGTATCATTAATGGTAATTTTCTTCGATTTTACTTGAATATCAACTACCGATTTTCAGCCGCTGCCTCACCGAGGATTTGCAACGAACTCGAAAGTTGTCTATTAGGCCAATGTTTCAAGATATTTTTCCATTAGTAACCTTACAATGAACTCACCTTGATACCAATATTGAACAATATTTACAACAAAGTGGCAAAACATAATGTGTAAGAGTGACATTAATTATTAAAAATTCCCAAATATCCATAATCTGAACGTCACTGATGAGTTATATGTAGACGAAACGCGCGTCTGACGTATCAAAATATAATACTGGTACCTCTGACAACTATTTACACCACAGGGTCGACGTCAATGCCACTGCTAGTGGACGTTCCGTCTCCGAGGGAATCACCAACCCATTAGTCAGCACATCGGACATAAATATTAATTATATTGTAATTTCTATAGATTAACTGTTTGCAAAAGTATGAATTATTCGAAAAACTGAGGATTTTCGTATCCCAGCCATAGATGACGTGAGTCGTTATTGGCACAAAACTTTGGAATTTTGGGTCCTCAAAGCTCTTCAATTGTATACTTGTTTGGCTTTCTCAAGGCATTGAATGGAACACACCACTTTTCTTCAATTTCATTGACTTCAAAAAGGCCTTTGACAGTATACATAGAGAAACTCTATGGAAAATTGTGAAATCGTATGGAATTCCACGAAAAATGTTGATGCTAATAAAAGCCTTCTACAACAGCTTTGAATGCAGTGTCATCCTTGATAGCTCTATCTCAGACTCATTTGAAGTTAAATCTGGTGTAAGACAGGGATGTATTATGTCACCAATCCTATTTCTACCGGCCATTGACTGGATACAAAGACATACAACATCAGAAAAAAAAAGGGGCATCCAGTGGACAATGTTTAACCAGCTAGAAGACCTTGATTTTGCTGATGACATTGCCATATTATCAACAACAAGTGAACACCTCCAAGAGAAGACCAGCATACTTAACAACTATGCAAAGCAAACTGGTCTGAATGTCAATGCCAAGAATACCAAGGTAATATCAATAAACACCAGAAATACAACACCAATAACAATCAATGATCTGCCAGTGGACAGTGTTGAAGATTTCACTTACCTTGGACGCATCATAAGTAAAGATAATGGGACAGGAAAGGATATAAAGGCAAGACTATCTAAGGCACGTGCAGCATTTGCAAGACTTCATACTATCTGGAAGTCCAACCAGTACAGTTTAAGGACCAAACTGCGAATTTACAAAAGCAATGTAAAATCTGTTCTGCTGTATGGTTCAGAAACTTGGCGTGTTTTAGTTAGTGACCTTCAAAAAGTAGATGCATTCCATACCAGCTGCCTAAGAAAGATCAACAGAATATTCTGGCCAAATAAGATCAGCAACAAGAGCCTTTTGGAGAAATGTAATGCTAAGAGTATAACAGCAGAAATTAAACAACGAAGGTTTAGATGGTTAGGCCATGTACTGAGAATGCTACAACACCGCACACCAAAAACAGCTCTATATTGGACACCACCAGGAAAAAGGAAACTAGGGAGACCTAGAATCACCTGGCAAAGAACTGTTACTGCAGAATTAGAAGCAATGGGTTACACCTGGGGCCAAGCCCAGTACATGGCTAAGGACAGAGAGAAGTGGAGGCAGTTTGTTTTGGCCTTATGTCCCACTGGGGATGAAAAGGATAAGTAAGTAAGTTGGCTTTCTTACTATTTTGATCTGAGCGTCGCCAATGAGTCTTATGTAGACGAAACGCTCGTCTTGCGTATCAAATTATAAGCCAGGTACCCTTGATAACTATTTACGAGGGTTGTCCGTTAAGTTTGAACAAACTAAAACCGAGGCTATAAGAGAGAAGCAAAGGAACAACAGAAACATAAAATCACAATTATAATCGAAATGGTTTATTTTAATGTCAATTAATGCATATATTATTCTTACATTACTTTTTTACAAATGATGCAAAATGATTTATAAACTATATTTACATGCAACACAATAAGTATGTACCATTATGTACTGTGAAAGAATAATAAGTTTCTATAAACAGCTTTGATATATCGACATCAATTTGTTAAATTATACTATGTTAAAGAAATATAATTCCGGTACATATTTTTTTACATTCATTGTTTAAAAGATTTATAAGACAAAATATAACGATACCCGTCATTAATTTCAAAACATTCACAGAAACGTCACAGTCTGTTGTTTCATGAAAGATATGCCATCTTCCTATCTCGACTTGTAAATAGTAGTTAAATCACATTCAAATTAACAAGACTAAAAATGGTAAACTAGAAAGATATTCTTCAAATAAAAAAAAAATATAGTTATTTTAAATATCCCATAAATAAAGGCACCATCAGTATATGGTGTTCGTACGTCATCAATCGATTGATTGAAACAAAAATACGAGTTACCACTCAAGACCTAGGGTAAAACATCAACTAAAAGAGGAAAACAAATGAACAACAGGAACACCGAAGTGCAACAAAAACAAACGCAAACACACATTAAAGAACTATTTGATAACAACTGCCATATTCCTGACATGGGACATTTGAAAAAAAATGTGTGATGAACCTGATTTAACGGCTAACCTAACTTCCCGCTTTATGAAAATGTAAACAAAATAGCGATAAAATGACAACATTACGTTACAGAAATTCAGCACAAACACACGAAAGAAAATTCATAACAGAGAAACGCACAATCAAATAATAAATAATATTCGACACAACATGCAAACCGGAGAACAACGACGAACATATTCCATCGACGACACACACCACAGGCCAAACAAAATAGTGACGCACTTACGTGACTTACATGCAATCTCGAATTACATACAATTACCTTCACAATATTCGTCCAAACAATTTCCATGATAATGATGTTATGGAAATGCATTTTCTTTTTACAAAAACAAAATAAATACATGAATGTTGGATGTACAAAATATCGAGACACGTCGTATAGCAATGCAAATTGCTATAACATATACCCTTAGAATTAACATTTTAAGTCCAACATTCATAATATTTGACTTACGGTTATCATTGTGTGAACAAAGTAAAATCACAAAAATACTGAACTTAGAGGAAAATCTAATCGGAAAGTTCATAATCACATGGCAAAATCAAATAACAAATCACAATAGTGATAAAAAAAATCTTTCAGCAATCATTATAAATATTTACTAGATTTAAACAACAATATTAAATCGTCAGCATAAAATAAAACAGATATTTTAAATAGACTATTTAATCGTTTTCCAGATTATACACAATTAGAAAAAAGGAATTTGATAAGATTTGGAATTTAAACTTTAATGACAGTTTATAGTTTCTAGAAAATCGAGAATCTAACTTTGATAGAAAGAAAACAAAAATGAGAGATATTTTCCCCTTATCTATCTCGTATATTGGAAGGAAAAAATATTGTACATATTTATGTATATTATGTCATCTTTTTTGTAAATTCTGTGTCACTTTAACCTTAATTGAATTTCGTAAAAATGTAATACTGTAACAGCGGACACAAGTGAAGAACAATGTTTATTTGTTTTGTGCTGGTTCTAATTATTAATTTTCACAAAGTTAGACAACCATTTTGGGAAACATCCGCAGTTAGGATTTCCCCATCTTTGAGAAAATAACCTTTTTTTATTAACTGAATTAAATAATTATTCTATTCATATATATGGGCTTCCGAAAAGAGGTAATAAGTTTTTCAGTACCCAAGATTACCCATGTTCATGATTATATTACTTTGTCGAATTACACGCAGTAAACCTTCTCAGGGATTAAGTTAACAGATCCTACTAGACAGTCAATGTCATATTTGGTCCAGATTGGACAGTCTTATTGATGCACTGGTTAAATTAAGTTCGTCAAACTGAGTAACTATAAAGAAACCGTTTCTTGCCCAGTCTGTTTCACCCATTATCTGACTACATATGCCAAGACAAATAAATGATAATGAATGAGACATTGGTCGCCATCGACCAGAAGTAATGTGTTGTACAATTATGCTTAGTACCTGAAACAAACACTGATTACGTGATCTTATATTATGTAGATGATGGTAACACAGGAAACTCAGGAAATGTGCGAATATCATAGGATGAAAAGGAAAAACTTGTTCACCTTTTTTTAGTTTAAATTCTTGCGGACTGATTTTTGAGACTTCAATAAACTGAGGATTTCTGACAGTAAATAATTTTGATAGTGTGCAAAGTTCTGCTCGTTTCAACAAATGCAGCAGATTTAGCTGGTTTTGATCTAAACCAATCTGCGAAGGATATACTTTTTCATCGGTACATTTCCTTAAAGCATGATTGGTAATGTCTAATGACAACAAGTAATTTTCATGAACATAAAGGAAAGAAGCTAACAGCAGCCATCCAGTTACTGCATCTGAATTTATTCCAATCATCATATGACTACGGTCCTGTTTGTACTTGTAGTATTTATGTTTGTTGCTTGATCTTGGTTGATTCTGTGAAATTTGCGGTACCTTTTGATGTGCAAGTGACAGCATGACAAAAAAGATGCTTCTCGATGTTTTAGTGCTTGATTTGTGTAAAAAATGATAAAGCCGTTTGACAGATTGAGGAGGAGGTCCATGTACAGCATTCGTCATTTCATATAGTGATAATACACATCTTGCTATTGACGAATCCGCGGCGTTAACATATAGTCTCATCATATCATTCAGAGTCTCTGACTGAGCAAAACAGTATATCCCCTTTTCAAATAAATTGTTCATGATTCTAGTCATTTTGTCTTTTTTGACTCTATCGAATCGTAAGTAGAATAGATTATTATCAGGAATAAAATAATGTAGTAATGTTGAATATTCTACACAGTATATTAGTCTCTTTAAACAAGCCATAAAGCAAGGAATTATTTTGTCTGGTCTCCACATTGATGGTTCCGATTCTTCTAAAATCCAAAACATCAAGGTTTTCAGAAAATAAGAACACAGTAAAGTGTTTAAATCTTCGTGCTTTCCCACAATTTCTTTAACCAAAATTTTTAACAAAGCATAGCATAAAAATTGGACATGGTTGAAAGAAAAAATGAGAATTTTTTCTGCTACTGAAAATGATATTCGCCATTGTAGATTTTCATTGATGGACCCTTTATAGCCAATGGGAACATACAGCACACCACATGATATTATTTTGGAAATAAGATCCGGCGAAGGCCATGTTGTTCGAGATCTTACGATCCACGGCTTTGCCTGGGATATCCATTTGTCACATTTTAGACAACATGCAAAGTCATGAGTTTCCCCAGAATCTGAAATGCATGGTCCGTGAATTTTGACATTTATACTATAACACAAATTACCAGATTTATTTGAAAGTTGTCTCATACGATATCGTCTATACAGTTCACTTGAAGCTTTTCTCCCCATAAATATATTTTTCAGAATTTGTTCAGAGATGAAAGTCAGATTATGAATATTGCCAAGACGTAGTTGTGTGAAACAGGGATGTGTATCATCTGTGTCCATTACCAAACAAATACACCGACCGGATTGAGGAACAACATCTCTCTCTGATTCATAAACTTTGAATACAGAATCGATATACATTATATCAAGATCACTACCATTTAAGTTTAATCCTTCACCTCTACTTCCACTTGTGATTTGGCCATTAAAAGTATGTTTCCCAAGGTCATCTATTATGTAAGTTAATCTCCTAATTTTTACCTCATCTTCATAACCAATTTTCTGGCACATATACTTATAGAAATTAAGTGATGAACGATTTTCCGCAGACATTTGTACTGGCCTCTGTCAATTTGTTACCTAGTATTTAGAAATCTGTAAAAAATAAAATGTCTACCAATGTCATTTTAATAATTTGATTGTTTGATTGTGGTTTGCTTAACGTCAAGTAGCAAATATGTCATGCATATTCAGGACGATTTAATTATTTGAAATATGAGGGATACTGACTATTTTTGTTTTTAACATTTGCTGTATGTGAAAATGCAGTTATTCAGAATACTCAACCAAAAACGACAACTACTTACATTCTATATAGTTGACTTGATAAAGAGTTGCTACTTATACATGTTATAAGCAGACTTTTAAACCAAGTTTTTTCAATGTGTAAAATTGAAGTCATTACTTCGAAACAAATCACGAGTTTATTGACCGTTATGGAATTTCTGTTTCACAGATGACGACAGATATGTTCAAATTGTTTTCCAAAATTTAAGTTATCAACCTTTTCCTATTTACTCGCGCAATACAATGGGTATCATATGTGGAGCAGGATCTGCATGCCCTTCCGGGACATCTGCCATCATCCCTGGATTTTAAGGTTTTGTTTTTGTAGCTCACTTTGGAAGGCAGTTTTGCCTTTTTAGTCGTTTTTGCTTTTTTCCCCTTACGTTGGCGTTCTACTTATGGATTGAATGTCCTTTTAGTATCTTAATTCTCTATTTTACTGGTATATGCAATTAATAGTCAATATGAAATGCCATCTGAATTTTAAGATATCCATCACTGTTGTATCGAATATAAGGAAGTTATGATTTGATGTTATAATTCAGATTTAAAATGCAATGTTACTACTGAAAAACTTACGATGACTCCTGTCAACTGTGTTTTTAATTGATCATTATAGTTGATGAGCTATACAATAGTCTTATGTCAAGTTTCAATGAGGTGTTTAATGCAGAAGCAAGAACTATTAAATTTTCTTTGCTTTATTTCGTATGAGTTTTTACTTCTACAAATGTCTTACCTTAATGTTAATAGCAGGTTTACTTTTTCTTTTTTCGAATTTCAATGTCTTTTACATCTGTCAGATATGTGTTTGTACCTCCTCAAAACAGAATTCAGTTCTTTATATAAGACATTGTTGTCGTAGATGTTTTAATTAAAGCAGGATACATTCAATAAAATATTTGATAAATCGAGTTTTCAAAATTACAATTACAAACCGTGACAGTAACATGAATTTATCTGTACAGGGTGCAAGACCAAAGTAAGACTGATTTCACGGATTACTTTCACTTTCTCGGGAATTTGCCTTAGTGATCGCGTGACGGATAGTCGACCTTCAAATAGATAGCAATGAAGTGCATGTGATAAAGTTACACCCTGGACCATATATTTAAGTTGAACAACCTTTTAAAGTTATTATCATTTCAAAAATATGTGTTTGTATTACTATTTAGCTGATATGAATATACGGTGTATTTATATATTATCTTTTGTAATATTCCGATGTTTGTCTTGGTCAGAAGCGGGGTTAGGAGTGAATAGGGCCCGTGTAAACCTCTTATGTGAAAATTTGATTAATTATTTAGAGAATCACTAATCACTAGCGGGCCCGCTCGTATGCAGTCAGTGTTCATGCAATTTCCTGGATCCGCCACTGTTGCTAACAATTATTAACCCAATTTTTGTTGATTTTAATTTGATTATTATTGCTTTCGTATATTTAAAAAAAAAAATGCTGGCAAAAACCATACTTAGATCATTTAAAAAGAAAGCAAAAACTAAAAAAATGTATTTCACCAAAATATCGTACTTCTAATAAACTAATCATAGATACCGGGATTAAATTTTGTATATACGCCAGACGCGCATTTCGTCTACAAAAGACTCATCAGTGACGCTCGAATTCAAAAGGTTAAAAAGGCCAAATAAAGTACGAAGTTGAAGAGCATTGAGGACCAAATTTCCTATAAGTTTTGCCAAATACAGCTAAGGTAATCTATTCCTGAGGTAGAAAAGCCTTAGTATTTCAAAAATTCATAATTTTTGTAAACAGTTAATTTATTGTTCTGACCATATCAATGATAACTCATGTCAGCACATAAATGCTTACTACTTGACTGGTGATACCCTCGGGGAATTAAAACTCCACCAGCAGTGGTATCGATTCAGTGGTTGTTAATAATCTTATTATAGATACCAGGATGAAATTTGTATTTCGCTCGACGCGCGTTTCGTCTACAAAAGACTTACCAGTGACGCTCGAATCCAAAAAAGTAGAAAAGCCAAATAAAGTACAAAGTTAAAGAGCATTGAGGACCAAAACTCTGAAAAGTTTTGCCAGTATAGAGACATAATTTCCAATTTAGATGCATAAATGATGTTCCTTTCATTTGCAATCCTAATAGGGTTCAATTAATATATCCGCAAGAACTTGAAATAAGAAAAGCGACATACACAGCTTCTTCTGCTGAATTTTTTGACTGATACCTCAAATTTGACTAAAGCGGTTATCTCAGTTACCAAATCAACCGCAAACAAGACGATTTTTGGAATTATCAATCTTGGTAGCATCATACCTACCTCTCCTATACGTTTATCGTTCTTTTCCTAAAAATAAATGTTCACCGGAAGATACCAAGACCTCGTTGATAAATATTTTGTATCAACTTTACAAATGATACACGATGGTCTTTCGATTTAGATTCTAGGTACTGACATTGATTGTCATCTTAATTTACGTCTTAAATTGTTCCTTTATTTGACCTTGTAAAGATAGCATGTGCTGTTGAGTCTTTTTTTTTTTTTTTTTTACTTATATCCATTTGACGTGGCTCGTGACTTTTATATTATGTCGTTGTATTATTGTGCAATAGTATTTTTTTATAGTGTTGTCTTTAGTTTTTACAACTGTGCTTTGTCTATATGCTTTTTTTGTTTTTGTTGTTGACATATTTGCATGTTTTTATAATGACTTATATTAAAACACAATGTTGATTGTTGTACCCCAATTTTGGACATTTACACATATTAGGTCTGTTTGCTGTGATGTCACATCGTTGTCAATATAACGGATTTTTAAGCGAATGTCATACAAGTGAGAAATTTAGCTAGCTATAAAACCAAGTTTGTTTTGTAATTATTTTATTTTTCAAGATGAAACATGTGAAATTACATAATACATTATTAGCCACAAAGTATAAAAAGTTAATTAATACTTGTAAGATCGATTAAATCATAATGGTATAATAAGATATAAATATTACTATTGATTTTGTTAATTAAATGCTGCTTCTAATAATTGCCACTTCTGATCCATTTTCATTTTTTATGTAGGGGTTAAGAAACATACAGAGTATTTTTCTATTTTAATCTAATACTTTAAATATTCTATCCCACCATATTTTGTGGGCAATATGCTCTTACATCTACATTTGTATATATAGTATTTAAGTAACAACAAGATATTATTAACTGTTTTACTGTTGAAAAAATCCTCAGATACACCTAAAACGACCTCTTTTGCACTAAAAGACAAGAAGATTTAAGGCACGCTATAAATCAAGTTAAATCCACCATTATCTGCATAGAAAATGCCTGTACTAAGTTGGTAATATGACAGTTGTTATCCATTCGTTTGAAGTGCTCGGTCTTTAATTAGGGACTTTCCGTATCGAATTTTCATCGGAGTTCTGTATCTTTGTTATTTGACTTTTTAGTACAAGTATATGAATTGGTGCTAAATAGGCCGTACAAATATTCAATTAATTCCGAAGAGAATGACCATTGATAGTTCTTGATAATTGCATTGACAAAACGGTTCTGATAAAGGTTGTACAAATATTTGGTTACGTATCAGACACGGTCGTCATTGTTTACAAACGCCCGCGGGATCTTAGTGAGAAAGCAAAGGGCAATAATTAATAAGTGCGGGCTCAATTTTTCTAAAATCAATATTATTATGCTTAAAAATTATACGTTTGTAACTTTTAAAACAGAAACAAACACTAAATAGACAGACATTTTCATGCATATGATTATGTACTTTTCCCATATTTTTTAGGCACAGTATTAGTTTAGTGGTGTTAAACTAATCGTTTTAATTGTTTTATTACTCATTTAAATTTTGTTTTATTGAAAAATCATATGTCATGTATTTTTGTATATAGATGGTGTATTGACCTTATATTTTGACCTAAAATTACAAGTCTAGAATTTCACAAAATTTTGTTTATTTTTTCTCAATTCTGCCTTTACTGCGTACTACTTCCTTAATCATAGAAACATGAGGAGATGAATGAGAATGTCAAGACGAATGCATTTAAATGAAGTTTATTTCACATCATAATATATAGTTTACACGAAGGAATCGTCAGAATAACAGTATTATACACACATGACACACGCTTTGAGTATTTTGAACATTTGTAATGAATATCTACTATTTAGTAAAATTTGATATTTCAAGGTTTACAAAGGATTCCACAAATTTCAACGAGTATAAAAACTCATCTTGTAAATAAGAGCACGCTACTTGACCTCGTCTATATTATTCATCCTTATCTTTCAAACAAAAACAAAAACTATCATCTTTTCATGCATAAATATACACCAATGCAGTTATATTGTCAAAAAAATAGAAAGGATCGAGGAATATGTGAACAATGTAACAAATATTATAACAAAAATTAAAAAGGTGAGACGGAGACATTTATAGCACATTTGAAATTATGACTAATGTCAGAATTGGTCAGAATCTAAAAAAAAACTTGAATAATATATGCATCACAACACAACTGGTATAGGGATCTCTGGATAAATAATAAAACTGTCCCTAAAGCACCTGTCTCCAAAGCATAAATTCAAATTCTTTATCCAAATATCAGATATTAAAGATTATTTTATAATCTCCAGTGGCGGATCCAGACATTTTCATAAGAGGGGGCCCACTGATTGCCTAAGATGGGGCCCTCTAGTCATGCTTCAGTGATTTCCTATATAAACAACCAAATTTTTCCCACAAAAAGGGGGGGGGGCCTGAAAATCACTCTAAATTCGCCTTTGATCTCCACGGGAAAAGCAGAAAAATTAAGACATTTTGAGGGAAAATTACAGTTAAAAAGTAGGAGGACCACTCATGAATACTTAATTTAACGTATGTTATACACTTATAAATGAATTATCCTTCACTCGGGAATTAACTTTACCAATAAACCCTCAAACAAGAAATGTATGTCTTGCAATAGGATTTATTACCAGGAAATAAATAATATATCTGAAGTATAATAATCGGAGAAAAAATTAAATTGAGATTTTCACATCTTAAAGATATAATTGTTTTTTCATTTAAAAAAAATGAATTAAAAAAAGTTTATTTTCATGAGCTTTTGAATAAAGAAAATGGAAAATGTGTATATATCGATACCACTCGTGTTCTCTTTTTAATGTACACGTGATTTTATGGGTGGCAAATCATTATAATTTCATTGGGTTCAATCTATCTATGCATCTCATTAAAACAAAATAATTGCACAACATAAAAATTTGTTACCCAGTAAAAATGACACTCAAACAGTTGGAAACTCTTGAAACAGAATTATTATTCTATATTTGTCAAATCATAATTTTTTAACTTGTTTGAAAACATAAAATAAGTAATAAACTGTTACGACCCTTAAAACTCTGTAGCCATACTGTGGCAAATTAACACCCCCTCCTGACCACGACAACCACCCTAACATTGTTTTGTAAAAGTACATATTGAAAATGCTAATGTATAATTTCTATTTTTGACATTTTTACTTATTTCGTCTGTTTATTTTGTTCAGGCATTGTTGTCAATATAAAGGAATTTGATGAGCTTGTCATACAAGCGAGAGGTTTAGCTAGCTATGGAACCAGGTTCCATCCACCATTTTCTACATAAGAAAATGCCTGTTCCAAGTCTGGAACATGACAGTTGTTGTTCATTCGTCTGATGTGTTTGAGCTTTTGATTTTGCTATTTGATTAGAGATTCTCATGCGTAGTCTATGTCATTAATAAACCCGTTCGTAAAGATGAAGTGAATAAAACAAAAAACCTACTCAGGAGTTAAGAATTAATTGTTTTGTCAAAGACCTATTAAAGATAGAACTTACTACATTTTGAAATAGTAGAAATCTAAGAAAATAATCTTCAGAGGTCTACTGTAAATTCAGAAATGATAATTTATTGATGCAAATACTTAGAAATGCAACTGGATTGGTATCGCAATAATACTAACTCGTATTCCGATATTTAATTAATTTATCGAAAATCGTAATGCCCAATCTCACATGTGTGTCCACTTTTCAAAATTTGCAAATGTATGCAATAATATTTGAATTTAAAACATATAATTTTTAACCGAAACGAAAGGCAAATGACATTTTTATGTATAAACCCTTCTTAAGAATTTGCCTGCCCTTACTAACGTTGGGCTATAAATAAATATATAATAAATTAAAGGCTTAATGTTTATTAAGTTAATCAGTACACATTGCAATCGGACAGTCTCATTGCTGCACTCGTTAAATTATGTTCATCAAGCAGAAGAGCTAGCTGGAAATATTGTCTTGCTTGGTTTGCTTTTCCAATCACCTGATAAGCTATGCCAAGACACGTAAGTTAAATTGATCAAGAAAGTGTTTTACATCGATTACTAGTCAAATGTTGCATAATTGTTTGCTGTAGCTGAAACAAAAACTGTTAACATGATTTTATTTTCAACAACGCATAGCACAATAACTGGGTTTTATTGAAGGCAAATATGAGACACTTTTCTGCAACTGAAAAGGACATTCTCCATTGTAGAATTTCATTGCTTGACCCTTTGTAACCTATGGGAACAAACAGAACACCACAGGAGATAATTCTGGAAATAAGATCAAGAGGAGGCCATGTTGTTCGAGGTCTGATGATCCATTGTTTTGCCTGTGATATCCATTTGTCACATTTGAGACACAACTAAAAAGGATATTCTCCATTGTAGAATCTCATTGCTGGACCTTTTGTAACCTATGGGAACATTTAAAACGCCACAGGAGATTATTTTGGAAATAAGATCAGGAGGAGGCCATGTTGTTTGAAGTCTTATGATCCATTGTTTTGCCTGTGATATCCATTTGTCACATTTTAGACACCACACTACATCCATGTTTTCAAATGTGGTTGAAATGCATGGTCCATAAATTTTCGTAATACTATCAATATTTTGCAAGTCTTCCATATAATTTTGTCTACATAGTTGGCTAGAAAACTTTCTCCTTAGAAATGAATTCTTAAATTTTGTTCCAGGATCTATAGTTAGATCATAATTATTGACAAGATGCCGTTGTAAGAAACATGAATGTGTATCCTCTGTATTCATCAACAAAAGAATGCGCTTACGGAATGGAGGGACAAAATTATTTTCTGATTCATAAACTTGGAATAAAGGATCAATAAACATTAAATCAAGATCTCTACCTTTTAACTGTAGTCCTTCACCTGTATTGCCACTTGTGATCTGGGTACCCTGGGTATTGCTTGGACTCCCAATGTTATCTATTATGTAAGTTAATCTTCTTATTTTCACTTCATTTTCATAACCAATTTTCTGACACAGATATTTGTAAAAATCCAACGATAAATAATGTTCCCCAGACATTTGTACTGTGTTGTATATTTGTATACTAAAAGTATAACTAATTTGAAAAATTTAAGAAATTAAACAATTTAATTGTGCTATATTTTGACAGTTGAATATTAGGGATGCTGACTATTATATTTTGTTTAAAATTACAAAAACCCGGATATTCAAATTAACTGTTCCGATGTATCAGAGACCACCACTGTGTTTCGATGGAGCCCGTGCAGGTGTAATACCACCAAATCATGGCACGTCACATCCGGTTGTATACGAAAGTTGGTCTAAAAAAATATTCCCTTGAATTTGACAGTTGTAGAACATTAACCCTGCATTTCGATGCATTTAAATTTCATAAACATGTATGTTGGGTGTCTGAAAGCATCATTCTTTTTTTATTTGATGGTCTTATAAAATATTTTGGAAAGTTAACGTTACATAGTTACCAAAGCAGGTAACCAGTAAATAACAGTGTAAAATTTGGGTTGTTTACTTCCGGTGATGGTTACTTTCTTATAAGCAATTAAATGTAGTGTGAAATTTTCACTGTAGCACTGGAAAGGATTAAACTTTATTCATGCAAAGTATTTCTGTGGTTGAAATAAAGGTAAATATTGTACACTTTTTTTTAAAGCGCAAATTTAACAAAGACTAATAGGGGGAAATCAATGGTTATATTACACCTGCAGCTCTGTCTTTTATTTTCAATTTTTCAATTTTGTTTGTCTTTTTGCATTGTTTTGGTCGTTATGGATTTATTTTGCCATGACGGTGAGAGTTTGTCTTCGACTGAGTTTTAAATGTCCTTTGGTATCTTACTGCTCTCTCTCACATGTAAATGTAAATTTTGTCTTGTTCTAGTGGGATATTCTAACGTGTCCATATACGTGTTATATTTGATACGCGATGTGAATAATAAACAAACAGCAATCAAACAAGCTAATTATTATGTAACAAAGGAGAACATCACAGGTCAAAGACAGACTTAAACGTCTAGGAAAAGTCTTTAATTTTAAATTAACTCATTTTTAGCTCACATGGCCCGAAGGGCCAAGTGAGCTTATGCCATCACGGCCTCCGTCATCTGTCGTCGTCTGTCGTCGTCTGTCGTCGTAAACTATTTCAAGAATCTTCTCCTCTGAAACTACTAGGCCAAATACTTCCAAACTTTAACGGAATGTTCCTTAGGGTATCTAGTTTATAAATTGTATCCGCAGTTTTGATCTATCAACAAACATGGTCGCCATTGCTAAAAATAGAACATAGGGGTCAAATGCAGTTTTTGGCTTATAACTAAAAAACCGAAGCATTTAGAGCAAATCTGACAGGGGTAAAATTGATTATCAGATCTATCTGCCCTGAAATTTTCAGATGAATTGGACAACCCGTTGTTGGGTTGCTGCCCCTGAATTGGAAATTTTAAGGAAATTTTGCTGTTTTTGGTTATTATCATGAATATTATTATAGGTAGAGATAAACTGTAAACAGCAAAAATGTTCAGCAAAGTAAGACCTAAAAATAAGTCAACATGACTGAAATGGTCAGTTGAGCCCTTTAGGAGTTATTGCCCTTTATAGACAATTTTTAACCATTTTTCATAAATCTTAGTTATCTTTTACAAAAATCTTCTCCTCTGAAACTACTGGTCCAAATTGAACTAAACTTGGCCACAACCATCATTGGGGTATCTAGTTTGAAAATTGTGTCCGGTGACCTGGCCAACCAACCAAAATGGCCGCCATGGCTAAAAATAGAACATAGGGGTAAAATGCAGTTTTTGGCTTATAACTCAAAACCCAAAGCATTTAGAGCAAATCTGACATGGGGGTTAAATTGCTTATCAGGTCAAGATCTATCTGCCCTGAAATTTTCAGATGAATTGGACAACCCATTGTTGGGTTGCTGCCCCTGAATTGGTAATTTTAAGGAAATTTTGCTGTTTTGGTTATTATCTTGAATATTATTATAGATAGAGATAAACTGTAAACAGCAATAATGTTCAGCAAAGTTAGATTTACAAATAAGTCAACATTACCGAAATGGTCAGTTGACCCCTTTAGGAGTTATTGCCCTTTATAGTCAATTTTTAACCATTTTTCGTAAATCTTAGTAATCTTTTACAAAAATCTTCTCCTCTGAAACTACTCGGCCAAATTAATCCAAACTTGGCCACAATCATCTTTTGGGTATCTAGTTTAAAAAATGTGTCCAAACAAGATGGCTGCCACGGCTAAAAGTAGAACATAGGGGTAAAATGTCAAAAACCAAAGCATTAAGATCAAATCTGACTGTGGTTGAATTGTTTATCAGGTCAAAATCTATCTGCCCTGAAATATTCAGATGGATCGGACGACACGTTGCTAGGTGGCTGCCCCTGAATTGGTAATTTTAAGGAAATTTTGCAGTTTTTAGCTCACCTTTCCTAAAAGGAAATGTGAGTTTTTCTCATCACTTTGCGTCCGTCGTCGTCGTCTGTCGTCGTTAACAATATTTCAAACATCTTCACCTCTGAAACTACTGAATGGATTTGGATGAAACTTAGCATGATTGTTCCTTAGATTAATCGCACAAAGTTTGTGCTTCGATTTTTGATCCGTCAAAAGACATGGCCGCCGTTACTTAAAGTAGATTATAGGGGTCAAATGCAGTTTTTGGCTTATATCTCAAAAACTAAAGCATTTAAAGCAAATCTGACAAGGGGTAAAAATGTTCATTAGGTCAAGATCTATCAGCCTTGAAATTTTCACATGAAGCAAACAACCCATTGTTGGGTTGCTGCCACTTAATTGGTAATTTTAAGGAAATTTTGCAGTTTTTGGTCATTATCTTGAATATTATTATAGATAAAGATAAACTGTAAAAGCAAAAATGATCAGCAAAGTAAGATCTACAAATAAGTTAATTTGACCAAAATTGTCAATTGACCCCTTAAGGGGTTATTGTCCTTTAATGACAATTTTTCACAATTTGTTCATCATATTTGCTAACTTTAAAAAATCTTCTCCTCTGAAACTACTCAACCAAATTCACCCAAACTTCATTTGAATGATCAGTAGGGTGTATAAAATAAAGTTTGTGTTTTATTTTCTATTTCGTCAAAAAACATTGCCGTAGGCATTGTTTACCAGGTGAGCGATTCAGGCTCTTGAGAGCCTCTTGTTTATATATCCGTCACTAAATAGTACCTAATACAGTAGTCACCCTTTATTTAAGTTAAGGTATATGTTATACAAAGTAGATATAATGCGCATTGTTAGTCCAGAAAAAAAGATACGATGCTTCCTTGCAGTTTCGAATTTAAATTGGTCTCTAAAGTTGTTTTGCAATGCAAAGTTTTTATGTTTTCCTCTATTGAGAAGTTTTATGTAAAAGTAAATCGACTGTCATCTCTATTTTTCGATTAGTTCCCCCCTCTTACGTAAAAGAACCCTGAAATAGTTTTATGACGAGAACCAATGTTGAGTTTTATGTAAATGCAACGTGTTTTATATCTCTGTATTTGTTATGCTTTCTTCTCTAAAGCGATTACAATAATAGGTCTTACCTTAATAGATCGTGTTACCAGGTTTAATATCTACTTTTGGTTTTCTTCTTACATATACAACTATATAATGTATTTCACAACTTGCGGACTCAAAGCAGCATTCAGATTTCTATACAATGTTTTGTTGTCGCAGGTGGATTAATGCAGGTTAAAATTGCAAATTCACTAACAATTTGACAAATCGACCATGTATTTTTAAATGTTATTTTTAACATTGATGTAAATGTGCATGGTTTAACCCAATATAAAGAGAAAGTACAATTTCATTGTTAATGTGGGAAATTCCATTCTGACCACGTGACACTTTTTTTTAACTTTCCAGCGCAAGTCTAGCAAATATTTTTATATTATTATTAAATGAAATCAAAGCCTAGATAAACAAAATTTGCGTTCGATCAAATCGTTACATTTTGTGGTCATATGTTGTCATTTAGTAAATATTATCGTAGTTTTAAATACACTTACATACAATGAATTGCAGATGCAAACCACTCTTTATATCTCTTTAGCACCGTATATATTTCCAGTAAATACTGGCAATAACCATATTGCCATCTTAACTGAATGCAAAAACTGAATTGTACGAACAATTGTAGAACTTCACCAAAAAGTCGTATTTCAATAGATTGTTATCTAAGTAGAATAGGCGATAACAGAGAAATGATTACTATTTACAGCAACAAAAACAATGAAAAATGATTAGAAAAGAAATGGGAAGGGAACAGTTCAGTTGTTCGCGTTAATCACTTCCAAAACATCCGAGCAGACTGTACAAAATAGACACAGTTTGTGCCTGTCCCAAGTTAGGAGCCTGTAATTTAGTGGTTGTCGTTTGTTTATGTGTTACATATTTGTTTTTACTTCATTTTTTTTTTATATAAATGAGGCTGTTAGATTTCCAGTTTGAATTGTTTTACATTGTCAATTCGGACCCTTTGATAGCTGTTCATTGTTGAAGGCCGTACGGTTACCAATAGTTGTTAATTTCTGTGCCATTTTGGTCTCTTGTGGAGAGATGGCTCATTGCCAATTATACCACATCTTCTTTGTTATACTGATTAGCTTAACTTCTGAAAAGCTATCATGTGTATCCCATATGTACATAACTGTTCAAATGACAAGCCTGTCAATACTGAGGTTGTGAGTTCGAACCCCGCTCGTATGGGTGCACTCCAATCTTAATTGATTATGATTATCAGTTTTCGTATCGAAGGTCTATGGTTTTCTCCGAATACTCTAGCTTCCTCCATCAATTAAGACTTGCCTTCACGAAAAAGCCCAAAAGCGGTGGTTTAAAGCGGCATTTAAACACATAAAATCAATCAACCAATTATAACTGTTTATATATACCGAGAATAATCCATTTGGATTGTTTCCATCAAGTCTTTTTGTACAATATCGATTGAGTTGTAAAACACTTTTTTACTTTTTTTTTATTTAATTGTTGTTGATATGTTATGCACTGATTTATATACACAGTGTACTCAGCTGATGTTTTCAATCGAAATCAAAAACCCAAAATCACAGAATTTAGGTACTTATTTCATTAAATCTGCATTTACTGCGTAATGCTTCTTTTCAATCTGCGGCGCAGAGTTCATATCCTTACCCTAAATGTTTTGCAATACGATACTTTATATGAGTATAATATTGAGCGAAGTGTTAAGTAGTATTAAACGGAACGAATATGATCCGTGCGCCGCAGATTGCACAATGAGAAGAATAGACTTACAAGACGAAATTTAAACCAGTTTATTTTATAAAATTGTAATAATTACAGCATTGCACCTGTATTACACATACACTTTGATAAGAATTTAAACCTTACCAATGATTATACTATAAGTTTAACAAAAGATTCTTTACATATCAATTAGTATTATTACCAGTCCAGTATATTATGTGGACAATACGTAATTCATCATTATCATTAAAACACAGATATGAAAACAATCATCTGTACATGCTTGAATATCCAACAATACATTCTATCATTCAAACAAAAATATAAAAACTATCATCTATACATGCATGAATATTGAACGATCAGATAAAAAAAAAACTGTTAGGAATAAGCCCCAAATGTAAGTGAAATACTCATTAGCAATATGTTTAAGCTTGTTTTAACAAAATTGCGCTAAACTGGCTGCTGAAAGCGAATTGATATTTCACTATTTCAATTTCATTGAATGAATGGCTGTTATTCATTTTAAATTTATTGAACCATAAAACTAATTTTTGACTCTTCACATTGAATAATGTTAAATGTGAAGAGTCAAAAATTAATTTTATGGTTCAATAAATTCAAAATAAATTATTGCTATTCATTTTAAATAAATTTCTATCAAAGTTAAGGCTCAAAGATATATATTAATACACATAACAACGTCTGTCATACACTTATCCATGTATTACCCTTAACCCGGAAATAAACCTGTATCAAATTATTCTATAACAAGGAAACAAAACCATTCGTAAGTATTTTTAATGCTCTTCAACTTCGTACTTTATTTGGACTTTTATAACATTTTTGATAAAGCGTCACTGATGAGTCTTTTGTAGACGATACACGCGTCTGGCGTAAATATTAAATTGTATTCCTGGTATCTATGATAAGTTTATTTTCAACAAACCAAAATATTTCATAGAATGTCTTTTGATAACAAATTGATCGTTCCTGGACCCACACTAACACTGTTTTCATTTAAATTCTGATTGTAAATGCTGATGTATCAATTTGGAAAGCATGTGATTAGATGTGAAGTGAATGACAAACAAAAACAAAACAACCATGAAGTTAAATATTTATTATTTTGTCACTGAACTATTCATTGAAATGATTGCAACTGGGTGGGTACCGCAATAATAGGAACTCGCATTCTGATATCAAAAGCACATATCCCAAATTGCAATCCCACATGTTTTCTACTTCAAAAATTGCAATGATTAAAACCACATGTTGTCCATTTTTTTAAAAATTCGCCATGATAAATGCACCCGATAATATCTGAATTTACAGTATATAATTCTGAACCGAAATCCAAAAGATGTGCAAATGACATTGAACTCAGCCATATAATCGTTCTTTGGGCTGGAGATAAATAGAATAAACAAAAGGTCATGTTCATTCAGTACAACTTAGTCTACATTACAATTGCACAGTCTCATTGCCGCACTGGAAAGATTTTCTTCATCAATCTGAGTAGCTAGAAGAAAACATTGTCTTGCTGAGTGTGTATCACCAATCATCTGATTACATATGCCAAGACAAATAATGGATATTAATGTGTCATAATATGTATAAGATTGAGTAGTAATACACTGCTGCATAATTGTTTGTCGTAACTGAAGAAAAGACTGATGACATGATCTTTGTTCATCCAGATGGTAGTAACACATGAAACTCAGGAAATGTGCAAATATCATAGGATGAAAAAAAAGAACTTCTTCAAGTTCGTTCAATTTTAGTTCTTGTGGACTGATTTGTGAGTTTTCAATAAATTTAGGATACATAACTTTAAGTGATTTTGATATTGTGCAAAGTTCTGTTCGTTTCAACAAGAGTAGTAGATATTCCTGGGTTTGATTTAAACCGATTTGCCAGGAATATAATTTTTCATCTGTACATTTCCTTAAAGCATGATTGGTAATGTCTAATGATAACAAGTAATTGCCATGAACATAAAAGAAAGAACATAACAGCAGCAACCCACCTACTGCATCTGAATTTGTTCCAATTAACAGATGACTCAGGTCTAATTTGTACTTGTAGTATTCATTTTTGTTGTTTGATCTCGGTTGATCTTGTGATATTTGCGGTATTTTTTGGAATGCGAATGACAGTATTACAAAACAAATGCTTCTTGATATGTTTGATCTTGAAAAATGTACAAAATGATATAGCAGATTGAGAGGTCTATGGTGAGAGAAAGATAAATTGTTCATTAATTCGTACAGCGATACAACACGTCTACCTAATGGGGAATCCATGACGTTTACTGGAAGTGTCATTATATCAAATAGAGTTTCCGACAGAGCAAAAGAGTATATTCCTTTTTCAAATAAATTCTTTAGAATGCGTTCGATTTTGTCTTTTTTATCAACATCAAATCGCATAAACAATAAGTTATAATCAGGAATGAAATAATGTAATAATGTTGAATATTCTACACAGTATATAAGTCTCTTTAAACAAACCATGAAGCATGGTATTATTTTGTCTGGTCTCCACATTGAAGGATCCGATTCTTCCGAAATCCAAAACATCAAGGTTTTCATAAAATATGAACACAATAAACTTTTTAAATCTTCGTGCTTATCCACAATTTCTTTTATCATGACTTTTAATAACGCATAACACAACAACTGGGTATGATTGAAGGAAAATATGAGAAACTTTTCCGCCACTGAAAATGATATTCTCCATTGTAGATTTTCATTGCTGGACCCTTTGTAACCTATGGGAACAAAAAGGACACCACAGGAGATTATTTTGGAAATAAGATCAAGAGGAGGCCATGTTGTTCGAGGTCTTATTATCCAATGTTTTGCCTGTGATATCCATTTATCACATTTGAGACACCACGCTACATCCACGTTTTCTGTTGGGGTAGAAATGCATGGTCCATGTATTTTCGTAATACCATCAATGCTAGGCATGGCTTCCATACGATATAGTCTATATAGTTCGCTTGAAAACTTTCTTCCTAGAAATGAATTCTTAATTCTTTTTCCAAAATCTACAGTTAGATTATGATTATTGACAAGATGCAGTTGTGTGAAACATGGATGTGTATCCTCTGTTTTCATCAACAAAACAATACACTTACAGGATTGAGGGACAAAATTACTTTCTGATTCATAAACTTTGAATGCAGGATCAATAAACATAAGATCAAGATCACTACCTTTTAACTGTAGTCCTTCACCTTTACTGCCACTTGTGATTTGGGTTCCTGTAGTGCTTGGAATCCCAAGGTCATCTATTATGTAAGTTAATCTCCTTACTTTCACCTCATCTTCATTGCCAATTTTCTGGCAAAGATACTTGTAAAAATCCAATGATAAAGTATTCTCTCCAGACATTTGTTCTGTGTTGTATATTTGTATTCTTATAGTGTAACAAATCTGCAAAATTAGAACAATTAAACAATAAACCACGATACAGTAGCAGGGGCAGATAATAACGTTTCCCTTTTTTTCGTGTTGTCTTTGCGAACTTCTTAATCAAAACTTTGTTATTTTACCATGATTCTAAGAAGAAAAATTACATTTCGCGGTGTCGCTTTAGATGTAGTCACATTTGCGGAAAATCCAAAGACGTAAAAACTCCCGTTGCGTGATTTTGAAAGAAAAAAAGTACTTGCTATGAAAATCGGCCATATTACGAGAATTTATATATTTTATAAATTATTTTCAATAATAAAAAATTCAACAGTATTAATTTGAAATATGAAAAAAATCAAATCCACATTTACAATATTGGTAGCGTTTTATTTCATATAAAAGATGAAGTAAATATATGTTTTAATAACAATACGTCGATGAGACAAAATCCTAACTACACAAAAAGTCCAATAAGTAATTTAGATATCAACGTACTGTCTCGGTCAAAATATGGTATTTAAATTATTGACAAACCCTAAATCGTACGGAGAATTGTACGGATAAATTTAAGAGACTATTCACAAAGTGACAAAATCACTTAGTAAATAAAGACAACACTTCTATACTGTTCTTAACCTTTAATATGTACATTTAACGGCATTTTTGAGAATTTAACCCAGTGGAGTATGTATATATAAACAAGTCTAAATTGAAAGCAGCGTTCAAAACTATGATTGGGTTGGATAAAAACCATATTTATATAAGAAGAAGAATTGTCAGTTAAAAAGACAACGTGGTAAGCCCCATACCATAGATCAAAGCAATCGTACCCGGTGAAATGCTAAGCATATCCCTTTGTACGTTTGACGAGAAAAAGAATTCGAAGTATCGGCAAATAGGAAATGGGTATCTTACAGACCAGAAAGTGATTACACGTTACTCAGTTGAGCAAGTTTCATTAAGACATAATTCGTTAAATTAAATATTTCGTAGCAATCTGACCCTTTCCCCTACCTAAGCAACCATTGTTTAAGTAGAAGTTATAATTTACTATGCTAATGTAAACTGGTCTGTATATATGACAAAGGACTCGCAATTTGATATCTAATACATACTCGCAATAATTAATAATCACCTTCTCATAAATTAAGGTACCAGTTTTTACCTTAGGTCATAGACAAAAAGAACTAACTAAAGAGCAGGTTTACTAATCGTACGTTATTCTTCATTGCAATTTTACAGTCTCAGTGCTGCACTGGTTAAATTAAATTCGTCGGACTGAGTAACTAGAAGGAAACACGAAACACAAGAAATGTGCAAACACCATAGGATGAAAAGGTATATATTCTTCCTTTCCATTTAATTGTAGTTCATAAGGACTAATAGGTGAGTTGTTAATAAATTAAGGATACTTGACAGTCAATGCTTTTGCTATTGCACAAAGTTTAGTTTGTTTGAATAAGTGTAGCAGATATTCCTGGGTTTGATTAAACCGATTTGTCCAGGATAATTTTTTTCAGTTGTACAATTCTTGAAGGCATGATTGGTGATATTATAACGAACGATTACAAGTAATTGCCATGAACATAAAAGAAAGAAGCTAACACAAGTAAAATTTGGTGAATTGCAAATGAAATGCTGATCAGTTTATGTAGTGGTTCAACACGTCTACCTAATGACGAACCTATGGCGTTAAAAGGTAATATCATTAAATTGATTGATTAATTGTTGGTTGCTTAACGTCCAGTGGCAAATATTTCATGCATATTCAGGACGAGAACAAGTTCACAATAAATACTATAGGTAGGTCTTGAAATAATAGAGGCCATCTGGGATGATGGTCGGGGAAATTTGGACTGCCACTGGAAAATGAGGGTATATTGGAGAGGGACAGAAATTTGGCATTGCAACTGTCCACCTACGGACCCCTCAAATAGTTGTTGCAAGGGTTCTTAACGTGCAAAGAGCGTTGCACTCTCCTTACACGATATCATTAAATAAAACAGAGTTTCTGACGGAGCAAATCAGTTAATTCTTTTTTCAAATAATTTCTCTTCAGAATGCGTGTGATGTTGTCTTTTTTGTCAACATCAAATCGCATATAAAATAAGTTGTTATCAGGAATAAATAATGTAATAATGTTGAATATTCTATACAATATATTTATCTCTTCAAACAAGGCACGAAGCAAGGAATTATTTTGTCTGGTCTCCATATTGATGGATCCGATTCTTCTGAAATCCAAAACATCAAGGTTTTCAGAAAATAAGAACACATTCTAATATGACGTGCTTCTTTAGCTTTGTAAACAACACAGTGATAAAATTCTCGATAAAATATACTTAGCGCAGACTCAGAGACATACATTATAATAGCTGTTACAATATACTTCCCACGTAAATCTACACGTATTGGAACCTAGTTGCAGACCCTTTGGTGATTTTATTGCTTCAAAAAGTGCAATTGAAAAAAGACAAAATAACTTTTATTCTTATTCATATGCATAATAAAAAGAAGTTATGCACAAGAGCTCGGAGAAATCAACAAAATAAAAATAAAATAAAATTCCGCGAAAGTCTATTAATCTTTTTGGCGCATTTAAGTCATTTCAAAACATGACGTCAAACAAATGAAACCGCGAAAGTTGAAAGTTTTCTGTTACGTGAGGTAGGTTTTGTTTTATTTTCTATTGTATTGCATTATTTGCATATTTACTCATTTCAGCAAGTTAACATGGCGTCTCCTAAGTTACAAAATGTCAACTTTGGACTTGACGGAAGCTTACGAGAAAATGTAAATTAAAAATGGCAAATGATGGGTTTGAGAATTTAAAGAATTAAAAAGTTTTTTAAAGCTTATTCACGAAATAACCTACGCAAGCTACATACTTATAAAGATATTTGAGCTTTATCTAACAGGGAGTTAAAAAAAAAAACAGCCACACGCACAGCATACCCACCCTCGCTTCAGTTTTTTAATGACCGTGTTTGTCCTATTATAATCGAAATAATTCATGGAAGCCATAGATTGTTGGAAATTTACACATGGCCTGGACCGTGATATTCGTTAATTTTATCCCTAGCTAACGCTCAAGACAAAATTCGAGCATCACGGCCCAGCTGGCCATGTGTAAATTTCCAACAATCTATGGCTCCCATAAATTATTTCTTAAATATATTGTTTAAATCTTCGTGCTTTTCAACAATTTCTTTAACCAATATTTTTAACAAAGCATAACATAATAACTGGGTATGATTGAAGGAAAAAATGAGATTTTTTTCTGTTACAGAAAATGATATTCGCCATTGTAGATTTTCATTGTTGGACCCTTTGTAACCAATAGGAACATACAGCACACCACATGAAATGATATTGGAAATAAGATCAGGACAAGGCCATGTTGTTCGAGGTCTAATGATCCATGGTTGTGCCTGGGATATCCATTTGTCACATTTTAGACAACATGCAACGTCATGAATTTCATCGGGGCTTGAAATGCATGGTCCGTGAATTTTGACAATACTAGAACATGAATCACCAAATGTATTTGAAACTTGTTCCATACGATATTGTCTATATAGTTCACTGGAAACTTTTCTCCCCATAAATATATTTTTCATAATTTGTTCAGAGTTGAAAGTCAAATTATGATTATTGCCCAGAAGTAGTTGTGTGAAACGGGGATGTGTATCATCTGTATCCATTCGTGAAAAAGCAGTTATTCGGAATTCACGGACGTCATCATGAGTAGATTGACCGTTATGAAATTTCTGTTTCACAGATGACGACAGATATGTTAAAATTGTTTTCCAAAATTTAACTTATAAACCTTTTCCTATTTACTCGAGCAATACAATGGGTAACACATGTCGAGCAGACTCTGCATGCCCTTCCGGGACATCTGCCATCATCCCTAGATTTTATGGTTTTGTTTTTGTAGCTCACTTTGGAAAACAGTTTTGCCTTTTTGGTCGTTTTTGCTTATTTTGCCCTAACGTTGGCGTTATACTTATGGATTGAATGACCTTTTGGTATCTTAATTCTCTATTTTACAGGTATATGCAATTAATAGTCAATATGAAATGCCATCTGAATTTTAATATATCCATCACTGTTGTGTCAAATTTACGGAAGTTATGATTTGATGTTATAATTCAGATTTAATATGCAATGTTATTACTGAAAATATACGTAGACCAGCTGTGTTTTTAATTGATCTCTATAGTTGATGAGCTATACAGTATTGTTATGTCAAATTTCAATGAGGTGTTTAATGCAGAAGCAAAATTAATTAAATTGTCTTTGCTATATTTCGTATGAGTTTTTACTTCTACAAAGGGATTACAGTAAAATGTCTTACCTTAAATATTATTACCAGGTTAACTATTTTCTTCTTTTTCAGCTACCGGTACAATGTCTTTTACATCTGTAAGATATGTGTTTGTACCTCCCTAAATCAGCGTTCATATATATATATATATATGATATTGTGTTGTCGTAGGGGGTTAAAGCAGGATAAATTCCACTAAATATTTGATAAATCGACCATATTTTCAAAATTGCAATTAACAACCGTGAATGTAACTGTACATGGTCAAAGACCAAATGTGAACGATTTCATGGTTTATTACTTTCTTTTTCTCGGGAATTTCCCTTACTGTTCGCGTGACCGATAGTCGACCTTCCCATAGATAGCAATGAAGTGCATGTGATAACATTTCACCCTGAACCATATATTGAATTGAACAACCTTTTAAAACTACTATCATTTATCAATATGTGGGTGTATTACACTTAACCTGATTTGAATATATATACGATATATTTATAGAAATGAATGTTGGCTTACTTTGAAAATTGTAAGTTTGTAAATATTGCGATGTTGGTCTTGGTCAAATGCGGTTTTAGGGGGCTGGAAAATTTGATTGATTATTAAGAGAATCACTAATCACAACAGGAGCGGGTCAACAATGATGCAATCAGTGCCCCCCCCCCCCCTTAACTGTTGGCTACAATTATTAACCCATTTTTTAAAATTTATAATTGCTTTTGTATATTTAAAAAAAGAATGCTGGAGAAAACCATACTCAGATCATCAAAAAAGAATGCAAAAACTAAATTATTATGACTTCACCAAAATATCGTATCTCAAAAGTTTAGTGAATTAATTACCTATTTTAAAAGATATATAGATGAGGTTCTTTCGATTCACCTTCTCAACTTTTCTTATATTATTCCATTGATATATCCGCCAGAACTAGAAATACTAGAAGCAACATACACGGCTTCTTCTGTCGATTTTTTAGACTGATACATCAAATTTGACTAAAACTGTAATCTCAATTGCCGAATCTATGGCAAACAAGACGATTTCAATTTTGAAATTATCAATCTCAGAAGCAATTTATCTACCTCTCCCGCATATAGGATTAAACGTTTCAAAACTGATTTTATATTCAAGAACTTTCAGCTCCTACTCAGACTATGTAAAACGTCACTATTGTATGAGCAGAAAGTTGATGAATCAGGGTTATATCTAAGAACTTCTCGTCCTTTTTAATAAGTTCATCGGAAGATACCAAGACCCTGTTGATAAATATTCCGTATCAACTTCACAAATACTACACGAAGGTCTTAAGGTACTGACGTTATTTGGTCATCTTAGTTACGTGTTAAAGATTTTATTTGTCCTTGTAAAGTATAACATTTGCTGTTGAGTCTATTTTTGCTAATATCCATTTGACGGGGCTCGTGACTTTTATATCCTGTCGTTGTGATATTGTGCAATAGTATTTTTTTATAGTGTTGTCTTTAGCTTTTACAACTGTGCTTTGTCTATATGTTTTTTTTTTGTTTTTCTTTGTTTACATATTTGCATGTTTTTATAATGACTTACATTAAAAAAACAATGTTGATTGTTGTACCCCAATTTTGGACATTTATACATATTAAGTCTGTTTGTTGTGTTGTCACATCGTTGTCAATATAACGGATTTTTTAAGCGAATGTCATACAAGTGAGATATTTAGCTAGCTATAAAACCAAGTCAAATCCACCATTATCTGCATTGAAAATACCTGTACTAAGTTGGTAATATGACAGTTGATATTCATTCGTTTGAAGTGTTCGCGCTTTAACTAGAGACTTTCCAGAACAAATTTTCATCGGAGTTCTGTATCTTTGTTATTTTACGTTTTAGTACAAGTATATGAATTGGTGCTAAATAGGCTGTACAAATATTCAAAATAATTCCAAAGAGAATGACCACTGATAGTCCTTGATAAGTGCATTGACAAAACGGTTCTGGTAAAGGTTATACAAATATTTGGTTACGTATCAGACACGGTCGTCATTATTTACAAACGCCCGCGGGATTTTAGTGAGAATGCAAAGGGCAATAATCAATAAGTGCGGGCTCAATTTTTCTAAAATCAATATTATTATGTTTAAAATTATACTTTTGTATCTTTTTAAACAGAAACAAACTCTAAATAGAAAGACTATTTCATGCATATGGTCATGTACTTTCATCATATTTTTTAGGCACAGTATTAATTTAGTGGTGTAAAACTAATCGTTTTAATCGTTTTATTACTCATTTAAATTTTGTTTTATTGAAAAATCATATGTCATGTATTTTTGTATATAGATAGTGTATTCACCTCATATTTTGACCTAAAATTACAAGCCTAGAATTTCACAAAAGTTATACACACACTTTGAGTATTTTGAACATTTGTAATGAATATCTTCTATTTAGTAAAAAGTTATCAAAAGTACCAGGATTATAATTTAGTACGCCAGACGCGAGTTTCGTCTACATAAGACTCATCAGTGACGCTCATATCAAAATATTTATAAAGCCAAACCAGTACAAAGTTGAAGAGCATTGAGGATCCAAAATTCCAAAAAGTTGTGCCAAATTTGATATTTCAAGGTTTACAAAGGATTCCACAAATTTCAACCAGTATAAAAACCCATCTTGTAAATAAGAGCACGCTACTTGACCTCATCTATATTATTCATCTTTATCTTTCAAACAAAAATATATACTATCATCTGTTCATGCATAAATATCTGAAAAAAAACTTAAATAATATATGCCTCGCAACACAACTCGTATAGGGATTTCTGGATAAATGATAAATCTGTCCCTAAAGCACCTGTCTCCAAAGCATAAATTCAAATTCTTTATCCAAATACCAGATAGTAAAGATTATTTTATAATCTCCAGTGGCGGATCCAGACATTTTCATAAGAGGGGGCCCACTCATTGCCTAAGATGGGGCCCTCTACAGTCATGCTTCAGTGATTCCCTATATAAACAACCAAGATTTTCCCACAAAAAAAAGGGGGGGCCTGAAAATCCCTCTAAGTTCGCCTTTGATCTTTAATGGAAAAGCAGAAAAATTAAGACATGTTGAGGGAAAATTACAGTTTAAAAGTAGGAGGAGCACTCATAAATACTTAATTTAACGTATGTTATACACTTATAAATGAATTATCCTTAACTCGGGAGTTAACTTTACTAATAAACCCTAAACCAAGAAATGTATGTCTTTCAATAGGATTTATTACCAGGAAATAAATATTATATCTGAAGTATTATAATTAACGGAGAAAAATGTGATTTTCACATCTTTAAGATAGAATTGTTTTTCATTTGAAAAAAATGAATTAAAAAAAGTTTATTTTCATGAACTTAAAAAAAAAAGAGAGAATGGAAAATTTGTCTATACCCGATATCGCTCCTGTTCTTTTTTTTAAATTTACACTTGATTTTATGGGTGGTAAATCATTATAGTTTCATTGGGTTTAATCTATCTATACCCGTCATTGAAACAAAATAATTTCACAACATAACAATTTGTGTCCCAGTAAAAATGACACTCAAATAGTTGGAAACGCTTGAAACAGAATTATTATTCTATATTTGTAAAATCATAATTTTTCTAACTTGTTTGAAAACATAACATAAGTGATAAACTGTTACGACCCTTAAAACTCTATCGCCATACTGTGTCAAATTAACACACACAACCCTCCCCGACCCTGACAACCACTCTAACACTGTTTTGTATAAGTCCTATTAAAATGCTCTTGTATATTTCTATTTTTGCAGTTTTACTTATTAAGTCTGTTATTTTGTTCAGGCATTGTTGTCAATATAAAGGAATTTGATGCGCTTGTCATACAAGCGAGATGTTTAGCTAGCCATAGAATCAGGTTCAATTCACCATTTTCTACATATTAAGAAAATGCCTGTTCCAAGTCTGGAATATGACAGTTGTTGTCTATTCGTTTGATGTGTTTGAGCTTTTGATTTTGCCATTTGATTAGGAATCCTCATGCTTAGTCAATGTCATTAAAAACCTGTTCGTAAAGATGAAGTGAATAAAACAAAAAAAACAACTCAGGAGTTAAAAATTATTTGTTTTGTCAAAGACCTATAAAAGATAGAACTTACTACATTTTGGAATAGTAGGAATCAAAGAAAACAATCTTCAAAGGTCTATTGTAAATTCAGAAATGATAATTTATTGATGCAAATACTTAAAAATGCAACTGGATTCGTATCGCAATAATAATAACTCGTATTCCGATATTTAATTAATTTATCGAAATTCGCAATGAACAATCTCACATTTGTGTCCACTTTTAAAATTTTTCAAATGTATGCAATACTATTTGAATTTAAAACATATAATTTTAAACCGAAACGAAAGGCAAATGACATTTTTATGTATAAACCCTTCTTAAGAATTTACCTGCCCGTATTAACTTTGGGCTATAAATAAATATATAATAAATTAAAGGCTTAATGTTTAGTAAGTTAATCAGTACACATTGCAATTGGACAGATTCATTGCTGCACTCGTTAAATTATGTTCATCAAGCAGAACAGCTAGCTGGAAATATTGTCTTGCTTGGTATGCCTTGCCAATCATCTGATAAGCTATGCCAAGACACGTAAGTAAAATTGATCCCGAAAGTGTATTACATCGATTACTAGTCAAATGCTGCATAATTGTTTGATGTAGCTGAAACAAAGACTGTTTACATGATGTTATTTCAGGTAGATGGTAGTAACACGGGAAACTCAGGAAATGTGCAAATATCGTAGGATGGAAAGGAATAGCTTGTTCAATTCTGTTTAATTGAAGTTCTTGTGGACAAATTGGTGAGTTTTCAATAAATTTAAGATACTTGACTGTAAATGATTTTGATAGTGTGCAAAGTTCTGTTCGTTTCAATAAATGCAGCAGATTTTCCTGGTCTTGATCTAAACCGATCTGCAAAGGATACAATTTTTCATCTGTACATTGCCTTAAAGCATAACTGATAATGTTCAAGGATAACAAGTAATTTCAATGAACATAAAAGAAAGAAGCTAACATCATCCATCCACCTACTGCATCTGAATTTGTTCCAATTAACAGATGATTGAGGTCTAGTTTGTACTTGTAGTATTTTTGTTTGTTGTTTGATCTTTGTTGATCTTGTGATATTTGTGGTACATTTTGATGTGCACAAGACAGCATTACAAAAAAGATACTTCTCGATATTTTAGAGCTTGAATGATGTACATTAAAATACAGTAGATTGAAATGTCGATTGTAAGATGTAATTAGAGTGCTCATTATTTCATGCAGTGATGCAAGACGTCTACTTGCTGACTTGGTGGCGTTAAAATCTTGTTTCATTAAATCACACAAAGTCTCGGACCAAGCAAAACAGTATATCCCTTTTTCAAATAAGTTCTTCACTATACTGATCATTTTATCTCTTCTGTTAACATCAAATCGTAAATTAAATACGTTGTTATCAGGGATAAAATAATGTAACAATGTTGTATATTCTACACAGTATATAAGTCTCTTTAAACAAGCCATAAAGCATGGTATTATTTTGTCTGGTCTCCACATTGATGGATCCGCTTCTTCCGAAATCCAAAACATCAAGGTTCCAGGATCTATAGGAAGATCATGATTATTGACAAGATGCAGTTGTGTGAAACATGGATGTGTATCCTCTGTATTCCTCAACAAAAGAATGCGCTAACGGAATTGAGGGACAAAATCATTTTCTGATTCATAAACTTGGAATAAAGGATCAATAAACATTAAATCAAGATCACTACTTTTTAACTGTAGTCCCCTGGGTAGTGCTTGGACTCCCAAGGTCATCTATTATGTAAGTTAATCGCCTACCTTCACTTCATCTTCATAACCAATTTTTTGACACAGATTTATGTAAAAATCCAACGATAAATTATGTTCCCCAGACATTTGTACTGTGTTGTATATTTGTATACTAAATGTATAACTAATCTTAAAAATTTAAGAAATTAAATAATTTAAATTGTGCTATATTTTTACAGATTTTAGGGATGCTGACTATTTTTGTTTAAACATTTGGTGTTTAAGAAACAGACGGGTATGCAAAATAACTCAATCTTAAGGGGATACGATACAGTAGCAGGGGTAGACAATAACGTTTTCAAATTGTTTCGTGTTGTCTTTGCGACGTTGTTAATCAGAACGTTGTTATTTCGCCCTACGGTCGGTCTTTCATTTGATCAGTCCTCACATCCCTCGGTGTGTTCTACAAGAAAAACCTTAAAATATACATTATCTATGACATAATTAGTATAGGTAGTAAATGAGCTATTAATTATGGTTTTAAATTCCTTGGACTATTATCTAGTTCCAATTTCATTGGACTTAGACACAATTTTATTTAAGAGCCAGCCGAAGACCACCTCCGGGTGTTGAATTTTCTCGCTGCGTTGACGTCATCTACTTTGCATAATAAACGTGGAAAATCACCAGACGCCCTATCAACTACCGGTATACGCACAGTAACAAAACAGCCTTTTACGATATGGGCATTCGATTTTGTCATCTTCTTATTGTACTTACGCATGGTGTTTTGAACAGAGTGTTTATAATTTTTCTCCACTATTTGCCTTATTTTGTCATGTGTTGAGTCGACATTTGTCAACGACAATGTTTCTGATACTGTATCAGTTTCTTCTGTCAAAAGATCATGCAGGATTATGCAATCAATATCTGCCTCTATATCAGGCCGCCTACGTTTTGCAACAGAATCATGATCCGTCTGTGAGTCATTGTCCGTCTGTGAGTGTATGTCTGTATGTGCGTCATTATCCGTCTGTGAATCATTGTCTATCTGTGAGTCTATGTCTTTCTGTGCGTCAATGTCGTGCTGTGAATCACTGTCCGTCTGTAGGTCTATGTCGGTATATGAGTCATTGTCCGTCTGTAAGTCTATGTCGGTCTGTGTGTCAATGTCGGTCTGTGAATCGTTGTCCGTCTGTGAGTCTATGTCGGTCTGTGAATCGTTGTCTGTCTGTGAGTCAATGTCGGTCTGTGAACCGTTGTCCGTCTGTGAGTCTATGTCTGTTGGTATATCCTCGCTTATAAACATTACATGCTTCTTCGTTGATAAATTCGTCAGTTGCGTTAGTTCCTACAAATACCCCATCGTTTGCCTTTTGACCAAAGACCGCCTCATATGGGGTTACCTTTATACTTGAATGATGTTGCGTGTTCAAAGAGTACTTCACTTCGAACAAATGTTCAAGCCAGCCAGAACCAGGGTTTTCAGATCGTTTTGCGGCAAGTAATTTATGTAATGAATTATGCACTTGCTCTACAAGACCTTGAGTACGAGGATGTCTAAGCCTACCAGTTATAATCTTGACATTTCCTCCGGGCCAAATCTTTATTGTTTCTCTTATAATATCATTGCAGAATTCACGACCATTGTCATGTTGTAAAATGAACGGAAGGCCAATGACAGAAAATACGTGTACCTTTAGATTATGTGCAACTTCAATGGCGGATCTACGTTCTTGTGGCCAGAAAAAGTTAAATTTGGAAAAAAGATCTATGTAATGTCCAATCCAGCAAAATGGACCGTCAGGATCTGCACGCTTATCAACTAAATCCAACTGACCCCTATGTATAAAATGTTTGGATGAAATCGGTTTTAGCGGTGCTATGTTATTTTGAGGTTTCTTACACCCACATTTTACACATCCTTTAATAAATTCCTTACAAAGGCTTCTCGGGACGCCGTAAAAAGTATCCTCAACATCTTTGAATAGTTTGTGATAACCTGTATGAGACCGAGTTCCTTCGTGAACTAGCTTTAAAGTCTTGAACATATTTTCGACTGTCACTACACGACGCCAGTGTGCAAGAAGGCCAGGTCTCTCTCATTCCTGAGGGGAAAAACGAAAGAAAGGTATAAGAAATAAACTAGTTAGAGTTACAGAATGAATAAAACGATCATTGTTGAAGGCCTAAAAATTGCTAACTTCAACGTCATGCGGTCTCTGGTGGAGAGCTGTGTCATTGACAGTCATACCACATGCATATTCTGATTTTTGGAATAACATTTTAAACTAAAAAACGTCTATTTATTTTACAACTATTAAAAACCATATAAGATGCGATGACAGCAATTAAAAACAAAAACACATATAGGAAGATTCTGAATATTGCGCTGCTAAAGAACTGCTAATGCTGATTTATGTAAAGATTAAAGATTAATCAAAGCCATAATATGTAGAATTCTAACCTCTTTTGTTGGAACACACAGCTCATTCTCTAAACCTAAAACGGCACAAGTTACAAGTTGGAATCCTTTGTCTTTGACATATTGCCGAAATCTGGGTGTATCTGTTTTCTGTCCGTCTTTATCCTTTCAACCTTTTCATCAGTTAGTAAAACAGTTGACTTCTTTTGTAAAAGTTCACTCAGAAATATTTGAAAGTTATCTTCCCAAGACGACATATTGCCATTCACTTGTAACAATAAATCGGTAATGACCATAGGACTGGTATAAAATGTGTTTACTATAGTATTGACCAGTGAGTAAAATTTACTATATGAAACTGTTTATTTTTATTAAGATAATTGTTTAATTAATTAATTAATCGACCTTTGATAGCGTCTTCTCAATGACGTGACAACTAGAAGGATCATACCTTATTAAAAGAAGTCTTAACAGTAAACGTGTTAATTACCCCGACCATACGCGTATGGTCCGACCATACGCGTATGGTCGGACCATATGAGTATATACCCATATGGTCATGACCATACGCGTATGGTCCAAATACTCATATGGTCCGGAACATCTATATAGTTGTCCTGATAGAGGGATGTTGCCTACAACTATTTAACTAGAGTTCCAATGTGTGGAGCTTAAGCCTTCCTTTCGAAACAATTAACAGACGAAACCACGATTTAGTTCACCATTATAGAATCTCTGTTTTACAGATGTCAAAGGATATATTCCAATTGTCTTGTCCTAATGGGCTATTCTAATGTCAATAATACATGTTATATTTGATACGTGAATAATAAACAAACATCAATCAAACAAGCTAATTATGATGTAACAAAGGAGAACATCACAGGTCAAAGACAGACTCGAACGACTAGGAAAAGTGTTCGATTTTAAATCAACTCATTTTAATATATCCGTTACTGAATAGTACCTATAGCTAATACAGTAGTTTCACTTGTATTGAAGTTATGGTTTGATGTTATGTTGTTATACAAAAAAGATATAATTCGCATTGTTAATCCAGAAAAAAACATACGATTCTTTCTTGCAATTGGTCTCTCATTTTGGTTGGCAATGAACAGTTTTATGTGTTACTCTATTGAGTAAATCGTCTGTAATCTCTATTTTTCGGTTAGTTCCCCTCTTACGTTAAAGAACCATGAATAAGTCTTATGACGAGATCCAATGTCGAGTTTTATGTAAAAGCAACGTGTTTTATATCTCTGCATTTGTTATGCTTTCTTCTCTAAAGCGATTACCATAATAGGTCTTACCTTAATAGATCGTATTACCAGGTTTAATATCTACTTTTGAGTTTCTTCTTACATATACAACTATGTAATGTATTTCAGAACTTGCGGACTCAAAGCAGCATTCAGATTTCTATATAATGTTTTGTTGTCGCAGGTGGATTAATGCAGGTTAAAATTGCAAATCCTCTAAAAAATTGACAAATCGACCATGTATTTTTAAATGTTATTTTTAACATTGATGTAAATGTGCATGGTTAAACCAAAATAAAGAGAAAGTACAATTTTATTGTTAATGTGGGAAATTCCATTCTGACCACGTGAAACTTTTATTTAATTTTCGAGCGCATGTCTAGCAAATATTTTTATATTCCTATTAAATGAAATCAAAGCCTAGATAAACAAAATTTTCGTTCGATCAAATCGTTACATTTTGTGGTCATATATTTTCATTTAGTAAATATTATCGTGGTTTTGAATTTACTTACATTACATACAATAAATTGCAGATGCAAACCACTCTTCATATCTCTTTAGCATCTCATATATTTTCAGTAAATACTGGCGATAACCATATTGCCATCTTAACTGAATGCAAAAACTGAATTGTACGAACAATTGTAGAACTTCGTCAAACAAAACCGTATTTCAATAGATTGTTATCTAAGTACAATAGGCGATAACAGAGAAATGATTAGTATTTACAGCAACAAAAACAATGAAAAATGATTAGAAAAGAAATGGGGAAGAAAACAGTTCAGTTGTTCGAGTTAATCACTTCCAAAATATCCGAGCAAACTGTACAAAATAGACATAGTATGTGCCTGGCCCAAGTCAGGAGCCTGTAATTTAGTGGTTGTCGTTTGTTTATGTGTTACATATTTGTTTTTCCTTCATTTTTTTTTTTTATATAAATGAGGCCGTTAGTTTTCCCGTTTGAATTGTTTTACATTGTCAATTCGGACCCTTTGATAGCTGTTCATTGTTAAGGCCGTACAGTTACCAATTTCTGTGCCATTCTGGTCCCTTGTGGTCTCTTGATGTCTCATAACCAATTATACCACATCTTCTTTGTTATACTGATTAACTTACCTCCTAAAACTCTATCATGTGTATCCCATATGTACATAACTGTTCAAATGACAAGCCTGTCAATACTGAGGTTGTGAGTTCTAACCCAGCTCGTGTGGGTGCACTCGACTCCAATCTTAATTTGATTAGGATTGTCAGTTTTCCTATCGAAGGTCTGTTGTTTTCTTCGGATTTTCTGGCTTCTTCCATCAATTAAGACTTGCCTTTATGAAAAAGCTCAAAAGCGGTGGTTAAAAGTGGCATTTAATCACATAAAATCAATCAACCAATTATAACTGTTTATATATATCGAGAATAATCCATTTGGATTGTTTCCATCAAGTTTTTTTGGTACTATATCGATTGAGTGGTAAAACACTCATTTTTTTTATATTGTTGTTGTTGATAGGTTTATTATGTTATGTACTCATGTATATACACAGTGTACTCAGCTGATGTTTTCAATCGAAAACTTAAAATCACCGAATTTAGGTACTTGTTTCTTTAAATCTGCTTTTACTGCGTAATGCTTCTTTTCATATGAAAATATTGGGCACAATCTGCGTCGAAGAGTTCATATCTGTATCCTAAAAGTTTTGCAATACGATACATAGGAGTATTGTATTAAGCGAAGTGTCACGTAGTATTGAACGGAACGAATATGATCCCTGCGACGCAGAGTGCATGCATAAGAATAAACATACAAGACGAAATTCATACCAGTTTATTTCATAACATTATATGATGTTACTCGATAAAATTATAATAATTACATCATTGCACCTCTATTGCACATACACTTTGATAAGAATTTAAACCTTACAAATGAATATATCATAAGTTCAAAAAAAAAGATTCCTTACATATCAATTAGTATTATTACCCATCTAGTATATTATTCGGACAATAAGTAATTCATCGTTATCATCAAAACAAAGATATGAAAACGATCATCTGTACATGCTTGGATATCCAACAATACATTCTATCATTCAAACAAAAATATAAAAACTATCATCTGTACATGCATGAATATTCAACTATCAGATCAATACCTTCTAATCATTTTGTCAAAAACAGTTAGGAATAAGCTGCAAATGTAGGTCAAGATCTCATTAGCAATATTTTCAAGCTTGTTTTAATTTTTTTTTAGCTAAACTGGCTGCTGAAAGCGAATTGATATTTCACTATTTCAATTTCATTAATGGTTGATCAAAATAATCTATAACCTGTTTTTAAATCGTTGTTAGCGCCTCTTGAATTTAAATGAGTAGAACGTTGAAAAATATCGGAGAGGTTTAACCCTTTAAAGGTGATTTCTGATATCAGCAGGTAAGATATTAGAGATAGATTAAAACAAGTTAAAAGAAATCTGGTTTAAAATGCGGCATTTATACTCATGAATACTAAATCTTGCATCCATCAAACACTTATCCGTGTTTTACTAATATCCCGGATATATACCTGTATCAAATTATTCCATAACAAGGAAACAAAACCCTTCTTAACATCTTCAACAAACCAAAATTTTTCATAGACTGTATTTTGATAACACATTGGCCGTTCAAGGAAACCAAACTAACACTGTTTTCATTTAAATTCTGATTGAAAATGTATATGTATAAATAAGTTAAGAATGTGATTAGATGTGAAGTAAATGACAAACAAACAAAAACCAACCCACTATATATTGAAATAGTATAAAGAAACCAACTTAAAAGAACTACTCAAAAACTTGAAATAATTGGGGTGGGTTCCACAAAATAAAAACTCACATACTGATAACAAATGCACATATCTGAAATTGCAATAATAAATCCCAGTCTTTTGTAGACGAAACGCGCGTCTGACGTATATACTAAAGGAGTAGGTCCGGTAAGGACCGATTTTGGCCTCAAATTTCAGGTTCATCTGACAAAAGATTTTGACCTCTTTTTAAACACTTAAGTGTCTATTTCATTTGATTCAGTTAGTTTTTGTGAATGATTTTAACTGATTTAGTCATTAAAAACGATCCGATTCAAGCTCAAAATGAAAAATCTACCAAATTTGATAAAAAATGTCACTTTTCAGATGATTTTTGTCAAAAATGAAAGTAGCCGCATCCGTGTTCAACCTCAACCTTTATATATGTTATGTATTATCATAAAATACAACTCTCATTCCAATATTAAGGATGAACACGAATTAGGCCACTTTCGTTTTAATCGAAAACCGTCTAAAATTTAACTAAAATGACAGAAGTGTGAAGATTTCAGTAATTTAGCATGACTTAGTGGTGCTAGTACTCGATATATGTGCATTGTATTGTCAAAAACAGGCCATGTTTATGTAGCAGAACCATTCTACTGTCCAATAAATAACTAAAAGTTTACATTTTAACAATTTGGTAAAACTGCTATATTTTGGGGCTAAAAAGGGGTCTTACCGGACCAAATCGCAATGATTAAACCACATGTTGTCTATTTTTCATAATTAGCCATAATAAATGTACCCAATAATATCTGAATTTACAGTATATAATTCTGAACCGAAATCCAAAAGATGGGCAAATGACATTGAACACATCATCGTTCTTTGGGCTGGAGAGAAATAGAATTGTAAGCCACCCGAGATCATCCTGTCCTATACTCAGTAGTTTACTTTAATAACACTTGAATACAGTATGTGACTCATGTAGCAACTCTACATTTGTATTAAACTTCCTAAATTACTTGTCAGGTATGGTCTTCGGAATGTTTAATATGTATGTATTGAGCGATCCCTTGTATTCAAGTGTAACTGAGCTAATTTTGTTCCTAACGCCTTTCCATGGTTTTTATGTTTGAACGAGCGTCCTCCAACATCTATTGTTTTCATCAGTGTAAATTCATGTGCTTTTTGTATGTGTCCAAGTTAAATAAAGTAAAGTTATCTTTCCAATGTTAACAGTTTTTATTTGCTCACTGTTAAAAGTATGTAACATAATAACATCGTAAAACTATATAAATAAACAGTTGCGTTCAAGTGTACTGAATCATAAATCCTTAAATACATATTTGTGGTGTCCGACATGGTGGGAGATAGCTTACTGTACAAAAGACGGCTAATTAAATATCATTAAACTTCATTATGTTATCCTAATTCTCACCTAAAGGTTATTATTGCTTTATTTGTTTTTCAAGGTTTGAACTTGCCGCCAGCTATCTACCATTGCTGAGTGCTCACGCGTTTATATACTAAATTATAATTGTCACGTGACATATTAATCCAATGGAAACTTTTCCTTTCCGGAAAGCCTGAATTATAAAAATTTCAGATAATGAAAAACATAATATACATATCATTTTAAGTTGTCCGAATATTGTCCCTATACATAAAATATCAAAACAAAGCTATAGCAACTAAAATATCGATAAAGAAGCTTGAAATAAACAATTGGACACCACTGTGCGCGCATTGATTTAGCAGACGATCTGCGCTAGTACATAATACGTAAATAACATACAACATATTTCATTTCAACCATCTAAATATTTACAATATATTTGTGTCCGGCAGGGTATTCTTATTAAATATCTTATCTGTGGTATTAAAAATACAATATTAGATCAATTGTCCAGGGACGAATTGGTATTTAAAGATATAAAAACACATGTTTCGGTCCCCACAAAATGGCAGACGACAAAGTCTCCGTAGATAAACAATTGTAGTGGAAGTATTTTCCTATGTATATCAGGCATATCAGTCGTTTAAATATGACTATTTGGTTACAAGAAATGATCCCTAATACGGGAATTACATGATATATAACATGTAGAAGGTAAGCCATGAATAATTACATACATTCCCTGCCGTAACACTTGTACAACAAAATGTAAACAAATAAAAAATTCATTTCACTTCCAGTTTTTACACATTAAAAATTTGATTAACTTGATAATTGTCATCATCATCTTGAACCTATATACAAACATGAAATAGAAATTTATATCATAGCTGATGAAATGCCCCCCCCCCTTTATATTTGGTAAAAACTTGAATTTTGACTTGTGACCATAGTTATCAGTATAGTGGATTACTGCCACAATTGTAAAGAATCATTTTTACAATATTTTTCAATCTTGCCACTGATTAAGGATTTACTTATAAATTACACCGTACAAATAAATACCTATTTTGGGTTTTTTTGTAACATTTACCAGTACATTACAGAATAAACAAACGGTCATGTTCATTCAGTGTAAGTTAGTCTGCATTGCAATTGCACAGTCTCATTGCCGCACTGGTAAGATTTTGTTCATCAAACCGAGAAGCTTGAAGAAAACATTGTCTTGCTGAGTGTGTATCACCAATCATCTGATGAGCTATGCCCAGACAAATTAAGGATAATGTGTCACTATATGTATAAGATTGATTAGTAGTAAGGTGCTGCTTAAATGTTTGTCGAAACAGAAGCAAAGACTGTTTACATAATCTATGTTCATGCAGATGGTAGTAACACAGAAAACTCAGAAAATGTGCAAATATCATTGGATGAAGTTCAAAAACTTGTTCAAATAAGTTTAATTGCAGTTCTTGTGGACTAATTGGTGAATTTTGATGAATCTGGGGACACTTGACTGTTATTGCTTTTAATATTGTACAAAGTTCTGTTTGTTTCAACAAATAGAGTAAATATTCCTGGTTTTGATTTAAACAACGTTGGCAAGGATATATTTTTTCACTTGTACATTTCCTTAAGGCATGATTGATAATATTTAATGATAACAAATAATGTTCATGAACATAAAAGAAAGAAGCTAACAGAAGCCACCCACCCGCTGCATCTGAATTTGCTCCAATCAACAAATGACTGAGGTCACGTTTGTACTTGTAGTATGTATGTTTGTTGTTTGATCTTGGAAGATCTTGCAATGTTTGCGGCTCATTTTGGTGTGCAGATGACAGCATTACAAAAAAGATACTTTTTGACCTTTTAGTACTTGAATAATGTAAACAAAAATAAAGCAGAGTGAGTGGTCGGTGTGCAAGAAAATGTTTAAATCTCATCATGTTATGCTGTGATTCAACAATTCGTCTTAATGACGAATCCGTGACTTTAAATTGTAGTGTTATTATGTCAAACAAAGTTTCTGATTGAGCAAAACAATATATTCCTTTTTCAAATAAATTCTTCAGGATGCTGATTATTTTGTCTTTTTTGTCAAAATCAAATCGTAAATAAAATAAGTTATTATCGGGAATAAAATAATGTAATAATGTTGAATATTCTACACAGTATACAAGTCTCTTTAAACAAGCCATGAAGCATGTAATTATTTTGTCCGGTCTCCACATTGATGGTTCCGATTCTTCTAACATCCAAAACATCAAGGTTTTCACAAAATAAGAACACAATAAACTTTTTAAATCTTCATGCTTTTCCACAATTTCCTTAATTATTATTTTCAACAACGCATAGCACAATAACTGGGTATGATTGAAGGCAAATATGAGAAACTTCTCAGCTACTGAAAATGATATTCTCCATTGCAAATTTTCATTGCTTGATCCTTTGTAACCTATGGGAACAAACAGTACTCCACATGAGGTTATTTTGGAAATTAGATCAGGAGAAGGCCATGTTGTCCGCGGTCTTATGATCCATGGCTGTGCCTGCGATATCCAATTGTCGCATTTAAGACACCAAGCTACATCAATGGTATCTGTTGTGGATGAAATGCATGGTCCGTGAATTTTCATTACATCAGTACATGTGAAAGTAGAAATATTTAACACGCCATTTATACAAAAGAGTCTATATAGTTCACTTGAAAACGTTCTCTCTTGAAATAAATTCTTTATAACTTCTGGGTGAAAAGTTAAATCATGATCATTGACCAGAAGTAGCTGTGTGAAACATGGATGTGTATCCTCAGTATCCATTACTAAAGGATTCCAAAGACCAGATTGAGGAACAATATCGTTGTCTGATTCATAAACTTTAAAAAAAAATTCAATATACATTAAATCAAGATCACTACCATTTAAGTTCAGTCCTTCACCTTTACTGCCACTTGTAATTTGTTTAAGTTTAGTGCTTGGAATCCCCAAGTCATCTATTAAATAAGTTAATCTCCTCACTTTCACCTCATCTTCACAACCAATTTTCTGGCAAAGATACTTGTAAATATCCACTGATAAATTATGTTCCCCAGACATAGGTACACTGTGTTGTATATCTGTATACTTATTTTATAACAAATCTGCAAAATTTAAGTAATGAACAATATGGATATAAAGAAAAAGAACTATCAGTGTAAAAGACAACGTGATAAGCCCCTAACTATAGACAAAACAAAATAGTTCCCGTTGAAATGCTAAGCATATCCCGATGTACGTGTAAAGAGGACAAATTCGAAGTATCAGCACATAGGAAATGGGTAATTGACAGACCAGAAAAGTGTTTACACGTTGCAGCTCAGTTATAGATAATGCACATTTTAGGGATTTTCTTGTCGTAGAACACACCGAGGGGTGTCAGGATTGATCAAACGAAAGACCGACCGTAGGGAGGTCTTTCTTTGAGCAATCCTGACACATCGAAGTGCGTTCTACGACAATAAAAACCTTAAAATATGCATTATCTGACTTATATACCGTCAAATTTTTTTTATTTTTTTTATAAAATTTGCAAAATTTAGTATCCTATTTTACCGACAACACTAAAGTAGGATATTCCTTTCTAATGCTTTCAGGTTTTAATACGCCCTACGGCTCATTTTGAATGTGAAATAAAACTCACTAATTAATCTAGCTATAAACCTTTTAAAAATTATTATCCATACACAATAAAAATACAACTGTAACTGCAGGAAGTAAGACACAAATGTATTGTTTTCATCCGATAACGGTGTATGACAAATACAAAACACATTGTAAGTAGTTTATTGTACCACTTAGTTTATGGAAAAGGGGGAGGGGTGTGTTTTTTCAATTTGTAATGTGATTTCTATCGCGGAACATGGTTATTTTTTAATAATTTTAATTGAATCGAAAGAAAAATTCAGAAAGATTGTCTTTTGAATAGCAATACATTTTATTAATAGATCATCAGGATTATATACCCTCCGCACCCGACCCTTTTGTGAATTACGTTTATGGTATTCAATAGAAAATAAGATTATCTTATTAGTTGATCATTTGATAGAGTAAAAGGTATACATACCTTTAAAAAATGTTAAGAACTGACACGAAGACGAATATAAATACATTTAGGTCACAGTATGATCAGTGTGTATCGTCCTGAACATTCATGAAATATTTGCTACTGGACGTTAAGCAAACAACCAAAAATCAATCAACCTATTCAGTGTTACTCAAAAAGATTTTCAAAATCTCACACACGAATATGTTAAATCTGGCTTTATTTTATGAAAGTCTACATTAAAATTCATCTCACATATATGATAATGTTTCTTTATTGTAGCGATCAATTAACAAAACTGCACGTTTTTTGTTTCTAAAATTCAAATAATTATAGATTGCATTTAGTGACCTCACAAAGGTCATTATTGTATGCCGTAAAGTATTTCATTGAAAAATGGTATCTTCCGGGTTGATTCTGAAAAAAATATGACCTGTCGTTCTGAAAGAAAATAACTCCATATAGGTATATAATTGGTGTTAAGCTGATAACCAAATATGAATTCTTTCTGTAAGGTTGTTTCTTAGAAAAGAAAACAAATATTTGTTGGACCACCGGAATGACGGACAAACAATGTGGTTGCATCTACTTCTTGAGTAGAGGTTCAATACAGGCAAGTACTAATATGTATCATTATAAAAATAATACCCTTAAGACACGCTACCACTGCTGGTGGAGTTTTAATTCCCCGAGGGTATAACCAGCCCAATTGTCAGCACTTATCGGTCGTCCCACTGTCTATATCACTCTGTTCAGCACTTAATATTATTCCGTATCATGTCTTTGTGACGTCAAATACGTTGACCCGGCCTTAATAACTTTGACCCGGACATATCAGCGACGTCATAATGTTTGAACCGACGTTAATAACTTTGACCCGAACTTATCAAGTCATCTTTTGTGTGCTGGTGAAAAAAAGAAAACACTTCTGAAACACGCAAATATAGCCCGATAAATCGATTATCAGATTATCTGCATATTTATATTGTAAAATATCAGCTGCTTGACATTATATGAAGGCTTTTTGATCTCGTTCGGTACGCTCACTCGACAAAAAGCTTCATATTATGTCTCGCAGCTGATATTTTACGATATCAACATGCAGATAACCTGATAATCGGTACTTATATGATGATCTGAGTGATCATTGATATTTTCATAATCATGAATTTATCTTTTAAAAAATCTTCGAGTTTTTGAATTACTAAGGCTTTTGAGGCTTCGTCCAAATTTTAAGAAAACAATCATCGAATGAAATATTTCTTCACTTCTGAATACTAGAAGATGAAAAAATATTATCCGTTTCTTTATTTCACTTCTAATCTTATCAATTCAGAAAATAATTAATTTGTTTTAACCTACACTAATTACAACAGGATGAAGCCTTGGATCAAGGAATAACCGGGGAAGTTATGTCTGTTCGTTCCAATTATTGTTACTTTTCTTAAATGTCTTTATTTTTGAAATTTCAGGTTTTTTCTCAAATGTGAAAAAATTTAGCCAAATTATCTCAAACAGTAAATCCTACAGGTATATTTTTCTTTGCATATTGCTAGTACACATTCAAAATGACCTTCTACCAACATTTCAAGAAAAATAAACAAGGGATCTTAACTGTATCGTTTGCCCTTAAAGACATTTAATAAAAATTGTCTACAGTCTATATATATCCTTTATATATAGAGAATTGTTGCTTACAAGGTAACTATCTAACTAGAATTCCAATGTGTGGAGCAGAAGTCCTCCCTTGGAAAAAAATACGGACGGAACAACGAGTTAGTTGACCTTTATGGAATATCTGTTTCACAGATGTTAAAGGATATGTTGCAAAACAGGGACGAAAGATACAAGAGAGACAGTCAAACTCATAAATCGAAAATAAACTGAAAACGCCGGGCTTAAAATGAAAAAGACAAAGAGACAAACAATAGAACAAATGACAATATAGAAAACTAAAGAATAAGCAACACGAACCCCAGCAAAAACTAGGGATGATCTCAGGTGCTACGGAAGGGTAGGCAGATCTTGCTCCACATGTGGCACCCGTCGTGTTGCTTATATTATAACAAATCCGATAATTGTCTAATTCGGTTGGTTACATTCATGAAAGGGAAGGGGATTGAAGTTACGACGTGAGGAACATATCCGATATCATTTGTGAAACGGTTATTCCATAACGGTCAACTAACTTGTACGTGATGGTGTACGTAAAATTTTCGAAGTGATGATTTCAACTTCACGACTTGGAACTCTTGATTTAACAGCTTCCTTGTGAGCAACAATCCTCTATCTAGAAAATCAGGATGGGGATGAAAGCACGGGAATATCGTATCAATTGGGAGATATCTATGTAGGACTCTAAAGTGCGATGGGGACGCTAGAGTGCGATGGTCACGCTAAAGTGCGATGGTCCACGCTAAAGTACGATGCTTCCATACGCTAAAGTGCGATGGTCCGGGAAAATATAACGCCGGAAGATAAATAACAAATATTTTTTTTTTAACACCTTTAAAACCAAATGTCAATGAATGAATTGATTTAAACCTGACCGTGCTCTGTCGGCTGAGGCAAATGGTGTTTTTTTTTCTGTAGTTGGAAGAACTTGTATCCTGTAGTATTCGCATGAATATCATGTATCCTGCTTTTTTTGGAAGCGAACAGATACATTCGAATCATTACTTTGCAGTTCCCGTTAAAATATTATCGATTTTGTTGGACAGTAATGTCGGTAAAATAAAAGTACTTGTTTTCATGCGTTAATTATAATTTGATTTAGTCGGCTTAAACATTAGCTTGTATAATGAAGGATAATATTACATATTTGTGGGGTCCCTATGAAAAAGAAGAAAAGTCAACGAACATCGCCTTTCTCTCTCGTTTAGATTAAAGCTTTAAAAAAATGTTACGACAATAATCTAATTTTATACTTGTAATTTACAATGACGAATGTATGAGGAGGTGTTCACATTACTGATAGACTGTGTGAACGGCAATCTGCACCAATTATCTTTTATAAAAAGACTATTTTTTAATCTCGATGTTTTAATCCCTCAAATCTTACCATTTCGTTCCATCGCACTTTAGCGTGATATACCATCGTATTTTAGCGAATAAACAACCATCGCACTTAAGCGTGAGACACCATCGTATTTTAGCGTAGACCATCGCACTTTAGCGTGACCATCGCACTTTAGAGTACCATCGCACTTTAGAGTCCTACATATACACCGTACGCAGGTGCTGCTAGCATGTTGCTACTTAGAAATGGAAAGTTCACAATTGGAAAGCTGAAATCATCTCTTTTGTCGTAAAGTTTTGTTTTCAATCGACCCTCATTGTCAATTTCTAGATGTAATTCAAGATTTGAGTCCGACTTAACTGTATCTGCTGTATCCTTTATCTCTAGTTCGATGGGATAGATGCGTTCAACATAGTCACCAAATTTTGAATTATTTAGTGAAAGAATATCATCCATATAGCGGAAAGTAGAGTTAAAGGATATTGCTAACTTCTTATCTTTCTTCCTAAGAAGTTCCTGTATGAAGTCAGCCTCATAATAATAAAGAAACAAGTCGGAAAAAAGAGGGGCACAATTCTTTCCCATTGGAATGCATATAGTCTGTTGAAAAACACGTCCTTCGAACTTGACAAATATGTTGTCAATCAAGAAATCAAGCATCTTGATAATGTCAGTTTCAGTGAATTTTTTGTTTGAATCAGAGTGATCCTTTACAAAGTAGGATTTATCCCTTCCTAAGACAAAATACTTGTATCTTCGTTGGCCATTCTTTTTTATGAATCAAAGCAATACCAACTCTTTCAATTTGTCTTTTAGTTTGGAATGGGCAAAAGTTGATGGGCCATGTTTTACTCCAATAAGGTGTTTTATGTAAAAGTAACGCGGCTTTAATCTGTATATTTCGGTTAGTTCTCTCCTCTTAAGTTAAAGGGCCATTCAATAGTTTCATGATGAGATCCAATGAAAAGTTTTATGTAAAAGCAACGTGTCTTATTTCTCTGTATTTGTTATGCTTTTTTTTTCTCAAAAACGATTACAGTAATAGGTCTTACCTTAATAGATCGTATTTCCAGGTTTGGTATATACTTTTGGTTTCTCCTTGCATATATAACTGCATAAAGTATTTTACACCTTGAAGACTCAAAGCAGCATTCAATCATACATAATGTTTTGTTGTCGCAGGTAGATTAATGCAGGTTAAAATTGAAATCTTCTAAAAAAAATTGACAAATTGACCATGTAGTTTAAAATGTTATTTGTTATATGTAAATGTGCATGGTTGAATCTAAGTAAAGAGAAAGTACAATGTCATTGCTAATTTGGGAATTTTCATTCTGCCCACATGACAATTTCATATAAATTTCCAGCTCATGCCTATCAAATATTTTTATATTTTTATTAAATGAAATAAAAGCGTAGATTAAAAAAACCATTTTGTTCAATCAAATCGTTACATTTTGTGGTCATATAATCTCATTTTGTAAATATTAAATTACTTACATACAATAAATAACGGATGTGAATTACTCTTTAGATCTCTTTAGCACTGTATATATTTTCAGTAAATTACTGGCGATAACCATACTAACATCTTAACAGAATGCAAAAACTGAATTTTACGAACAATTGTAGAACTTAACAAAAAATCGTATTTCAAAAGATTGTCATCTAAGTACTATAGGCGACAACAGATATATGATAAGTATTTCCCGCAACAAAATCAATAAAAAATAATTAGAAAAGAAATGAAGAAGAGAACAGTTCAGTTGTTCGAGTTCATCACTTCCAAAATATCAGAGCAGACTGTAAAAAATAGACACATTTAATGCATGATCGGTAATGATGTAGTCATATAAAATTAAAATAAGCATATTTTTCAGAAAATAGAAATATGGCAGAAAAAAATGCATTTGCATGAAAATCATACATATGCTTAAGGTCAAAGTTCAAACAAGAATATAAAAATTTATGCCACATTAAATTTGTACTATGGGGTACAATCAAATAAGATATACTTTATGTGTATTTATTGCTTATGGAAAATATCCCACAGAGTCCCTATTATATATTTGATACGCGATGTGAATAATAAACAAACAGCAATCAAACAAGCTAATTATGATGTTACAAAGGAGAGCATCACATGTCAAAGACAGACTTGAACGACTAGGAAAAGTACTCCAGAAAAAAGGATACGATGCTTCTTTGCAGCTTTGAATTTAAATTTGTCTCTTAGGTTGATGGGCCATGGAATAGTTTTATTATTTACCCAAATGAGGAGTTTTATGTAAAAGTGAATCGTCTGTAATTTCTATATTTCGGTTATTTCCCCCCTCTTACTTTAAAGAACCATGAAATAGTCTTATGACGAGATCCAATGACGAATTCGATGTAAAAACAACGTGTTTTATATCTCTTTATTTGTTATGCTTTCTTCTCTAAAGCGATTAATAGGTCTTACCTTGATAGATCGTATTTCTAGGTTTAATATTTACTTTTGGTTTCTTCTTGCATATATAACTGTATAATGTTTTTACACCTTGCGGACTCAAAGCAGCATTCAGTTTTATATATATAATGTTTTGTTGTCGCAGGTGGATTAAGGCATGTTGGAATTTCAAATCCTCTAAACATTTGATAAATTGAACATGTTTTTAAAAAATTATTTTAAACATTTATGTAACTGTACATGGTTAATCTCAGGTAAAAAGAAATTACATTTTCATTGTTTACATGGGAAATTTCCATTCCGATCACGTGGTAATTTTGTATAACTTTCCAGCGCATGCGTAGTAAATATTTCAATATTTTTATGAAATGAAACCAAAGCGTAGATTAGCAAAAAAAATAGTTCCACCAAATCATTACCTTTTGTGGTCGTATATTCTCATATAGTATAATATATAATCTAAGTTTTAAAATTACTTACAAACAATAAATAGCGGATATAAATTACTCTTTGGATCTCTTTTGCGTATATATTTTCCTAAAATTGCTGGCGATAGCCATACTGACATCATAAAAGAATGCAAACGCTGAATTGATATGAACAACTATTGACCTTAATCAAAAAATCGTATTTCAAAATATTGTTTAACACAAGTAAGTTTGTATTAAGAATAGGAACAGATATCAAGTATTGCGGGCTAAAATTTTAAAATCAATATCATGCATATAAAATAAAAAATATTTTTTCATTTCTAAAAGTAAAAAAAGCACAGATAAATGATTTAAAGAATGAATGTTATTTTTCAAGCAGGATGAATTTCAAATAAAGATATAGATTATAGCATGTATAGATACTATTAACACGACAAATATTTCAAAATTAATGCAATATCGTTTACCTACAGTTTTAAACGAGGTAAGTGATGCATTGCATACATTTTAAAAAGCCATTATAATCTTTAGATTGTTGGCGGATAGTGAACCATTATTATAACGCAATACTCTTTTTGTTAGGTTAAAAAGATGGACAAGGAAAATATTCATTTACTATTGATTTAAAAGCATGTTATTATGTAACCAAAACAAAATGAATAACCTTTAAATTTTATATTTTATTTTGTCCAAATCTATATTACATTTTTCAAATATACTTCCCTACCAAATTAATGTTAATTACATCAGTTATTTGGTGTAATCCTTAACTGGTTTTTAATCGGACCCTCTTGATGCTTTGTAAGGAATATTGCAGGGTTCCTATGTTTCCGTGAAAAATTGGGCACAGCTTGTAATTTTGTAACAGTATATTGTCATACTTAAATTAAATTAGAAAAAAAGTACAGTGTTCATTCGATAAAAGAAGAATAATGAGATGTGGTAAAGTCCTCACAACCTTTATTCTTTTAGTTAACTGTTTGTTTGTAAATGGGGTTCCCCGTATGAAACTGCACATATGGCTAATGTAGAAAGACTTAGAAGTCCTGTACCTAACTATACGTTATTTTGTATTACAAAGCTTAAATTGCACACATAGAGGTATATATATACAGTTACAGGTACATCAAAGAGCTTCGACCTTGTTACAATGTATTTACCTGATGACAGGGTAACAGTTTGGTATATTATATTTTAAATATTAATTAACTCGTTTTGATTATCTATACTATTAAACGAGAAGACCTCATTTTGTGTGTCGCTTCTCTTCTTTCCACAATAAATGAATCATCATGCCTCTGTGTTCTTTAGGTAACATGCATAGTCGCATTTGTCATCCATTCTTATGATTATTCAAATTGAGTTTTTTTTTGGAGAAAAACAACAAAATAGGTGTTATCAGACTGACTTTTAGTCATAGATAAGACTTCCGGTTTTAAACTAAATAAGAACAACCAATCGTATGATAGATTACAAAAATGAAAAATAAATAAGCCAATCAGAAAGTTCTCCATATCATGGTTTTTAGATCGCAAGAACCAAAACTATTATACCTCCTTAGAGACAATTATGTTTTCGCGTTTATCCACCTGTAAACTACGATTCTACTACTATTATATACAGAGACTCTCTGTATTCTGTCTATTTTGTTCTGAAATATTTACTATCTAAGGGGTCATACCAGTTGCATATATATATTGAAATTAGTAAAGCATGTGGAAACTAGAATGTGTCCATAGTATACGGATGCCACATCGGCACTATCATTTACTATGTTTAGTGGACCGTGACATGGGGTAAAATCTCTAATTTGGCATTAAAATTAGAAAGATCATATCATAGGGAACATATTTACTAAGTTTCGAGTTGGTTGGACTTCAACTTCATCAAAAACTACCTCGACAAAAACTTTAACCTGAAGCGGGACAGTCGGACGGACGAATGAACGAACGGACGAACAGACTAGAAAACATAATTCCCATAAATTGGGCATACAAATTTATTGTTGAAAGTGAAAGTAGTGATTTGGCCAAAATGAAAGTAGGGTAGAGATTAGAGGGAGGCAGGACTTATTCGGGACGTCGGGATCAGGTGTTTTAAGCTCGGGATTTCGGTATTGATATATACGGGATGCGGAATATTTTTGTTTTTAATTTCGTGATGTCGGGATATGAATTTCGTTGAAATACGCACCTCGGTATATCATGTTTTTACGCCCGGGATTTCGGTATTAGGGCCCCTCACTCAGACCACCCCTCAAATAAGCCTTAGTCATTTATAGGAGATTCAAATCCTACCATTGTATTGGCCCTCAAAAGAAAAAGCACTGATGGATTGTCCTAGAACATGTAGAAGCACATGTTATTAGAATAATAATGGTCTAAAAGTAGTTTCATTTATTTCATGTTGAAGCGGTGCAAATTTTTAATTTAATTTGACTTTTACCAAAAAATGCATTGTAGCAAATGGGAAGAATAATTGTGGTATAAGGCCAGAAACACGAAAACATTAATTTAACAGAAAGGAAACACATAACGGACTTTGGAAAAAACGGAGAGGGCTTTTGATACCTTATATGAAATTCTTCAGTCATAATATCTTTTACAAAAAATCATCCTACAACAGTTTACAAGCTGTTTATGCCCGCGATTTCGCGGGTGTGTTCTAGTATCTATTATTTAATAGTAACTAAGACAGACGTTTCACTTGAGAAAAGTTATGATTTGATGTCATACAACATGTACAAAGTAGATTTTATATGCAATGCTACAACCATGACAACAGAAAATTCCTTTCAGCTTTGAATTTGAAATTGGTCTATGTCGAGATCCAACGAGGAGTTTAATGTTAGATCAACTCATATTTACCTGTTTAATCTCTATATTTGTTATGTTGTTTTTCCCAAGCGATAACAGTAAGTTGTTTTACCTTAATATATCGTATTTTAACAGGTTTAATATTTGCACTAGGTTTCTTCTAATACATTTACAACTGTATAATGCATTCCACAACTAGCAGACTCAAAGCAGAATTCAGTTTTATATATAAACATTTGATAAATCGTCCATGTTTTTTTAACATATTACGTTTAACATTTATATAACTGCGCCTGGTTAAACCCAAATAAAGGGAAAATACAATTTCATTGTTTACTTGGGAATTTTCTTTTCCGATCACGTGACAAATTTATATATAATTTTCCAGCTCATGTCTAGTAAATATTTCCATATTTTTATAAAAAAAACAAGCATAGATTAACAAGGAATTTAGTTCAATCAAATCATTACATTTTGTGGTCATATATTCTCTTATAGTATTATATTATCTAGATTTTAAAATAACATATGTATACACAATACATTGCGGATGTAAATAACTCTTTAGATGTGTTTAGCGTTTATATTTTCAGAAAATTGGTAGTAATAACCATGCTGACACCTTAACAGAAAGGCGAAACACTGATTTGTTACAAACAATTATTGAACTTCACCAAAAATCGCATTTCAAAATATTGTTTAACACGTACAATATATGATAACAGAGACACATATGCAACAATTGTATTGTATTTTCAATTTTAGATTCTTTTGTACAATTTGGAGTCTAGTATGGCGTTCATTAGCACTGAACTAGTGTATATTTGTTAAGGGGCCAGCTGAAGGACGCCTCCTGGTACGGGATGTTCTCGCTGCATTGAAGACCTGTTAGTGACCTTCTGCTGTCTGTTCTATGGTCGGGTTGTTGTCTCTTTAACACATTCCCCATTTCCATTCTCAACTTTAACTTTTTTAAGCAAATTTATTGAAAATATAATTTATAGAAAACACGGAAAAAGTTGAATAAAACCTCCGTGATATGTATTTCAGTATTTCACTCTCATTAACGGTTGAACAAAAACAAAAACAAATATTAATCATTTTTTTTATATCTCGAAGCTATTGCCCCTATAATCTTAGTGAACAGATAGTTTAAACATATTGGAGAGGTTTAAAACTCTTTAGGAAACTCATATTATCAGCTACCATAATATGATAAAGAAACTAAAAAACTTTGAGAAAACATTTCACTATGTTTACTTTACCTTACGTTTGCCGTATACTTATCTATGAATTATTCGTCAGCACGGCAGACACTCGGCTAACCGAGAGATTGGTCGGTTAATCTATATTGAGTATGCGGCTTTATCGGCAGTTGGTCTGTTAATCGGGTTGTCTAAAGTGTGTTAATCAGGTGTTATCGAGAAAATCATTGAAAGTCCAGCATGTTTCATTGTATAACTTTCTAAATATATTTTCATCATAAAAAGTATTCATGTCTAACAAAACAATTCAATGTCCTGAATTCGGTGGTGTAATTATTATTTTTCTAGCTTCGATGTACGATCTATAAAATGAAAAGGCGGGTTACTCATCAATAAATTTACACACATTTTACACACATAAATTGTACACAAAATGACACATTGGTTAAATTTACTTGCATTCAATATTTTGAACATCGAAAAAAGAAAAGCTTTCTGTTTTTTAACCATATTGATATCATTGTGTGAAAAATCTACACGAAAATCTGTATTTTGGTGACATAAATCAATCTTTATTTAAAACCTGGTCTGTTAATGGGTCGGATGTATAAAACCCGGTCTGTTAATTGGTCTGTTAAGAGTTATGAATGGCAATAGAAGTATAATTTTATTGCTATATGGGGTGTTATCGGATCAAACGAGTAGGCTCAAGACGAGCGGCTAAAATATACGAAAACAACCCATGAGCAATGGAACATAACATATACGAAAACAACACATGAAACTAAAAATTGATAAAAATGGTTTCAAAAAAAACTGTAATGTTAAAGTAATATTAATTTCATCCAAGAATGATCGCATATATATGTTGATTCTGTTTAATTGTCATGAATGACACAAATTTGTCATCTACATTGGTAACCAGTATATAAATCAGAGATAAACGTCGTAATGTAACTAAACATCAGTAAGTAAAATATATTGGGATGACAAAATATGAAAAATAAAGAAAGAATAATGAGTAAGATAAATAAAATGTAGAAAAAAATGACATAACAATTTAAAGAATACAGAAAAAAATATACTCCGAATCCGGACCCTCATAGTATACACGAGAATCTGGATGGAAACGCAGAATATAGAATAATATATAAGAACAGTAGAGAGTGATACATTGCTAAAAACGAGAGAAAAATAATACTTGTTTAAGAATACACACATGAAACACCGATGGCTGTTGAAACAGTAATGGATTGCGATGTACGTATATTGGTGACAAATTCTAGAAGTTTACATGCGGACAACTATGGTGGCAGGTTAATGCCATTTTGCGTTTTAGTGCTTAAGCGTTTTCGCCGCCTTACATATTCTATATGACGAAAACGCTAAATTGCGAAGTCGAAAACGCGAAAACGCGAAACCGATTTCTCGTTTTCGACTTCGCGATTTCGCCTTTTCGCGATTTCGCGTTTTCGTCCTATAGAATATGAAAGGCGAAATCGCGAAAACGCGAAATTGACTTCACCGGCCACCATATACAACTGTAGTTCTCCTCTGCACTTATGTAGAATTGAAACTAAAAATAACCAAATTTAGATGCATTCGCTCCTTTCCGTTAACTTCTTTAGAGTGATTTGTAATAGATTAAGTAATAGAAGAAAAAAACCAATTGGATGATGCTGACGAATTAGGGTTTAACGTCCAGTGACAAATATCATGTACATATGTGAACGAGAACACGTTATAAGTACCCTGTGTTGTATTAGAAAGACATTTTCAATCGGAATTGAGAAAATTGCTACTTCGAACAGACACAAAAATTAAGGCTGATTGAAAACGACAATAAAAGATTCATGCATATTCCAGAGGTCAAACCATATCACGCTATATTGAAGTGACACACCCTTCAATAAAATGCAAAGAAAGTCAAAATAAAAATGCTCTTTCTATGATACTGTGGCACCGTATTGTCATTTTTGTTTACTCAGGAACATCTCATTCTTAAATTTTTCAATGGGAAAATATAAAGGTAGCAAAATTATTGTCGTGGCTAAATAACTCTTAACTGACACAATTTCAATTGTCCAACCCATTAACAGACTTTTTTCCAATAATTTTCACTAAAACGTGGTATTATTCACGTTATTTTACATTTATGAAATATTTACTAATGTCAATTTATTTTTTAGAACCACAGTACTATTTTTTGTCCTTTAAATAATATCTAAATTTGTTTGTTTCGCCTTTTATTAAAAAAATTGCTATGCGTATAAGCATATATATATATATATATATAAATACTACATACTTGCGCGACGCCTTTTAGTTTTACTGAAAACTGCGCAGACTAAGAAATGTTTTTACAAGTGCAAAATGTTCTATGATAGATATCATTTTGTCAGACACTTTTCTTTTTATGATTTGGTTCTTATAACATGCCAAAAATCTGTATATTTAATGGAGTTTAACATTAAATTAAGCGTTTTACTCTTAACAGACGTATAACCAACCCGATTAACAGACCAATCGCCCATATAGCCGCATACTCAATATAGATTAACCGACCAATTTCTCGGTTAGCCACGCCTCGGCCGTGGTCTGAATAAAGTAATAAATAAAAAATTCTCACGAATTAAGATCCCACTTCCTACTTTGTGCTAAAGATAAATATGATACACTAAAGGCTTAATGAGAATTAAGTTTAGTCAGTCCACACTGCAATTGGACAGTCTCATTGCCGCACTGATAAGATTTTGTTCATCAATCTGAGTAGCTATATGAAAACATTGTCTTGCTGCGTGTGTATCGCCAATCATCTGATAACATATACCAAGGCAAATAATGAATCGATTAGTAGTAAGGTGCTTCATAATTGTTTGTTGTAACTGAAGCAAAGACTGAGAAAATGTGCAAACATCATAGGATGAAGATTAAGAACTTGTTCATATACGTTTAATTGTAGTTCTGGGGGAACAATCGGTGAGGGATGATGAAATTTAGGATGCGTGATTCCTATTGTTTTAAATATTGTGCTCATTTCTGTTTGTTTCATCAAATCAAGGATATTTTTCTGATTTTGATTTAAACCGATTTGGCAAGGATATATTTTTTCATTTGTACATTTATGTAAGGCATTGTTGATGATATCTACTGATAACAAGTAATTGCCATGAACATAAAAGAAAGACGTTAACAACAACCATCCACCTACTGCATCTGAATTTGTTCCAATTAACAGGTGACTCAGCTCATGTCTGTACTTGTAGTATTCATTTTTGTGGTTTGATCTCGGTTCATCTTGTGATATTTGCGGTATATTTTGGAATGCGAATGACAGTTATACAAAATAAATGCTTCTTGATGTGTTTGATCTTGAAAGATGTATAAAATGATATAGCAGATTGAGAGGTCTATTGGGAAGTAAAGATAAATCGCTCATTAACTCGTTCAGCGATACAACACGTCTACCTAATGGTGAATCCATGACGTTTACTGGAAGTGTAATTAAATCAAATAGAGTTTCCGACAGAGCAAAAGAGTATATTCCTTTTTCAAATACATTCTTTAGAATGCGTTCGATTTTGTCTTTTTTTGACAACATCAAATCGCATATACAATAAGTTATAATCAGGAATGAAATAATGTAATAATGTTGAATATTCTACACAGTATATAAGTCTCTTTAAACAAACCATGAAGCATGGTATTATTTTGTCTGGTCTTCACATTGATGGATCCGATTCTTCCGAAATCCAAAACATCAAGGTTCTCACAAAATAAGAACACAATAAACTTTTTAAATCTTCGTGCTTTTCCACAATTTCTTTTATCATGACTTTTAATAACGCATAACACAACAACTGGGTATGATTGAAGGAAAATATGAGAAACTTTTCCGCCACTGAAAATGATATTCTCCATTGTAGAATTTCATTGCTTGACCCTTTGTAACCTATGGGAACAAATAGAACACCACAGGAGATAATTCTGGAAATAAGATCAGGAGGAGGCCATGTTGTTCGAGGTCTGATGATCCATTAATTTGCCTGTGATATCCATTTGTCACATTTCAGACACCACGCACTATCAATGCTTTCTGTTGTGGTTGAAATGCATGGTCCATGAATTTACGTAATACCATCAATAATTGGCATGTCTTCCATACATTTTAGTCTATATAGTTCGCTAGAAAGCTTTCTCCCTAGAAATAAATGCCTAATTTGTTTTCCAGGATCTACAGTTAGATCATGATTATTGACAAGATGCAGTTGTGTGAAACATGGATGTGTATCCTCTGTTTTCATCAACAAAAGAATACACTTACAAGATTGAGGGACAATATCACTTTCTGATTCATAAACTTTGAATGATGGATCAATAACATTAAATCAAGATCACTACCTTTTAACTGTAGTCCTTCACCTTTACTGCCACTTGTGATTTGGGTTGCTGTAGTGCTTGGAATCCCAAGGTCATCTATTATGTAAGTTAATCTTCTTACTTTCACCTCATCTTCATTGCCAATTTTCTGGCACAGATACTTGTAAAAGTCCAATGATAAAGTATTCTCCATAGACAATTTTTCTGTGTTGTTTATTTGTATTCTTTATAGTGTAACAAATCTGCAAAATTTAAGAAATTAAACAATTTAATTGTGTCATATTTTAACAGATGAACATTAGGGATGCTGACTTTTTTTGTTTAAAATTTGGTGTTTGAGAAAAAGTATTCAGAATAACTCAATCTTAAGGGTATACGATACAGTAGCAGGGGCAGATAATAACATTTTCCTTTTTTTCGTGTTGTCTTTGCGACGGTCTAAATAAGAACTTTGTTATTTCGCCATGCTTCTAAGAAGAACGAATACATTTCGCGGTGTCGCTTTAGATGTAGTCACATTTGCGGAAAAACCAATGACGCAATAATTCCCGTTGCGTGATTTTGAAAGAAAAAAAGTATTTGCTAGGAAAATGGGCCATATAACCAGAATTTATATATGTATTTAATAATAAAAAATTCAGCAGTAGTAATTTGAAATGTGATAAAAATCAAATCCACATTTACAATAGTGGTTGTGTTTTATTTCATATAGGAGATGAATTAAATATATGTGACAACGTGATAAGCCCTATATTATAGATCCAATCAATCGTACCCGTTGCTATGCTTAGCATATCCCTTTGTTCGTTTGACGAAAAAAAGATTTCGAAGTATCGGCACATAGGAAATGTGTATCTTACAGACCAGAAAAGTGATTAAACGTTACTCAGTTGAGCAAGTTTAGTTAAGACATAATTCGTTAAATTAGATATTTCGTAGCAAATTGACCCTTTACCCTACCTAAGCAACCATTGTTTAAGTAGAATTATAATTTACTATGCTAATGTAAACTGGTCTGTATACCAATGACAAAGGACTCGCAATTTGATATCTAATACATACTCGCAATAATTAATAATCAATTTTTGTCAATTCTTCAAAAATCATAAATGCACGAACCAATATATAAATTCACAGAATATAATTCATAATAAATAATCCAAAAGAAATCGTCGTTTTATGCATGAAACCTTCTCATAAATAAAGGTACCAGTTTTTACCTTGGGTTGTAAATAAAAAGAACTAACTAAAGGGCAGGTTTACTAATCGTAAGTTATTCTTTATTGCCATTTGACAGTCTCAGTGCTGCACTGGTTAAATTAAAGTCGTCAGACTGAGAAACTAGAAGGAAAAATTCTCTTGCGCATTTTGTTTCCTCCAATCACGTGGTCACATATACCAAGACACACAACAATCAATGATACAGAGTATGAACTACATAGATCAGTTTTAAAATGTTGCATAATTGTTTCTGTGAATTCAAGCAAATGATCTGACTTTATGAAGATGGAAGTAACACACGAAACTCAAGAAATGTGCAAACACTATAGGATTAAAAGGTATGTCTTCTTCCTTTCCATTTAATTGTAGTTCTTGTGGACTAATAGGTGAGTTGTTAATCAATGTAGGATACTTGACAGTCAATGCTTTTGATATTGCACAAAGTTTAGTTTGTTTTAATAAGTGTAGCAGATATTCCTGGGTTTGATTAAACCGATAATTTTTTTTTCAGTTGTACAATTCTTAAAGGCATGATTGGTGATAACCAACGATAACAAGTAATTGCCATGAACATAAAAGAAAGAAGCTAACACAAGTTAATTTTGGTGAATTGCAAATGAAATGCTGATCAGTGTATGTATTGAATCAACACGTCTACCTAATGACGAATCAATGGCGCTCAAAGGTGGTATCATTAAATAAGACAGAGTTTCTGACAGAGCAAATCAGTTCCTTTTTCAAATAATTTCTCTCCAGAATGCGTGTGATTTTGTCTTTTTCGTCAGCATCAAATCGCATATAAAACAAGCTATAATCAAGAATGGAATAATGTAATAATGATGAATATTCTACACAGGAAATTTATCTCTTTAAACAAGCCATAAAACATGGTATGCTTCTGTCTGGTCTCCACACTGATGGCTCCGATTCTTCTAACATCTAAAACATCAAGGTTTTCATAAAATAAGAACATAATAGATTTTTCAAAACTTCGTTCTTTTCCACAATTTCCTTTTTCAATATCTTTAACAAAGCATACGCTGAAATGTCTCGCCTTCTTTACTAATCATTGATATTTTGTAGATAGTCCTAAATATAAAGCTTTATTACAACTGTCACATAAACTTAACATAATCCAAGAAAAATAAACATTTACCAATGAACCATATAAAAATAAGGTCAAGGTCAGATGGACAATGCAAGGCAGACATATACAGCTAACAATTCTTCCAGACAACAAATATAGTTGACCTATTGCTTATAGATTAAGAAAAACATACCAAAACACAAAAACTTAACACTGAGCAACATGAGCAATGAACCGTGAAAAGGAGGTCATGGTCAAATAAAACGTGCGCAACTGACAATTAGATCATAAAATATTTCCATACACCAAATATAGTTGACCTATTGCAAATAAAATTAGAAAAAAAGACCAAAACTCAAAAACTTAACTTTGACTATTGAACCATGAAAATGAGGTCAAGGTCAGATGACACCTGCCAGCTAGACATGTTCACCTTACAATTATTCCATACACCAAATATAGTAGACCTATTGCATACAGTATAAGAAAAACAGATCAAAACACAAAAACTTAACTATAACCACTGAACCATGAAAATGAAGTCAAGGTCAGATGACACGTGCCTGTTGGACATGTACACCTTACAGTCCTTCCATACACCAAATATACAAGACCTATTGCTTATAGTATCTGAGTTATTGACATAAACATTTCTAATGATAACATTGGCATTATAAGAATTAAAAAAATGTATGGGAAAAAATGTTTTAAATTAACCACAATTTTGATAACAAAATGTGGTAATTTTTGTACAAAAAATGCATTTTACAACTTTTACTGTTATCGAACTTTATAATGTCAGACATTTCAAAAATAAATCTTAAGATGACTGTTCACATCATGGTTGATTGTTATACACCAAAGAATCAATACTTGGTGCAGCCTCCATTCACAAGAATAACTGCCTCTAAAGGTCCTCTCGTGCCTGCGACTATTTGACGAATTTGCTGCTGAGGTAATCACAACCATTCCTGATGAAGGGAATTGTGTAATTCATAAAGCGTTTGAACTGGGGTGTCCTTTCGCGCACTTTACACCCAATCAATTTCCATATATGCTCTATATGGTTCAAATTCTGGCTACGATCAGGTCAAGAAAGATAAACTGACATTATTGAACCAATAGATGCTTATTTCAACTTTGGCGAGCTCTGCACCATTGGAAACGGGCCACTTTATGTCTGTTTTGAAGCAAGTATCCCGGTTTGCTAAGGGTTATCTTCTGACCAAACTGCATAAAGCTTGGTTTTTCCTAGCTGATGTTTAAGGGGATCTTTCTGATCTCGCTAGGTCTCTAAAATCCTTTGTAGTCTAGTTTTTATTTACAAAACGACCTAAACTGGAAAAGTGATGACCAACAATACTTGCAATTATCACAGCGACATACTTGCTTCGCTCATGCTGATTATCTGTCATCTTGTTGCAATTTAGAGTCTTTGAGAACCCATTACATGGTGTCAATCCCGTAATTTTACAAACTTGGTTATTTAACGTTTTGAAAACAAAGCATATAAAAACACCTGATTTCTTGTTTACGGGTACAGTAGCTGCATGCGCAGATTAAAACTTATCGAGTCGACATTTATTCTCTAAACTCAGGTGAGATTTGAATAATGTTTAACTACTTCTATTTCAATAAATTTTATCTCATAATAATATAGGGTGTTTTTTTTAATTGGCAATTCAATTTGGTGTTGCACTACTTTTTTCCATGTGTAAAGTACTTACTTCACCACCAAAGTGTGTCATGTCTTCAATACAATATAGTCTATATCGTTCACTTGATAACTTTCTCTTTTGAAATAAATTCTTAATAACTTCTCTACGAAAAGTTTAATCATGATCATTGACAAGACGTAGTTGTGTGAAACATGGATGTGTATCCTCTGTATCCATTACCACAGGAATAACTTGAAATGTGAAAAAAATCAAATCCACTTTCACAATATTGTAAGTGTTTTATTTCATCTAGGAAATGAATAAAAGATATGTAAATAATAATACGTCGTAGAGACAGAAAACAAATAACACAAAATCCCAAAAGTGATGTAGATAGCAACTTATTGTCTTGATCAAAATATGGTATCTACACCATTGGCAAACCATAAATCGTATGGATAATTGAACGGATTTTAAAAGCGACTATAAACAAAGTGGCAAAATAACTTATTAAGACAACGCATTTATACTGTTTCTGACTTTGAATAGGTACATTCGAATGGTTTACAGCATTTTTTAAAGTTCAAACCAGCGGAATATATATATTCATCGTCCTTCCCTACGCCAATATCACCCTGCCCTGTCGCTCCGTAATTCTCGTATCAAGACTGCAAAACGAGCCCAGGCATTATCAGCGGCGTCACAATGAGAAAGGAGTAGTTATCAGCGACGTCACAATGCGAGAGGAGACGTTATCGAGCAGCTTGCTTTTTCGTCAAACTGTAAAACTGTCTAGGGAGAAAGAAAAGACCAGTTATAAAACGATAAAAAGATAATCGGGTTTTCTTCGTATATATATCGTAAAATATCAACCGCTCGACACAATGTGAAACTTTTTAGCTCGTTCGCTGTGCTCACTCGCCAAAAAGGTTTACATTGTTGCTCGCGGCTGATATTTTACGATATCAATGTGTGGAAAACCCGATAATCTATACATACGATATCTCAGTAGCATGAGTTCGAATCCCGGCGAGGGAAGAACAAAAAATTTGCGAAAGCAAATTTACAGATCTAACATTGTTGGGTTAATGTTTAGACGAGTTGTATATACATAATGTACACATCCATGGATCACATCACTGCTGGTGATCCGAGGGATAAATCTGTTGTAGAGTTGTCACTGGCTCAGACGTACTTATAAATATAATTATTTTCTGTGACTGCATCTTACATGAATTTGTAGGATCCTTTAATATAGATAATTTAGCTGATCTGTAAGAATAACATCTTCATGCCTTATATATCATGTACTGTAGTACGACGCTAGATAAAAACTGACGTGGAAAGGTAACACCCGGCCACCGAAAGTTTAATTTTTATGAAGCCCAGGTAGTCGTGTGGTTATATAATGTAGATTTAATATACAATGCTACAACAGAAAATTTCTTTCAGCTTTAAATTTGAATTTGTCTCTAAAGTTGATGGGTTATGAAATTGTTAAATGTCGAGATCCAAGGAGGAGTTTAATGTTAAGGAAACTCATCTTTAATCTCTATATTTGTCATGTTGATTGATATTTGCTTTTGGTTTCTCCTAATACATATACAACTGTATAATGTATTCTGCAACTAGCAGACTCAAAGCAGAATTCAGTTTTATATATAAACATTTGATAAATCGTCCATGATTTTTTTTAACATATTACGTTTGACATATATATAACTGTGCCTGGTTAAACCCAAATAAAGAGGAAGAACAAGTTCATTGTTAACATGGGAATTTTCTATTCCGATCACGTGACAAATTTATATATAATTTTCCAGATCATGTCTAGTAAATATTTCCTTATTTTCATAAAATGAAAGCCTATATTAACAAAAATTTAGTTCAATCAAATCATTACATTTTGTGGTCATATATTCTCATATAGTATTATATCATCTAGAATTTAAAATAACGTATGTAAACACAATAAATTGCGGATGTATATTACTCTTTAGATCTATTTAGCATTTATATTTTCAGAAAATTGGGGGCCTTACTGACACCTTAACAGAAAGCAAAAACTGCATTGTTACAAACAGTTATTGAACTTCACCAAAAAATCGCATTTCAAACGATTATTTAACACGTACAATATATGATAACAGAGACATATATGCAACAATTGTATGTATGGGTCTGGGAATAACCATACATGTATAAACCCCTAGATTAATCTCGTCCAAAATTCACTACTGTTCTCTATTGCAAAACAACCATGACTGTCTTTGATGTTTTATGTGTGTTGTCCCCAATCAAGTAACTCCAGCTTCATCTCGTATCTGTTGATCTGTATTGACACGTACAGCAGAATAGATTTTCTTAATTGTCTTTTCGAGTTATGTCCCTTATGTTCTGAGAAGAAAAAGATTTTCCAATTTACAAGGAAGATATTGAAATAAATTTTGTAAGGCTTGTATCTTTATATTTTATGAAAACTATGTTCCTGTTAGTTCCTGAAAATGGGAAGAGCACGTTGTTGAGTTTCTAAAGTACACATTTTCTTTGATATGCTTCATTAAGGTGTCGAATTGCGTCAAGTTTTTGGAAATTATAACAAGAGAGTACACTTTTTGTCTTTATATCATCAGTTTTTCTACATTGTTAGAAGAGAAATTGTCTTTTAAAATCATTTTTGTTGTATTCTTACGAATAGGTTAGTTACTAAATCAAAGATGTATTTTATAAATTATAAATCTATCATACATTATTTAAATTATAATAATTTCATTCATGATGTATATTCTAGGCCGGTGACCAAAGTCTGGATTATGAAATATTAATCGTCAAAAATGGTACACGGCTATATCATATATCATTGGATTCGGAAATATGTCTTTTTTTTTAGATTCTTCTGGTCGTCAAAAGCAAATATGGTGCAGTTATTCAGAAATCGTGATCAAAGGTCACATGTCGTTTTCAAGGAAAAACAAAATTGAATATCTAACTCCAATTCAAATACCCTTTTTTTTTTTTTACAGTAAAACAATTGAAAACTTGAATCTTATGTCTTCCTTTTTTTCATCAAAAAAGTGGAAACCCATCATTAAATGAGATTTCTGAACACACGTATGCGACTTCACAAAAAGGGGGGTAGTTTTCAGTTTTAAATGATGTATTTTTCCAAGTAATAAGAACAACATCCATCAAATCTTAACAAAATTTATAGAAAATAATGAAAAAATATGTATTTATTAATATAACCACCTAGTATACCTCAAATAAAGTGAAAACTTTAAAAGTTTTAGCCATATACGTTGAATACGGCACATGCAAAACAGACAACACAAATTATTTAGAAATATACTTATAATTGAGTTTTTACATTGTCATGACGATTTTTATGAAATAAATTTGTATAGATAATTTTAAGATAAACTTACAACTTTAAAAGGATATGATTTATGATAGAACAGCCTTTTATTTGTTTGAAAATGGAGAAAGTTTTGGTTATTTAATCCCAAACTAAGTTATACGTAACGTTAATCAGTAACCAGTTATTCATGCTCAAATAACTTTGGTAATGTGGAACGTTATAATTATGATCAGGCTCTTCGCCACGAACCATATAATTATATTGCGGATATGAATGTTAGACTTCAGACATTTAATGTGCATTGTAATAGAGTGGTGGTTAAATGTTTGTGTACCACATAAAGTGAGCTTTAATCAAGCATCATTGGACATCAATATCAAAACATTTCGTCATTGAAAAATACACTTTGACAATATCAATCTATAAATGGGGGACATAAATCAACGGAAACATCAGTGCACCACTAGGACAAATGTCAAAAGAACCCTGTATTGAAAGAAACGTCTTGTCCTACTGCTTGCAAAATATCAACTCAAAACTCAAAACTCAAAATATCTCTAAACAATAGTCAAGAAAAAAAACAATCATTGATCGAAAGTATACACTTGCCATTACATGACTGTAGTCTGCGGAATGTTTCCAATTGTCATGGTCGTTATGCCCTACAGACTGTCTGTATAATTGATTTGATATCTGAACTAGGGTTAGCATTTATATCGCACAGCTGATGGTAAAAAAAAATTTCTTCTGTGAATGTTCATGTAATTCAGAATACAGTTTGACTCCAAGTAAAGTTTTATAGTGGCTGTATGACAAATTAACATTAAACAGCCTTTCTGTAAATGTCCTGATTTAGAGAATGAAATTCTTTGTATTTGTTACAGTTTTTTTATACAATAATTGTAAGCATATGAAAGAGAGACGAAAGATAACAGAGGGGCATTCAAAATTCATAAGTCGACAACGCCATGGCCAAATATAGGAAAACAATAGTACACATATCACTACCCTAAATAGCCGTGACTTCGATTTCCTGACTTGAACCGACTGGTTTTTTATCTGTATGTCTCAAAGAAACATTAGAGGCAATAGTATTTTACCGATGTTAATGTTTTTAAACAAATTAAAATTAAGGGAATTCCAAAATTTCAAATAAAGATCAGTTCAATTGTGTCAACAACATGCAACCCGTTTCCTGCGAATTAAAAGTATCAATATGTTACAAACAGGAATGGGACACAATGGAATGATCTGATACTAAGTATCTAAAAATCTTAAACCACAAAAAGATGTTGCTAGTGAGTTTGTTCACAACAGAGCTTAAAGATAACATTATACGTTATACGGTGATATGAAAACTGATTGTGTGTCTATTTCAGTCGCCAGTTGTTCTTCATAGTTAGGTTCATGTCACCAAATTTCCTCTTTTGACACTCAGATGTCACAATTGAAACAGATTCTGCTAAACCTTCCAGGGGCTCACGAGATAACCACAAGTTATAGTATGTTTCGTATTGATCTTTTGTGGAGATTTTGTAGAGTTTTGTTTTTCATTTACGTCGTTCTTCGACTTTTACCATGGCGTTTTGATATTATCGTCGACTTATAAGTTTGAATATCCCTTTTAAGTCTGCGGCTTGTTTTAAATAGTCAAGGGTATGCCCTCGTTCATGAAGTCTGTTTTGACACAACACTTACAAGTGTGGAGTATTATTTGATATATGTGCATATTATACGATGGCGCAGAGGAGAATGGTACATTGAGACATTTGAAAATTGACAATTGGAAAGATAAAATCGCCCTACAAAGTTTTGTCACAGATTTTTGTTTGTAGTCGCCAATCTGACTTAAAATCAAAGAAAGGTTTATATAGGAAGCAAGCATTCTAGTTTCTGTAGTATCCTTTAATACAAGCCAACTGGGAAATGTAAGTACTGCCTGACTGGTGTGTAATTAAAAGAGAGACATGAAATCTTCAAAATATCTGAATTTGAATTGCAGTGCAAACTGTAAATACCACTATGTTACTTACCTTCCGGAGCAGCACCTGAGATCACCCCTAGTTTTTGGTGGGGTTCGTGTTGATTATTCTTTAGTTTTCAATGTTGTGTCCTGTGTACTATTGTTTGTCTGTTTGTCTTCTTTCATTTTTAGCCAGGTGTTGTCAGGTTATTTTCGATTTATGAGTTTGACTGTCCCTTTGGCATCTTTTGTCCCTCTTTTATGAGACTTATGCATCATTCGTATCCACTTTGATTATAAACAATTGTCAAGCGAATAGCATGAACCATAGATGTACATGTTTGAATAAACTAGTCACAATCATCCGCGCAATTTCGAAAAATTTCATCATTACACCAATTAACTGTGTCAAAATACCTCGATTTATTGTGAGAGGTAAAAAAAATCAATTATTCCACTTCCGCATTTAGAAAATTACACTATGTAAAGGATTAAACTGAATGTTTGCTTCTTTGAAATGTTAAAGCCAAGTTTCAACGGACTTTCTAGTTTGTTATCTTTTTGGGATTTTGTCAGATCCCTATTTCTTAAATAAACAACAGAAAAACTTATTTTTCCTCTTATATGTATTAAATCATATTAACACAACCTTAAGAAAGAATTACGGACACCCAAATAGTTCAACAAAACAATAAAACATCAACACCAAAAAAAATATCAAGTCCAAAATATGTCAGGAAAACTATGTATTCAGCAAAATCATGGACGGGACACAACTATCCGGAATTTTTTAAAGTTAATGATTGAAAAGCAGAGATTTCTAAAAGTTTAAAAAATATCGTTTTTAAAAAATCTTTCCTCATGAAAACATGTGTACATGAAAAGAAAAATTGCTGGTTTATTACTTTACAGTAGATACGATATAATCCATTCATCAGCGCTTAATTGCATGATGTTGGAACAGGTAAACACAAAATGTCCCTGTTTTTACCTTCATAATTTGTCTTTAAAAGGCTTTTAGGGTGATCCTTTTTGCCTAATGCACAGAGCACTGTTTCTGATGTTTGAATAAAACAAACAAGAAAGATATTTGAGGGCAGCTTTCGAAAAAAAAGCTAAACTGCATGCAACTAATGATTTGTATTTGAAGTCAAGTTTCCAGGCAAAAAGATTAAATAAAAAAAACTGCACCATACGACTTTTTGACGACCAATCTTAAATTCAGGTAAAATCATTTTTTTTATGACTGTGCCAGTTTTTAGCCGTGTACCATGAAGTGAAATTAAACTCTTTTAGTAATCGACTTTTTCCTATTCCGTCACCGCACTATTAAATAAGTATAAATAAAAAGTTTAAATAAATTAGTGTACTACCAAAACATGCAAGGCATGGTGAATACATATCACGGAGCTTTTATTCAGCTTTTCCCGTGTTTTCTATTAATTATGTTTTCAATAAACTTGTTTAAAATAGTTAGTATACATTGTTAAAATAAATTTATATTGTGTAAAAATATATTAAATCTCAAAATGTAAATATGACTAAAACATTATTTCTGGCTAAAAAATCAAGATATCCGTTTTTATTGGATTCTTTTCGAAAATAATTTGTAACACTGTTTTATCTACAAGACATTGTTTGTTCATAACCAAGTCAATATAAAGTATATATTTTGATTTTGTTTCTGTCTAATTGTTTAGCATGTTAAACTACTAAATAGCTTTTAATTGTCAGTTTTCTATTGCCTAGATTATCAATCGACATTACGGTGACCAACTGATTTATGTCCTTGTCAGATAAGTGTGAAGCCAATATACAACGCACATAGAAAAAAGTAAAATCACAAAAAATACTGAACTTAGAGGAAAATCAATTCGGAAAGTCCATAATTACATGGAAAAATCAAATAACAAAACGCATCAAAAAAGAATGGACAAGAACTGTCATATTTCTGACTTGGTACAGGCATTTTCAAATGTAGAAAATGGTGGATTAAACCTGGTTTTATAGCGCTAACCCTCTCACTTTGATTACCCTTTGAAGTCAGAGTTGAGCTTCATCTATTTGGTATATACATCTATGGAATAACCAAGCGCTAGATAATTCGCGATTACACAAAGAAAATGAGAATTGATAATAGACTAGACGCATCAGATTTGAGGTTGTGCAAATCTGAATAAGAAAACTTGATTACATTCGCAAAAGATTACTGCAAGTAAGTTCAATTTATAGTAGGAAAACAAGGGACAATATCAAGTATTGCGGACGTTGATTTTAAAATCAATAACATGTTTAAAATATGAAATTTTTATACATTTTAAGCTGGTGATGAATAGTGAATAATACATGGCAAAATCCTTATCGCATGCAGTATCACCACGAGAAACCAATATCATTCCCGAGGACCGAAGGGTATTTAATACAGCCTGGAGAAAAGATCCTTTCTTAGATATACAAAATTGCTGTATTTAGTACTTACTATATGATAAATAAATTATTTAAAAAAACCATTAAAATATCAATAGTATTTACTTTTTTTTAAAATTTACAGCAAAATGCACCAGTGAATGATTTGAAGAAAATGAGAAAGGGAGCAGTTCAGTTGTTCGAGTTAATCTCATCCAAAATATCCAAGCCGGCTGTACAAATCAGACACTTGTTAATCAAAGTTCTCAAACGCTATCCCTTTTATCCCAAATGCACATAACTGTTCATGTCTATGCCAATGAAATGATTCATTTGGATTGTTTCCATCTAGATTTGTTTTTGTTTTTTGTGTAGAATATCAGATGAGTGGTAAAACACTGTTATTAAATTATTTTGTCGTTGTTGAAAACTCATTTGTCATGTAGTGATTCATATAGACAGTGTATTGACCTTATGTTGTTACTTAAAATTAAAAACATTGAAACATCACATAATTTACTTTTTTTTATATTCGCATTTACTGCTACTACTTCTTTCCACATGGAAACATAAGGAGAAGATTGCCAATACAGGACGAAATTAAAACCAGTTTATTACAAAACATCATATAATTATACACGAAACAATAGTTATAATTACAGCATTGTGTGAACTACACTTACACGATGATAAATTTTTGAACATTAGAAATGATTATATTTTAAATTGAACAAAATCGTTCTTACATACCAATTAGTATACTAAGTAATTACCCATATAATCAGAGCAAATTATTTGGACTATAAATTTCATCATTATCATTCAACCAAAGATATGAAAACTGATACATTCAAATCATTTTGTAAAAAAACATCAAGGATCCAGAAATATGTCACGAATGTAAAAAAAAATCATACAAAAAAGGAAATGCAAGGGAGACATTTTAAGGACAGTTGACCTTATAGCAATGGTTAAGTTTATAAGACCTGACAGGGAATTATGAACGGGATCAACTGGAAATTAACTTTTATTCAATAAACCCTTTAGCAGGAAACATTTTTTTCCGTAACATTTTTCAATAAAGTAAAACATTTTACCGGATGTTTTTTGATAGGATTTATAATAAAGTGATACTATTTTATATAAAGCACTATAATAGAGGGGAAGAAATCTAGTTAGGAATATCGCATATATAAAAAAAAGAATTGGTGATCATTAAAAAGAATTGAACAAACTCAAAATTAAACATTTTCATCCGGAAATTAACTTTTAACATATAAACCTTGAGCAGGAAACAAATTTTTTCCGTAACATTTTTCAATTAAGCAAAGCATTTTACCGTATGTCTTTTGATAGGTTTTACCATATAGTAAAACAATTTTATATAAAGCACTATAAAAAAAGGATAATCACAAAACTACGGAAATCAGGGGAAAATCAAATCGGAAAGTCCCTAATCACATGGCAAACCAAACGACAAAATATGCACAAATAATAGTGGGGAAGAAATCTAGCTAGGAACATCGCATACATTAAACTATTGAATTGGTGGTCATTGAAAACAATTGGTGGTGATCATTAAAAAGAATTGGTGATAATTAAAAAGAATTGAACAAAATAAAAATGTATTTACTGAAGCTTTTGATAAAGAAGAAAAAACAAATATTCTCGATACCCAATATCACTTTTGTTCTATTGTGTTCTTGTTCTCATTTGAATTATTTTAATTTAAGCGTAATTTTATCGGTTATAAATCAATATAAAAAAAAGAAAACAACACGTTTAATAATTCCTTGCGTCCGAAGCGCTTTTATGGATTTACCTTCATCAGGAACGCTCAAAGCCAAACATTTGAAATCCGATTATGTTTAAGTACCGAAACCGTTGAAGAGCTATATGTCAAAATATCTAAAATAAATAGCCAAATTCATCTAAAGCCAGCTTTGCCTGAGGGAGTTGAAACCTTAGTTTCTTAATAATTTCTAAATCTATAAACGGACAGTTTTAGAAAAGATTGTTAAATATTACTTTATTGGGTTCCATCTATAAGTACTACTGTTTAAAAAAAATTGCACAGCATTACAAATCGTTTCCAATGAAAACAAAACTTAAATAATTGGAAACATATGTAACAAGATTATGACTGATGTAATAAAATCAGCAACTTATATATCATTGTAAAAATAATTTCAAAATAGAAAACAAGTAATAAACGGTAACCGACCCTAAAAAAATCTTTTTCAACATACCTTCTTCATTTCAGCAAGTTTTATTAAGACAGATATCGTTAATCTACAATCATGGCAAATTGACGACTCCGATCCCTTCCCAACGCTGTCGCACCCTAACATAGTTTTTGTACATTTTCTAATTCAAAATGTGCATGTGACGCAACGTTAGATATTGCTACTACCACGAAAAATAGCGTTAAGTAAATATTTGACTGGAACATTTTTATAGAAATGCTGAAATAAATATTTCAAATTATACATGAACATAAAGATTGATTCTTACATTTTCACATTATGATAGAGAAAGAATAAAAATATAATATTCATAGGCTTAGGAAGACACAGATTATAAAAAAAAAACCGTTTACTTAACGTTGTCCCATGTAACAAGTAACATGCAAACTCGGGACATAAAACTCGCACAATTCGCGAAATGTTCACGCAACTCTTCGAAATTTTGCATGAACATTCTATGACGTGATATATTTCAGTATTGGTTAACATGGCTGTCTCCATTTAAAATGTGCATACATATTTTCAAAAGAATATGATGTACGGAAATGTCCCATCGGAAATTTAATTTGGAAACTTCAAACATTTCAGTTCAAAAATAAAATTTTGACAGAAAATTCATTAAATTGTAAGCACGATCGTTTTGTACTAAGTGTAATCTTCCAAAATTCGAATTGAAAAATAAATTGAGCTACATATTCAATTCAAAACAATAGATTTGCAATGTCTTGCGGAAATGTCCGAGTTAAACTTTCATGCCTTCACAAAACTTTTACGGCCAAAAAACAGAGATTTGATTTCGTGAAGATTATTTTTCGGCTTTGATAACCATACCAATAAAAAGTACTTTTAAAGTTGAAGTTAGTACACCAAATAGCATTAACATTACAGGGTTATTTATAAAAAATACGGATTAATGAAAATGTCTTGCAAGTTTGTCCGTTATCATAATTTGACGTCGCCAGAAGCGTTATGCTAGCTAAAGGGACGGCATAAACTGCATTCGCTTGTTCCTTCCTCCACTAAATATATATGTCCTGCTTTCAACAAAACGAAATGATGCACACATTACAAAAATACACATCTATAAGACGATCAAAAAGTAAGAAAACTTCAGTATCATAACTACATGTATAAGCTATTGTATGTTGCTGCTTGAATAAAATCATACTCGGGTTGATTATTATATAATGCATCAATATTCCTCAAAAAACACATAATTACTAGCAGTAAAATTGCATTTCCTATGTTAATTATAAAATCATATTAGATTAATTTCTCACGGCATTTACATTTGTGTGTTATACTTTGCATTTACCAAAAAAGGAAAGCAGGAAGAATTAGATAGTGTGCGTTTTCAATTTAACGTCATTTTTCTGTTACACTAAATGGTAGCAATATCTGACGTTGCGTCTTGTGTAAATAAGATGCCAATGATAATTGAGATGAAGTGAATGCAAAAAAAAAAAAAAACATAAAAAAACAGCAGTTAAATATTAATTGTTGTGTAATTGGTCTATCCAAGACAGAATCCACTACATTTAAAAAAAAGTATAAAACGAAGAACAAACTTTGAAGAATTATTATAATACAGAAGTTATAGTCAGATTTTTATTAATACGAATAACGAAATTACAATATTTAATCTCACATATTAGTCAATTTCTCAAATATCGCATTAACAATTGAAAGCAGTAATATCTGGTTCAGCAACATATGCCAAAACCCAAAATCCAAAAGATGGATACATGACATTTGCGTTTTGTGCATAAAACATTCTTTCGAAGCTACCAGTTATTATTTTGGCCTATAGCTGAAGAAAATAAACTACATGTCAGGTATATTAAGTGGAAGTTAGTCTGCATTGCATTTGAACAGTCTCATTGCTGCACTGGTAACATTATGTTCATCCATTTGATAAGCTACGTGGAAACATTGTCTTGCACAGTCTGTGTCACCAATCGTCTGATGAGCTATGCCAAGACAAATAACTGATAAAGATGTATTTTTAAAACGGTGTTCTAAAATTTTTTGTTTTAAGTGTTGCACAGACTGTTTACAAGATCTTATTTCAGGTAGATGATAGTAACACAGGAAACTCAGGAAATGTGCAAATATCAAGGGAGGAAAATGAATAGATTGTTCAATTCTGTTTAATTGAAATTCTTGTGGACTAATTGGTGAGTTGTTTTTAAATTTAGGACACTTAACTGTCAATGCTTTTGATAGTGTGCAAAGTTTTGTTTGTTTCAACAAGAGTAGCAGATATTCCTGGGTTTGATTTAAACCTGTTTGCCAATGATATATATTTTCATGTGTACATTTCTGTAAGGCGTGGTTGATGATTTCCAATGATAACAAGTAATGCTCATAAACATAAAAGAAAGAAGCTAACACCAACCACCCACCAACTGCATCTGAATTTGTTCCAATCAACAGATGACTACGATTGCGTTTGTATTTCTGGTAGTTATGTTTGTTGCTTGGTATTGGTTGATCTTGCAATATTTGCTGCTCATTTTAGTGTGCAGATGACAGCATTACAAAAAAGATACTTCTTGACATTTTAGTGCTAGAGTGATTTAAAAAATAATACAACAGATTGAGAGGTCGATGGTCAAGTGTAAAATCAATGTTCATCCGTTTATACAGTGATGTTACACGTCTACCTAATGCCGAATGTGGGGCTTTTAAAGTTTGTGTCATTATATCAGACAGAGTTTCTGATAGAAGAAAACAGTATATTCCCTTTTCAAATAACTTCTTCAGAATGCATGTAATTTTGTCTTTTTTGTCAACATCAAATCTTAAATAAAATAAGTTATTATCAGGAATAAAATAATGTAATAATGTAGAATATTCAACACAGTATATAAGTCTCTCTAAACAAGCCATGAAGCATGGAATTACTTTGTTTGGAGTCCACATTGATGGAACTGATTCTTCCGACCAAAACATTAATGTTTTCACAATATAAGAACATAATAGATTGTTTAAACCTTCATGCTTTTCTATAATGTCCTTTACCAATATCTTTAACAAAGCATAGCATAAAAACTGGGTATGATTGAAGGAAAATATTAGAATTTTTTCTGCCACAGACAAATGATATTCTCCATTGAAGATTTTCGTTGCTGGACCCTTTGTAACCAATTGGAACGTAAAGCACACCACATGATATTATTTGGGAAATAATATCGGGAGAAGGCCATGTTGCTCGAGGTCTAATAATCCATGGTAGTGCTTCAGATATCCATTTGTCACATTTAAGACACCATGCAAAGTCAAAGGTTTCCTCGACGTTTGAAATGCATGGTCCGTGCATTTTGACCATACTAGAACATGAAACATCAAATGTATTTAACAATTGTTCCATATGATTTAATCTATATAATTCACTTGAAGCCTTTCTCCCCATAATTATATTGTTCATATTTATTTTAGGGTTGGAATTAAAATTATAATTATTTCGAAGATGTAATTGTGTGAAACAGGGATGTGTATCTTCTGTATCCATTATCAAAGGAACACACTGATCGGATTGAGGAACATGATCTTTGTCTGATTCAAAAACTTTGAATGAAGGATCAATAAACATAACATCAAGATCACTACCTTTCAATTGTAGTCCTTCACCTATACTGCCACTTGTGATCTTGTGTGTTTTATTGCTTGAAATCCCAAGGTCATCTATTATGTGAGTTAATCTCCTAACTTTCACCTCATCTTCATAACCAATTTTCTGGCACAGATACGTGTAAAAATGCAACGATACGCTATTTTCCACAGACATGTGTACTGTATTTGTTATTCTGTGAACTAGTATTATAATAATCTGTAAAATAAAGAGTTGTCATTCTGATATATGTTTTAACAGCTGAGTATCACGGATACTGACTGTTTTTGTTTTCTACATTACAGCAGAAAATTTAAAACAGATACCTCCAGTATTTTTGGTTCAATTGATAGAAGGTTTTTGCCTTCAAGGAAACTATTAAACCAAGGGTTCCAATGTGTGATTTTGACTATTTTTCGTCTCCATAGTTATTTTCGTTTTTTACTCATTATGTTTTCAGTTTGCCACCTACATTAATGTTCATTTTCACGATTTTCAATATAAGCAATACGGGTGACCCATGTGGAGCAGGACCTGCTAACCCTTCCGTTGCACATAAGATAACTTCACGTTTTTGATTGGGTTCGTGTTGCTCGGTCTTTATTTCTCTATGTTGTTTTTGTGTACGGTTTGTCTTTTTTTATTTAGCCATGGCGTTGTCAATTTATTTTCGACTTCTGTGCATGATTGAATGTTCCTTTTGTATCTTTCGCCTCCCTTTAAATACATTTTTAAAACATGGTTGATTTATTAACTTTTTTAGTGGATTAGCAATGTTATTAAACTGTCTAATAAACTCATCATAGATACGCGCGTTTCGTCTTCAAAAGACTCATCAGTGACGCTCAAATCCAAAAAGTTAAAAAGTTAAATAAAGTACGAAGTTGAAGAGCATTAAAGAACAAAATTCCTAAAAGTTTTGCCAAATACATCTAAGGTAATCTATGCCTGTAAATATAACCATATCAATGATAATTCATGTCAGAACAAAAGTGTAAACCTAACTGCGACAACATAATATTATAGATATAATTGAAAGCTGTTCTTTTGAAGTTCAAAACAAATGTCAGGTAATAAACTGAAAATCCTCTAAAAATTTGATAAATCAACTATGTTTTGAAAATTGCATTAAAGAAAACGTGAAATTAAACATTAATGTTACTGTTCGAGGTATTTACACCTTGTTAAATTATTTCTCTTTTCTTTTAAAAATATTCTTTGACACTATATGGATATACAGATTGTTATTCTATAAATGTTTGTTATCAATTAACAACTGCAATTTTTTTTTACATTTTTCAACAGAATAGTACAAGAAATCCTGATTGTTTTAGTCTTAACATTCTCTTTATACACCTGTGTAGGCTTTGTTTTATATTTATCTTTATGAAAAGAAAGGAAGTATTGAAAGGCTTAAGATTTATCAAGAGCAGAACACTGAATTTGAAGAAAAATCTTATTTTTTTCTTCAGATTTTTGAAAATGCGTTTTTCTCAGAATTACCTCCCTTTGTACCATAGATAATCAATATTTATGGCATTATTTATTTTGATTGTATTGTTTTGATTGTTAGTTTTACTTACATTGTTAGGTATAATAATGGTTTAGAAAACAGAAAAAAATACATTCACAAAATTGTCTACGGATTGATATATTAATTTCATTCATTCAGAGAAAGGCAAATTTGAATATTACATGTATTCAAGAAATTTTTTAGAAAGTACTACAACAAGAGCCCAACCATCGTATATGCTTAAATGGGTTAATAACTATGTCTCTTAATATAACCAAATAGATATATACTTTTATGTTTAATGTACCGAGAATTGGAAAGTTTGAATTTTTTTTTTTTTTTTTTTTTTAAATCATTTTTACTAGATTATATCCCTTTGTACCATATAAATTCAATATTTATGGCACCATACATTTTAATTGAACTATGGTTATTGTTACTTTGAATTAATTTGTCAATCATTGTACTGCTTTTGAAAAAGAAACATTTACATTCCCAAAATTATCCACAAAATACTAGTTTAAATCCATTGATTTATAGAGAGAAAATGTAAATTTAGGCATTTTTTTTGAAGATTTCTACAATGTACTTGAAAGAGACCCCAGCAAGTGTATTAGCTAAAATGCATAATTAAGTATTCCAATTGATAAAACAAAGTGAGTTATCTTAATATTTATAATGGACCAAAGGCTGGATAGCTTTTAAAATATGTACTTTTTATGAATTTCTGAAAATATTTTTTACTGGATTATCTCCCTTGTAATAATCCACAAACTGTTTCTTGCAAATTGTATGTACTGATGAGTTTCTAAAGCTTTCATACTTGATTATTCAATAAATCATCATTCTCTATCTCGTTATTTTTCGCATTTATAAGTTTCAGGGTGTTGAAATTGGTCAATTTCATAGAAAAATACTGCCTCCAACATGGGAAAACTGGTTCCCGGTACATTACAGCATCTCCAAGCTGAAAGGCATGGTAACCAGATGAAATGTTTTAAATATGAATTTTTTTCATAATGATGTTTACGCACACAAAGTTTCAATCGAATCTGATGACACCCCCCCCCCCCCCCCCCCCTTTTGCATGGTTTTATGGGAGACTGGGTGTTAAAACAAAAGGAAATGTTTAGTCCATTTTTGGTAACTTCCTTTGGCGTGACTTGGTACTTAGTCAATTGTGTATTCTTTTCATTTCTTTTTGCTTATATGCTTGGCCTATTAAGTGCCGTTTTGCCATTTTGTTTTTCTTTGCTGAAATAGTTATCTATTTGTAAAGTGATTTAGAATATAATACAACGTTGATTGCTTTACCCAATTTTTTTTTACAGTTTTGCCTATTATATCTGTTTGTTTTGCTCACACATGATTGTCAATATAATGAAACTCTATGTGACTGTCAAACAAATGAGAGATTTAGCTATTTATATAACCAGTTTTAATCCACCATTTCGTACATTTGGAAATGCTTGTACCAAATCAGGAATGTGACAGTTGTTTTTCATTTTTTTTAGCGCTTTATTTTGCCATTTTGTAAAGGACTTTTATAGGTTTGAATACCCCTTAGAGTTCGGGTTTTTTGTTATTTTTTTTTAATAATCATTCCAACTAAGTTTGCAGAAACTACTGACTGAATAGGTCCTGAGTCAGTCGCATTGTAATGATTTTACAAAGGTGTGGTATAGTAAATATAAGATGTTATGTGAAAACAGAAAAAAAATAAAATGTTACCATTCAGCTTTGTTAAATATTAGTCTCATTTATACCTATAATTAGTCATTAAAAAGTTTGATGTCGAGCACCAATGAGGAGTCGTGTGTACAAAAACACACGTCTGTCGTATCGTAAATTATCAGTTTGCTATATTTTAAGAGTTTATTCAGCAAATAAAGTAATATGTCTTACCTTATAATTATAATGTCAACAGGTTTGAATATATCTCTTGATTTATTTTAACGCCTAGAATGCCAATTTAAGTTAAATAAAAGGACCTCCCCAGAGCATACAATTACATTTATTATATTTCAAACAAATATATAGCATGTATAGATTATCGATATTATTTACACGAGCGACATTTGAAATTAATGCCATATAGTTTACTTACAATTTAACACAAGATATTTCAAAAGCATTTATGCATTGCAAACATTTTAAATTAACACCTGTAGAAGAATTTCAACTAGATTAAGTCTAAAGATAGTTGAGTGACAGAAAAACAGTATTCAAAAACACAATACGCACTTCGATAGGTTCAAAATAATGACTAGGGAGATGAGATAGATATGAACCAAGATAAAAAGCATTTCATCTTGTAGCTTTAAAACAAGCTGAGTGGCCTTTAATTTTTAACATTTTTTTGGATATTTTGAAATGAATGTATATATATATGTTTTTTTCACTGGAACAATTACACGATGTTAACATTATATTACTCTTCAACTTCGTACTTTATTTGGCCTTTTTAACTTTTTTGGATTCGAGCGTCACTGATGAGTCTTTTGTAGACGAAACGCGCGTCTGGCGTATATACTAAATTTAGTCCTGGTATCTATGTGTTAAAAAAGGCCAAATAAAGTACGAAGTTGAAGAGCATTAAGGACCAAAAATCCTAAACGTTATGCCAAATACAGCTATCAATATGTGCGTTATGTTGTCACGTATAATCCTGTAAACATATAACAATAGCACTCTTCCATATTTATATAGATATGCAAATTAATTACATCGCCATTTCCACACACCTGTATACAAAATGTAAACAAATCAGCTTGGTCTATTGATACCTGTTTTTTTTATATACAGATAATTATAATTTTTTAGTTGTAGCCTCAAAATTTTCGATACATATATTAATATTACTTCATTTCCTTAACTATTTGCATCCAGATCTCCGCGTCTTGCTAAATATCTATATAAGTAAAGTCAAGCCTTGCAAACAAAACAGTTAAAATGTCTGTACATTTATCATAAGCATACGAAAGTATTTGCTAATAATCTCCCGTTGTTTCTGCAATTTGTTTTATTAACGTTTCCATTTCTGAAAAGTGTTTTAAAAATATGCAAGACTGAGGTCAAGACTTAGTTATGAAAAACAAATTTAATACTTACCCATTTATAAAAATATATATTTCATCCAACACAATTATATATTTTTGTCTAAGGTATGTTAATCTAATAAAGTCGACCCTCGTACAAATCAATCGTTTTACATGTGAAGGTCAATATATTTTACCAGTCAATGATTCTAAATATAGAAATAGGTGGAAACCTATTAAAGTCGGTCAATGTGAAATTAAGTATGTGTGTACATGTATTTATACTAGCAACTCACAGAGTCAAGGCTTAAACTGTCATTAGTGATCCACCTATGATTGTCATTTTGTCTCTAAATTCTGTAATTAAATATATTTGTATATATATATTTTGCTTTTTCTATTTGTAATCTATGTATCAAATACTTTAAAACAAAACCAAGATGTCACTTAATCTATTGCATATATGTTCTTTAAATTGTCAGGGGTTAAGAAAATATGAAAAAAGAATTAGGCTAAAAGAATGGATAAAACAACAGAAATGCAACATAGTATTTTTACAAGAAACACATTTTTCGGACAATTCAATAGATAAAGAATTTACGGGCGAATTATATCATAGTTTTGGAAGCACACAATCAAGAGGTGTTTCGATTTATATCAACAACAAAATTAATCATGATATCATAGATAAATATGAAGATTAAGACGAAAGAAATGTTTTAATCAACACAGAAATTGATAAAAATATATTTACTTTTGTAAACATTTATGCCCAAACACATGTAAAGATAGAAATATATTCTTTAAAAAAGCTTTGAGTGTCATTGAAAAATATAGTCTTGGTATAATTATCATAGGGGGTGATATGAATGAAATGAGACAAGTGGGCTAAAAACTTTGATAAAAAAAATAAAAAGTTATAAATGTCTGGAGAGCAATAAATCCAAATAAAACGCAATATACCTGGAGAAGAAAAAATAATGAAGTAGCTAGTAGAATTGATGATTTTCTAATTAGTCAAGATGTGAGACCAAGAGTACTCAGCACTTATATACGACCTGCGAAAATTCAATATACAGATCACTTATCGATTTCACTTAAAATTAATCCTTGTCAAGGAAACAAAGGAAATAGATATTTCAAATTAAACAACAGTATTCTTAATGACGAATATTACAAAATAAAAATAAAATACTTAAATAGATAAATATGAAAAATTAAGAAATAAAAAAAGCCTAGCAATTGTGTGGGATCTGTTTAAAATAGAACTAAGAGAGAAAACTATAGAACATTGTAAATTAAAAGCTAAACATAAAAGAAATGAAATTAAAAAAATAGAACAAGAACTAAAACTTTTGAATGAAATTCATGATAATAGATATAGGAAGATGTGGTGTGAGTGCCAATGAGACAACTCTCCATCCAAATAACAATTTATAAAAGTAAACCATTGTACGGCCTTCAACACGGTAAATAAACTTAATAGAAAGAAAAAATAATAATTTGCCAAACATAATAGATTCAATAAGGAAAACAGAAGAAACGCTGATCGCGAGTTAAATGGATAGTAGAAGGCGAAAAAAATACAAAATATTTCTTAGGATTAGAAAAATCCAGACAAACAAGGAAAAACATTACGGCTATTAGGGACAGTAAAGGAGAAATAACCGAAGATCAAGGCAAAATATTAGAAACGGAGAGAAATTATTATGTCAATTTATATAAGTCAACTAACCCTGAATTAAGAGAAGTTGAAAATAATATTGAAAAAACTAAAATAAATTACAAACTAACTACACATGAAAGCAATGAAATTGACGGCAACCTGACAATAGAGGAATGTACAAAATCCGTCTTTAAAATGAAACTTAATAAAACACCGGGTATTGATGGTCTCCCAATTGAATTTTATAGAGCTTTCTGGTCCAACTTTCAAATTTTGCCGTAGATATCTTTAATCATTGCTATGAAAAAAAAGAATTGACAAATTCACAGAATCTAGGATTAATTACCCTTATTTACAAGAAAAATGACCCATTAAATTTAGATAATTATAGACCAATTACATTATTAAATGTAATATCAAAATTATAGCATATTCTCCTGCACACACAAAGACTTAAACCAATATTGCATAAAATCATTCATAATGATCAAAACGGTTGTGTAAAAAAAAGATATATTGGATTTAATATAATTTAGACAAATCCAAGATATTATAGATTATTCGGAAAAATTCAATGTAGATGGAGCAATCTTTTTTTTAGACTTCACAAAGGCATTTGACTCGCTAAAATGGGAATTTATGTATTGTTCTTTAAAGAAATTTGGCTTTAGAAATCTCTTTTGAGGTGGAAAAATACTTTATACACAGATATAAAGGGTTGTATATAAAATAAAAGCTGGATTTCAAGACCCTTCAGCATTGAGCGCGGGATCCGTCAAGGGTGTCCCGAGAGTTCTATAATTTTTGTTATTGCTGTTGAAATTTTAGCAAGTAGATAAAAACAAAAACAAAAATTTAAAGGTTTTCAAATTAAACTAGACAACAACACCCATACTTTAGAATTAAGCCAGCTAGCAGATGACACCACTTTATTTTTAAATTCAAAACAGGAAGTTTCATTAACTTTGAATATTATAGAATTTTTTTTATCACTTTCAGGCCTAAAGCTTAACCGAAATAAAACAGAAGGAATTTTGATCGGCAATTTAAAGTCCTGCAAAGATAAAGTTGAAAACATTAAGTTTACACAGGAACCGATAAAAGTTTTGGGAATATACTTTGGACTTAATAAAAATGAGTGTAAAAAATTAAACTTGCATCGACAATACGAAAAAATCTGAAAAAATAATTAAAGACTGGAATAAAAGAAATTTAACTACGTTAGGTAAGATAACTCTTGTTAAATCATTAATCTTACCGAATATCACTTATGTTGCATCTGTAACCGAAATTGATAAAGAATACCTAGCAAAATTTTAAAAAAAAATAATATATAGTTTTATACGCAACAATAAACCAGAAAAAGTTAAAAGAAATATATAGTTTTATGCGCAACAATAAACCAGAAAAAGTTAAAAGAGATACAATAAGTAAACATTACCATGCTGGCGGGCTTAAAATGATAAACATAGATAAATATCTAGAAGCGATAAATATTAGTTGGGTAAAAAAAACTCATTGATAACAAAGATCTATCACCCAATTGGATAGTCTTACCAACATTTTATTTTGATAAATTTGGACAAGAATTCATTATATTTAAAATGAACTTCAACAATATTAATTTGGTCAATAAACTGAAAGAAACAATTCCACAATTTTACTTAAGAATAATCATATTATGGATTAATTTAAAATCTGAAAAAGAATCAGATCAACTATCATATAAACAAATTAGACAGCAGCTTATATGGGGCAATAAAATTACCAAGTTAAACGGTAAATGTCTCATTTTCAAAAACTTGATAAACAGTAAAATTTTATTTGTAAATAATTGATAATAAAGGAAAATTTAATGAAAATATGATTTTAGATAAACTATCCTGCCATGCTAATTTGTTTTCGGAATATTCTAAATTGATGAAAGCAATACCAAAACTGTGGTTACAAGAGATAACTAAAGAAGAATCATATAAAACAATTGTTGCTATTGACTCCGAACATAAATTTAAAGATAGAAAAGGAAAGAAACATTTCCTCCAAAGACATTTACATTTCCCTCTTAAATAGACATTATGAAAAACCAATAGGATTTCAAAAATGGGACAACATGTTTATTTTACAAAACAACACAAGCAAAAGACATCAGCTGAACTATATCTTTTACTATATACAAGATAATAAATTCAAAATGTTAAGATGGAAATTTCTGCACTACATTTTACCAAACACACAATGAGCTAAATGTGGCAAAACTTTTAGGAATTTTGATCCTCATGCTCTTCAACTTCGTACTTTATTTGGCCTTTTATACTTTTTTGGATTCGAGCGTCACTGATGAGTCTTTTGTAGACGAAACGCGCGTCTGGCGTATATACAAAATTTAGTCCTGGTATCTATGATGAGTTTATTGACTTTTCTCATGGAAAATAACTAAAACTCCGATATGCAATATTAGCAATGTCATCGAAGATTATGAACATTATTTTTTGACAAGCAAATTTCTGAAATCATTTTGGGATCAAACAAAACTATCACTTGATAAACTTAAAATAGGACATCATATAATATCAATTAGATCACTTTTGTATGTATACAAAATAAACGATACAAGTTATTACAGTGTTAATGATTTATTAACAATTATACTTTTTACTGTATACAAAGGATATTATCTATCCGAGCAAAAAATCAAACAAATTAATGTGTTCGAAATCTTTATAAAAGAAATTTCTTAAATATCACGAATTATTGATAAATAAAGAAGGCAACTATGAAAACTTCCATTATCTGGTTGCAGCAAAAATTAAATTATCTGGAAGTTCTTGAATTAGATTTTATAATATATCATGTTATCTTTTTATATACAGTTGCATATATGTCATTAGCTTAAATATTATTATATATATTGTGCACTAACAAGTACTAACCTTATCACTGAAATGCTTTATACTAACGTTAACGAGACCGGGATAAGGTACCGGTACTTTACCTATCTCTAACAAATGTAAATTTCAAATAAAATAATATAACACTAAAAAAAATCAATTACATTTATGGCGTTTTTGTACTTAGATAGCTGTCACACTGACATGTCCCCCATATTTGCTTTCATAATATCGCATGAACCGAAAGGCAATGCAAATTATATTGAACTTGGAAATTGTAAACCTTCTTGTCCCTAATCTAGATATTTTAACTTTAAAGAATCAATCAATATAGAAATACAAAGAAATGGAAGATTTTCAAAACTTAAAATGTACGCTTTTTATTACGCTTGTCTGAAAAATCAAATCTAATTCAAAATGACAGGATGACAAATGTTTGACATCGGTTGACTCGATTTTCAAATCTGTTTCTTCTGTGTTGAGTTTTAATAAAATTTATTCTAAACAAATTAACACACAATTGTTTCAGATAAGGATGATGTTAGTACCAATGAAACGTTTAAATCCGATGCATTTGTTTGCACCTGATGTTCAGTAGTTGCCGTTTGTTGATGTGGTTCATAAGTGTATCTCGTTTCTTTTATTTTATATAGATTAGACTGTTGGTTTTTGGGGATCTTTATAGCTTGCTGTTTGCTGTGAGCCAAGGTTCCGTGCTGAAAACTGTACTTTGACCTATAATGGTTTACTTTTTCAAATTTTGACCTGGATGGAGAGTTGTCTGATTGACTCTAATACCGCATATTCTTATATCTAAGTACTCCCGAAATGACACACAAGGTGCATGAAAGCTTCACTCAGTTTTTATATTATTATCTAACCTACGAAGTTCTGTGTTCTCAATGATTTTACCCTGTTATACACACTGATAGATTAAATTGTTTATGTGAGAATACGACATTAAATATACGGATATGAAATGCATGCAGGTATATTTATGTTATATTTACAAAAACAATCATATTTGTATATGAACAACTACATAATCTTTATGAAAAGAAAATGACTATCTCACTTTTCTCTGCAATCATGTTTCTAACAGAGAAAGTCCTTGATTCTGATTGACCAATTTATAAAACTCCGACAGTGCAGCTACGTCATGTGCAAAGGGACATTTTATGAAACTTTACGGAATTGGTAATCAATGTTATTGCATTTGAGGATCTCATTAACCGTGAAACTTATTCCATGTCGCAAGACAAACATATCGGCATTCGTGAAATAGTTCATATTTCCGATTAAACTATATTGGTGTTCACATTTTCATCCTTTTAAGACGTTAACATGATTGGCCGAACCTGAATAAAAATGGATACAGAATAACTTATTGTAGGTTCATTTCAAATGATCCTCGTTTGGTTCTGATCGCATGCATAACAGTGCAATCAAATGCACTATTCTCACTTTGACAAGTTCAAAATATTAGCAAGAGAGATAAATATTTACTAAAGATATAAGGCAACGTTTTCGAAACTTTACATGATTGATGATTGGAATACCCTCTACGAACAGTTCTCCTTAATTGTTGACATTGCAGCATTTGTACCAGACAATCCCATTGACACCCCATTATAAATCCTATTGTCCTCCTTTGGTCATGCAATTTCATGAATACATTACCATCACATCAAACAACACTATCTTAAGACTCAAAGAGTTACGGACGAACAAAATAAAACAACATCATTACGTGGTCCGGATTTTATCAAACCAGTCTTTTACTTTTCTACATTGGTTAGAGGTATAGGGGGAGGGTTGAGATCTTACAAACATGTTTAACCCCGCCGCATTTTTGCGCCTGTCCCAAGTCAGGAGCCTCTGGCCTTTGTTAGTCTTGTATTATTTTAATTTTAGTTTCTTGTGTACAATTTGGAAATTAGTATGGCGTTCATTATCACTGGACTAGTATATATTTGTTTAGGGGCCAGCTGAAGGACGCCTCCGGGTGCGGGAATTTCTCGCTACATTGAAGACCTGTTGGTGACCCTCTGCTGTTGTTTTTTTATTTGGGCGGGTTGTTGTCTCTTTGACACATTCCCCATTTCCATTCTCAATTTTATTTGTCTTTGACGAATTAGGGCAGGGTCTCCTTTAGGGTTCACATTTTATAAGTAATCAGTTACTTGCAACAAACTCAATAATTATCCGTTATACCAATATTAAACAGTATTCACAAAAAAGTGCCAAAATATAATGCGGAAGAGTGACATTACTCTAATACTGAAATTACTTAATAGTGAAATTAATGGCATATTTACCCACATAATATAACTGTACATTATTAACATATAAAACAACAATAATTTAAACTGATTTATTTCAATGTCAACTAATGCATATATATAATTCATACATTATTTCACCAACGACAATAATTCTGTTAGATAAGTAAATTATTAAACAATGTATATATGAACGACAATAAGTATTTACAACAATGTAATGTAGAATGCAAGTGTAAAAAAGTGCTAGACTTTGTCCAGGAGGAGAGACTTTCCGTAAACATCTTTAATACGTTGATATTTTAACGCTGTGTTTCTGTTGTGTCGTTTGTTTCCTCTTTTATTTGAGTATGAATTCACATTACTATAACAAGTTTCACGGTGCTTTTCTATCTCGAATTCATGTATTTAGTTTTGATGTTATATTTGTAATTCTCAACGGATTTTGTCTAATGCTTAGTTCGTTTATGTGTGTTTTACATTTCAATGTTGTGTCTTTGTTGTCCTCTGATACTTAATGCGTTCCCTCAGTTTGAGTTTGTAACCCGGATTTGTTTTTTTTTCTATCGATTTATGAGTTTCGAACAGCGGTATATTACTGTTGCCTTTATATATCATAATTTGGAAGAAAAAAAAATAATCACCGAACAAAATCCGGTAAAGTCTTTTCATTCATTGTCGACTCAATTTACAAGACAAAATATAATTATACTCGTCATTGATTTCAAGCGATTCATGGAGACTACACAGTCTGTCGTTTCATAACAGTTATGAGACTGGTAAACATCTAAATTTATAACACAAATTCATATTACACAAATATATATATATATTCTTTAAATTTACAATACTGTTTTAAATATTCTGTAACACATACACTTAGATATAGAATTAACATGTTCAGTAAATTTCATAGATAAACATTTTTAAATTTAAAATCTGTTTTTAAATATTCTGTAACATATACCCTTAGATTTAGAACTAATATGTTCAGTTCATTCTTGTAAAAATTGGTCTCTCCGTCTTAGTTTTACACTTATTGAAATGATCAGATATATAAACTCATATTTTTCTTTGCAAAATGTTCATTTGAAAGTTATCAGCTGATGAAGTGTTTAAGGTGTTTCATTTGCTTCTTTTTGAATTAAGGAAACTTGAAATATGTCTTGAATCTGCTTAGTTCAGATAATACAGCAACATTTGGTGTTTTATCTTGTGTGCATCCTAAGTATAAATTTGATTAAGTTTATGTTAATGACTTTGGTGTGGTAAATTCCTCCAATCTTCACAGTATTAAGATATCAAATCACAAAATGAAAATATTAAAGAATGTAATAGGGCCGTCACTCAATCTTAAGTTAGTATAGACTAAACAGTCTAATTGCTGCACTGGTTAAATTATGTTCATCGATCTGAGTAGCTAGAAGGAATATTTGTCTTGCCACGTCGATTTCCCCAAGCATTTGATGACAGATGCCAAGACAAACAATGAATAGTGAATAACATTGCTTAGTACTAATTAGCTGCAGTACTGTTTGTCGTAGCTGAAGCAAAATCTGATTACATGATCTTATTTCATGAAGATGGTAGTAACACAGAAAACTCAATAAATGTGCAAATATCATGGGATGAAAAGGAACAGCTTGTTCATGAACTGTTAAATTTAGTTCTTGTGGACGAAGTGTTGAGTTGCCACGAAAGTGTGGATGCTTGATTGTTATTGATTTTGATACTGTGCAAAGTTTTTTTTTGTCTAACAACTGTAATAGATATTCCTGGTTTTGAATAAAACCTATTTGCCAAGAAGATATTTTTTCATTTGTACATTTCCTTAATGTGTGATTGATTATATATAATGATAAGCAGTAATTTTTATGAACATAAAAGAACGAGGCTAAAACAAGCCACCCACCTACTGCATCTGAATTTGTTCCAATTAACAGCTGACTGAGGTCTAGCTTGTACTTGAGGTATTTTTGTTTGTTGTTTGATATCGGTTGATCTTGTGATGTTTGTGGTACATTTTGGTGTGCCAATGACAGCATTTCAAAAAAGAGACATTTTGATATTTTAGTGTTTGAGTGGTGTAATAGATGATACAGCATATTGAGAGGTCGAAAGTCTTGTAATAAGTCCATGGACTTTATCTTATGCATTAATGCAACAAGTTTACTTAACACTGAATTAACGCTGTTAAATGGTAGTGACATTATATCAAACAAAGTCTCTGACCGGGCAAAGCAATATATCCCCTTTGCAAATAAATTCTTAAGGATCCTGATCATATTGTCTTTTTTGTTAATTTTTTCAATTTTGTTATTTTTGTAATTTTTTTCAATTTCAAATCGTAAATAAAATAAGTTATTTTCAGGAATAAAATAATGTAATAATGTTGAATATTCTACACAGTATATAAGTCTCTTTAAACAAGCCATGAAGCATGGTATTATTTTTTCTGGTCTCCACATCGATGGATTCGTTTCTTCTGAAATCCAAAACATTAGGGTTTTTAGAAAATAAGAACACAGCAATGTTTTCAAATCTTCGTGCGTTTCTACAATTTCTTTAACTAATATTTTTAATAAAGCATAACATAATAACTGGATATGATTGAAAGAAAATATAAGAACTTTTTCTGCTATAGAAAATGACATTCTCCATTGAATATTTTCATTGCCAGACCCTTTGTAACCAATGGGAACATATAGCACACCACAGGAGATTATTTTGGATATAAGATCAGGAGATGGCCAAGTTGTTCGAGCTCTACTGATCCATTGCTGCGCTTGATATATCCATTTGTCACATTTAAGACACCATGCAATGTCAAATGTTTCGTCGAGATTCGAAATGCATGGTCCGTGAACTTTTAATGTACAAGAAGCTAAAACATCCATATCCGTTGTAAATTCATTCATACGAAATAGCCGATATAGTTCACTTGAAATTTTTCTAAAACGAAATATGTTCTTTCTTTCATCATTTTCGAAAGTTAAATCATAATAATTGGGAAGACGTAGTTTTGTGAAACATGGATGTGTGTCATCGGTATCCATTACCAAAGGAATGCATCCGCCGGATTGAGGGTCAACATCTCTTTCTGATTCATAAACTTTGAATGAAGGATCAATGAACATTACATCAAAATCACTTCCTTTTAATTCAAGTCCTTCCCCCCTACTGCCACTTGTGATCTTCTCGGCAAAAACCCCAAGATCCTCTACTATGTAGGAAAATCTTCTAACTTTCACATCCTCTTCAGATCCAAATTTCTGACACAGATACCAGTAAAAATGAAGCGACATACTATTTTCCGCATTCATTTGTATTCTCCTCCTTAAATCTGTAAAATTTTAACAAAGTCATTGTGATACAGTTTGAAAATGAGTATCAGGGATACTGATTACTTACAGACATTTTCTTCTGTAGAAAATGGTTTTATAGCTACCAATGTAGCTAAACCTTATGCTTGTATTACAATTGCAAAAAAATCCATTATATTTTCAAAGATGTGTGAACAAACAAACAAACATAACAGGTATAAATGTCAAAAGTAGGGTTACAAAAAAAATCAAATATTGCAACAAAGAAAAATAAAAAGGCAAATAGAAAAAGCACAGTAGAAATTAAGAATGACAAGAATAGAAAATTTTACTATAGCACAATAACACAATGACGGTATGTATAAGTACAGAGCCAAATGTTTACCGAAAAATAACCTTAACAGTAAAAGTAATAATATACAAAGACAAACAGAAGAATACTATAATTCGTTATTAAGGTGACAAACTATAATGATGCAAAAATGCGTGATATTTAAAGATGATATTTATTAAAAAATTATTAGTAAAGCTGTGATAAATAATGGAAAAACTGCACAGATGTTCAACAGAATATTCATCAATAAACTTTAAAATAAAATGACAAAAAAAAATAAACTGATAAATCAAATTTAAAAAAGTTTAATTTGTTTATAGAACAATTTCCAAAAAATATAAATTTAAGTCTTTTTTATCTATTTAAGAATATCTTATAACATTGTCTCAAATATTTCCCCCAGCTAGCTGATAAATGTGTCTTTATCCGATATAGGCCATTGTTTATTAAAAGAGATCAAAGAAAGCTATTGTATTGAGTAACAAAATATTCATGTGTCAAATAAAGTCCAGTTCTGCTATATAAAGTCGTGCAAAACTATTTGGTTCAATAGATTATTAACCAGAATAAAAATGTAGTTAGCAGACTAGATTGTCTTTTAAGGCCCCGTTGTCATGCCGAGTCCAAGCTAGTTCCCAAATAATGTAACATCAATTTGAGCAGTACCCATAAAAAAGACTACAACACGAATTACAAAAACGGGACCTAGTTCCCGCATAATGTATTTTGGTGGAGACGAGGTGGTAAAATCATCGGTACCTACAACAACATGAGAAGATGGACAATTTATAACGTGCAGTCAACTGAAGAAAAAGAGCAGGAAAATATAGTAACATCAAGAAAGCATCATGGCCGAGCCACAAGGTAAGGTACATTTTAATTATTCCAACATAATTACACCTCCTATGTACAATGGGTCGGGAAACCCGTCAAATTGGTTATTAAACTTTAGAAAATGGATCAAATTCAATTCAATATTAAACGAAAATGCTTGTCATTACTTGCCGTTTTATTTGAAAGAATCAGCTAAAGTTTGGTTTAATGGTTTAAATGAAAATATTCAGAATAGTACAGAAAATTTAGAAATTCGTTTAGTTGAACGTTTTACAAGAGATGAAGGCGATATTGAATCAGATGCTAAATAAAAACACAAATAAATCTGTTTAAGAACTTTTCGACAGACTAAGAACAAATGCAACGGATTCGGAAATACCTGAAAATTTAGAATTCATCATGGGTAAAAAGGGATAACTACCTAAATTAACTAGTAGTATACTTTAGTAACCCGAAAATTCTAAATCAATTAAAGCAAGCGGCAATAATAGCTGAACAATGTGCTAAATAGATATAGGAAGATGTGGTGTGAGTGCCAATGAGACAACTCTCCATCCAAATAACAATTTATAAAAGTAAACCATTATAGGTCAATGTACGGTCTTCAACACGGAGCCTTGGCTCACACCGAACAAAAAGCTATAAAGGGCCCCAAAAATACTTGTGCAAAACCATTCAAACGGGAAAACCAACGGTCTAATCTATATAAAAAACGAGAAACGAGAAACACGTATAAATTACATAAACAAACGACAACTACTGTACATCAGATTCCTGACTTAGGACATGTGCAAACATTAAAAAGTACGTACAATGATAAAAGATTCTGATCGTTCAAATTTAAATATAATAAAGCAAAATAAGGATCTAGATAAAATAACTGAGAAAATAGAAACATTAAGTTCAAAAATAAAAGAACAGATAGCTGTTAACCCATTTGAAAGACATCAAAAGGAAGAACGAATGCGCAAGGACAACGACTTCGTCAAATTCTTAAGATTATCTGAAAACAACAACTATGATTTCCTGTGGCAATATGCAAAAATTAGTGGCAGACTTTTAACCGCGAAACATATAGCTAAACTCTGGACTACTCCTCCTACTAGCGGAAATTGCAAACTGTGTGGACACTTTATTATAGATATACTGAACCACCAAATATGTATGTGCACAGAACTTCAATCACAGAGACTTTCACTTTATAACAGATTAACTGAATTAACTAGTTTCAATTTCGTGTATACAACAGTTTCAAAATCGGAAGAGAGCTTCTCAGATCTTTTGCTTGGCAATCATGAAGATCTCTGTGACATTTTAATACCTTAACATCGTTTGGAAGTCCTTAACGAGGGATTTTCCTTCCTAAAATACTGTAGACTGTAAATACTTTTCCATTCAAAATATTAAGTTAATGACATTCTAATTATGTGATTTCAAAACTTTTCTAATTGTACATAATATTTGTATTTTGTCTTATGTCAATCTCCTATAGGAGGAAATAAAGTATGATAATGTGTAAATATTGTGGTATGTAATATTACCATAAAAACCATAATTGTAAAGCTAGAAATAAGGAATGCTTTAATTGTAAAAAGATAGGACATTTACCGAATTAGACTATTTGCTGGATTTGTAATCACATAAGCAACACGACGGGTGCCACATGTGGAGCAGGATCTGCCTACCCTTCCGGAGCACCTGAGATCACCCCTAGTTTTTGGTTTGGTTCGTGTTGTTTATTCTTTAGTTTTCTATGTTGTGTCATGTGTACTATTGTTTTTCAGTTTGTCTTTTTCATTTTTAGACATGGCGTTGTCAGTTTGTTTTAGATTTATGAGTTTGACTGTCCCTTTGGTATCTTTCGTCCCTCTTTTAGCAAGAGTCTGTTTCACTAAATCTTATAGAAATGTGGTAAAAACTAAAAATTTTAAAAGTAGACAGAAACCACTCAAGAAGAAGAGAAAAATATTTATATAAATTTGATGACTAATATTGAAGGAAATACTGTAAATGTTGATATAATAGGGATTAAAACAAAAGGATTGATTGACGCGGGAGCTGCTGTATCCTGCATTTCAAGTGTCTTATTTAATAAACTAGATAACACTGAAATAAAAGTAAACTTGTGAAAGATACACAACGTCTATGGTGTAGGCTGTGAATGAATTTCTGTCAAAGGAGAGGTAAAACTTCCAATAAAAATTGATAAAGACCCAGATCACGTCCTAGGCCTCATTCAGATTCCTAGAAAGAATCTAGAATCCCCGTATACATAATAGTGAGTCAAAGTAGCCCCAAGAGAAAGATGTCAGTCCCCTGATATTTAAGTCAGTTAATAACGATTTGTAGGGAAAGGGGAGACAACCTGACAGAGCAGCGATTCTTCCCCTTTTTTCTGCATTACAGAATGGTGGAGCATGAGTAAAGATTTTTGGTCCCTCCAAAACCGGCGTTTGGTGAACTAAAACTTGCAAAGAACCAGTCGAGTGAATATTTACAAAAGGAAATCTATTTGGAGTTTTTAACAAGAAAATGTTTAATGAACCATAATTCTTAAATTTGAACCTGGAACATTCTACCTGTTTTATCTGGATAAGCTTCTCTGAACCTATCATTATTCAAATTTGTGGATAAGACGTGAAGAAAAATCGGAACAATACAGAAATTGGACTTAAACACAAAATTATCGGAATATTGTGAATATGTTTTAAAAATAATGTGTGAATTGATAATGTATATATATGTAGATATTATGTACGTATTGGTATGTATGATTTGTTAAAAAAAAAAGATTTGCTGAATTTAAAAATAATTCAAGTTCTTTAAAAAGAGTAAGAATGTTAAACTAATGAAAAATAATTATATAATTTGTGAGTTAATAGGTTTGTAAGATAGGACAGAAATTCTTTAAAACAATATATGAAATACTATACATAGTTAGAGCAAATAACAATTAACAAAGTATATTAAATGAGTAAATTTTAAGGTTCCTTTTGCTTAAAGGGCAAACGTTGATTTGTAAAATCCTTTTGTTAAAGAAAAGATTGAGCAGCGGTTAGAAAAACGCTATAAAAATGACAATGATTGAAAATATAAATAAATAAAAATAAAATAAAATAAATAATTATTTTGAGAAACCAATTAATTTGAAAGAAAACAAGAAAGGCTAAATAATGTGATGGTTGTTGATAAATAATGAATTGTTGAAAAATAATGAAAACACAAAGATTCGTTCATGAAAATATGAAATAGAACATTAAAGAATGTAACATGTAATATCATTTGGAAGTTAAAGTTTAGTCAGTTTATATTCATTAAACTGTGAAGGATTAAACAAAATGTCTCTGTTTATATGAGAACCATAAAATAATGCCTCAAATTTTAACTTACAAACGATAAAAGTACATAAATTGAACATCTGTATAGACAAGTGAAATAAATGTGAAAGTTTAGCATTGTGTGCTGCAGCAATTATTTTAATTTTAAGTTGAAATTAATATTTAAATTTCCTTTTAAGAGAAATAAAGGTTGTTTGAGTCGTAAGAATTTTGGGTATTAATGACACCCTTAAAATTAGTGCTATGTATTGATTTGCCATCCATATTAAAACGGCACTTAAGCTAACATAAAAAGATTATTTTTGGTATAAATTTTAAAAAATTCAATAAGTATTCAAAATGGTATAGAGTAATTATATACTTTGCTAAAATAAGTACTAAAGCAGTAAAGTAGTAGTTAATTAAACAAGTATTTAAGTCATGTACTTTTAGGGAATGACTCACGATAGATTTGGAGTCGGAGCAAACTACCAAAGAATTCGGACTTACGCCAAAAAATGGGTACTACTCCGTGGTAGATTTGAAGTTCGAGCAAACTATCAGGAATGTGGGCTTATCACCTAGTAATTTGATTAAATACATAGAGGATAAAAAATGCTTAAATATGAAAAAAATAGATAAACATAGAACGCTAGTATGTAGATCTTCATTTGCTTAAAACAAATAAACGAATGAAAATTGATGATGCTAAATAAAGTGATAAATTAAATTGCGGGAGCATTGTTTTCGAACAACAAGGATATATAATGATGGAATATTGCATGTTGGAAAATGGAAATCAAATAAAGTAAGCTTAAATAAATAAACTAATAAATAAATAAAATTGAATTATATTGCATTGCTAAAGCTCCAAGACAAAGTAGGTGACGTAAGATAAAGTTATAAATAGTTTCGTCTTTTTGGTAAATAAAATAGTTAATCTCATTTCTCCCGTTCTTTTGATTAGCTATAAATGTGACGTTGAGAAATAAATTAAGTAAACTGTCATCATTTAAAAGAATAGAAATGCTTGAAATTTGCCGTAGGACAATAACCCTTTAGTGTTTCTATTTTTCACATAATAATTCTGTAAAGTAAATGAAGATTTTAATAATCCTTAAATTGCTTTTACGTTACTAAATAAAATATATGTCAATCATATAAATCTATAACATAAAAAGAGAATAGTTGACCAATAAAAAGTAACTTTAGAAAATTCAAAATTGACGCAAAGAAAAGGTGAATAAAATAATTCCAATCAGCACGTAATGTTGGGGTTAAAAAGGGAAGACCGCAACCTCCCAACATCACACAATACCTTGTAGATTGCTGTTTGAAATAAATAATCAAAACATCATTGTATTTTATTCACCAGTAATGTAAAATATTAAGGTGTTAATTATTTTCAATTGAAGTTTAAAGTAAGAACTCATCTTCTGATTTAATACATTTGATATTTAAACCTTAACTTAAATTTATAAAAGATTTTCATTAACAAAAATAAATTGAAACAAAGTTTACTTTTTAAATCAATAATAAATACATGATGACATATCACAATTCAATATAGATAGCTGTTTGGAATAAATAATTTAAATATCAGTGTATTTTATTCACCAGCGCCAGACCTCGAAAGAACAAGTGTCCGAGATGAGGGACACGCCAGCAGAAGGTATAACCTAGACCAGAGTGAGCTAGTATTCCCCAGCTCAAGTCTAAAGGCCTCATTTAGATTCATAGACAGAAAAAGAATCCCCGAATACAATATAGACGAGAAAAATCCCCAAGTGAAAGATGACAGTCCCCGATATTTTTATTTAAGTGTTATAAACGTTTTGGAGGGAAAGAGGAGACAACTCGATTCTTCCCCTTTTTCCGCATAACAGAACAATGACAGTACCTAGAATCTATACTTAACGACAATCGTGTATTATTTGTGAAATTGATAATGAATATAAATCAACAAGGTCTTGGTATCTTCCAATGAATCTTTTTAGAAAAAGGACGAGACGGTCTTTGACATACACCCGATTCATCAACTATCTGCTAAGACACTTTTTCACGTTTCACAAAGTCTGCGTGGTAGTTACAAGCTCTTGAAAACAGAATGAGTTGGGAAATGTATATCTCTCAAACATATGATGTTGGTATATTGCTATTACGGTGCGTGAAATTGATAATTTCAAATTTAGAATCGTCTTGTTCGTCATAGATTCCGTTACTAATTCGAGGCATAAGTGTTAATATGAGGCAGATGAAGCCGTGTCTGTTGTTGCATCTATGTCTAGTTCTGGGGGAACCCAATAGGAAAAGTTTGAATTGTTAATGGAAAGAACATCATCAATTTATCTGACTCAAATGCAAATAAGAAGAGGTCGGCAAGGAGAGGAGAACAGTTCGTTACCATAGGAATGCCGACAATTTGTTGAAAAATCTACCTACAAATGCAACAAATATGTTATCAATAAGAATCTCCAGCATACTGATCACTTGTGTCTCTGTTAAGCACTTTTTTTTTATCTTTTGTTCACTATTAAAAAAACATATTCCGTATGGTTTTCCAAAGTAATACATGTATATTCATAGCGAATGTTTCCATTTTTATGCTGAAAAGCATTGTGAAATATACATTTCTGACATTTTTTTTCAATTTCAAATGGGGAATGATGGTATATACAGGGTTGAAAAATTAAAAGTATGGTAGAACTCATTTCAGAGAGAGGTCGAAAATTCAGTTATCCAGAAGATATTTAGAGTTTTTTTTAGAATCCACACATAGTTAATACCATAATACCACTACGTGAGGTTAGTTAAACAGTATTTCTGAAAACCCTCTTTCACTGCGGACAGAATGTTTATCGATCTAATGGACAATTCTTTCGTCGAACATGCAATGTTCCGTTGTTAGTGCGGAATTTTGTGAAACTAAGATATCAAAAACTAACAAGGTAAGTTCTTCTATTTGCTGTTCATTGTGATGTTCATTGAAACCATGAAGTACTGATATTTCACCAACATATCATCCTATCAAAACAGATTTGAAAGAATACTACGCAACCAAGTAAATAAACTCAGATGTCATAATTATATAGTTTACTGAAAGAACGTTTTTCGTTACTGAGATTATGATAAGCAAATTTTTGAAAATTTTCAAAAAGGAAACGGCCTTTCTTGTATAATCTACCAGATTTCATCAATTTTTGTGTAATTTTGTCGTCGTAAAGTAGTGAATTAAAGTTCATCCGAAATAAAGACTAATCTTCCCTAGAGTATTTCAAAACAAACAGACTTGAAAGGAAACAGCAGTCAACTTTGACTTACAATCCGATTCACTATAAAACAAAAAAATATATTTCAACAAAGAATAAAAAAGGCATATATACAAAGCAAATAAGCAACAATGAGATAATGTATTACAAAATATAACATTTACACACTGACAGGATGTAAAAGTGCTAAGACAAACCAAAAGGATGAATTATTTTAAAAATTGTCTATACAGTTAACAGTTACACAAAGCATAATGACCTCATTTGGTTAATACTACTTTTAAACACAACAATGAAACAAAAATCCCATCGATTTCCTCCAGAATTTTGAAAGAATTTTGCTAAATTAAACAGAATAGTATGTTTGCTTGATTGCAGAAAAAAAATCATTAAATAATCCGTGTAATATAACATAATCTTTGTACATTAAAACTACATCGGAGAATAAAGTGTAGTAATAAACACAAAAGGAACAATTTAACATAAATTTATCAAGCTTCCCTTTTTATCACATATATCTGATAAATATATTAATGTGTTATAAGCGCTGCAGTGTCAATTATTTTTATCACTATTCTCGATTCCTGTTCATTGACATTTACACGATTGTTTGGTGTCGTTTACTGCTTTTTCTTGCCCCGTAAACGAAATTGCTTTATTATCCGTTGCATTTATAAAAATGCACAAAAATATCAGAAAGTATATTCATAATAAAAGACACTTTAAAACTATGTACGTACCTTATTCTGATATATTTAATACAATGACTATTTAACAAAAATTTAAATGATTTTATGTATCAAGTTTTACCTCAATATCAACGTAATAATAATGTGTGTGTTTGAGATAAGTGATTCGGTTGAGGTGAACCTTATACTGTACGCAAATCGGAAAAAAAACTCCAGTTGTCTTCCATTTTTTTGGCTTACAGTATCTTTACCATGTTTACATGATGACTATCCGCTTACAATCAGTGAATACAAATCCCAACTTAATTTGACTATATTTATCACTGAATAGATTCTTAGACAGTAGTTTCAATTTTAGGGAAGTAATGATTTGATGTTACAAATCAGATTTAATATTCAATTTTACTACCGATCGCGAAAACATACGATGACTCCTCTCACCTTTGTTTTTAATTAGTCCCATAGTATAAGTTGATGAGCCATAAAATACTATATATCGGGTTCTAAAGGACAGTTTTATGCAAAAGCAAGAATGATAAAATTATCAGGCCTATATTTAATATCCGTTTTGTCTCCTACAATGGATCAAAGTAAAATGTCTTACCTTTAATCTTAATACCAGGTTGAATATTTTCTCTTGATTTCTATTTACAGCTAAAATGCCTTTTTGGCAGATATATGTTTTGACCTCCACAAAACAGAATTCTATTCCATATATGATATGTTGTTGTCGCAGGTGGTTTAAGGCCGGACACATTCCACAAACAGTCTGATAATCAACCATGTTTGCCAAATTGTAATTGAAAAACGTGACTGTAACATGAATATAACTTAAAGACTAAATGTGAAAGATTGGATGGTTAACTACTTTCACTTCCGCGGGATTTTCCCTTACTGATCGCGTAACGGATAGTTTACATTCTCATAGATAACAGTTAAATGCTTATGATAAGGGCTGAATTAAGTAAATAAATATAGGTTATCAGGGGCCGCACATTTGGGGGAGTGCTTTATTTATAACACTCAAAAATAAAATAAAATAATCCTGAATGCAATATTTTTACTACATGGTTGAGCGTAAAGGGGCCAGAATATGATTTAAGTGCGATATAATGTTTGTAAACAAGGCCACGAAAACGCCGAAAAATGCTGCGTGACACTATGTTTTTATTGTTGCAATAGATGAGGCTACATTTGTACTTTAATGAAGGATATTGATTCAAATTTAATTCAAGATATAGATTTGCATTAAAGTCAATGAGAGATTTTTTACTGAATTTACCCCATTAAGTTACACCCTCTCTACCATGAATTGATGTTGAACCTTTTACTACTTTCCTAAAATACATCTTGTAAAACTTTAGCTGATCTGGTTATATGATATACTTAGATAATATGAATGTTGGCTTATTTTGAATATTGATTATTGTTGATTAAGTTTGTAAATATTGCCATGTTTGTCTTGCTAACAACCCTAGTTATTGGATTTTACACCAATATAATGATTTAATTTGAATTGAATTGATTTTACATGTTCCCCAAAAATTGCTGGCAATAACCATACTGAAATCTTAAAAAAGAAGAGCAAATAATAAATCATTAAGAATGCACATGACTATCGCATTTCAAAAGACTCTAGTACACGTATTTGATAGAAAATCGCGAAATTATATGTTATTTATATTAAATTAAATACGAAGAGATTGACAACTGAAAGTCCATAATAATTGGGTTGACTTGCCTTTCCGATAGGGTTAATACAAATTGAAAGGACATTGTACGGAGAGTTTAAATCATCCCTCAGAAAAGGATAACATATCGTTCCTCGTCAATTGTTTTAATTGAAATGAGTGTCGTAACACCATTTACGATTCACTTCCTACTTACTGCTCGAAATGGATAAAACGAGAAAAGGCTGACAAAAATATCTTAGATCTTTTTAAATTCATTAATGAACATAGTCGATATTTGTATTAAACATTTTAAGGAATATGTTACTCCTAACAACCACCATAATCGCCCTTTTTCTTGTATCAAACATAAGCTAAATGAACGCGCCAAAGAATTTGTTTTTGTCCCGGTTGATAAAGCTGCTTATAATTAAACTCATCATAGATACCAGGACTAAATTTTGAATATACGCCAGACGCGCGTTTCGTCTACAAAAGACTCACCAGTGACGCTCGTATAAAAAAGTTAAAAAGGCCAAATAAAGTACGAAGTTGAAGAGCAATAACATAATATCATTATGTTTAACGTAAATCATACATTGAGGTTCTGCTAAGGAAATCAAGAATTCACCAACATTCCAACTAGCTTATTTTAGGCAAGAGACAATTGTACCAAACATGAATTTTAAAATACCTCTTTACCAACATAATCGAATACAATGAAAGTATGACCTATGTAATGGCTACTGAAGCTGAACAAAACACTTTTGAAATATGTATCTAATCCGTCTTTAAAACTAAACTGTCTATTCTACTTAGTAGTACACTTTGTACCATCAAAAGCCAGGTACAAAATTGTTCAAATAAGAAAATAGCGGCATGAATCACTTTTGGAGTGTCAAAAATCAGTTGGAAGTACTTAATACATTGCATATAATGGTGATTGCGAATCTGTTTAAAGTTTGGAATTTTCTATATACCACTAGTGACTGGACAGTAATACGTTGCCTCATAATCTTATTAAAAAAATCAAATGGATATTTAAAAAGTCAGAAGGCGAATTTATATGTTCACACATTATCAAGTAATTTTTAGTAACAACAGAAGAAATAACTATGTCAATTGGATTTGCTTTGATACCATAACTGCCCTTGAATCTTTTCTATATAACATTATTGTTCGCTATGAAGATTCCATATATTGTCAAGTTATCGGAAATTCAATGGGGACTAGCAATGTACCACTTATGGCAGATCTGTTTCGTTATTGTTATGGATTACAGTTTATTACTAAAATCAGCAGAGACCAACCGAAACAATAGCTGATACAAAAATGTATTAACACGTTGAGAATTTGGGTGATATATTGGCCCTCAATAATGACGACTACAGTATGTACACTAAATAGATTTATCGCCCCGCGGGTAAATTATCACGTTGTGATTGGTTTAACGCCGTCACGTGATGACCCCGTATGAGACCGTAGGGGGTTAGTAAATTTTACAGGGGGTTCATGACGTTTTGATGGTGACGTCATCTATTAATCTGTTTGTGTTTCATGGTTTATTTTTCAACAAAACGCAGCAAAAAAGGTTGCGATAAATTCGTTAAACGGTTAACTACTGACCCTCTACGGATCCATAGAGGGTGAATAAAATCCATAGGGGATTCGGCCTCCGGTCTCACACCCTATGAATTTTACTAACCCTCTATGGATCCGTACGGGGCCAGTAGTGAACCATATAACTTATATTATCCTGCTGAATTTAAATAACGCTTATACTAACATGAAACACTTCCCTTGCCTTGATTTTGGTATTTTTACAAAAGAGATGATTTTCATTTCCTATTGTTAATCATTCATTTTTAGATGGAGACGTTCCGATGTCACCATCGTAACGTGTATATATATTTCATCTTGTTCCATTCATTCGTGGATATAACAACGTATTTGATTTTAACGAAAGAAATTTCTGTATTACTGAAAAAAATATCACACCAGAATTTTCTATATCACAAACTAGCAAAACATTTACTTAATTTATTTATTAGTACAAGGACATCATTCTTAAATAAATTCAACATGCAGACTTCCATTTTCACTACAAATGTGACCTACCGTATTAGACTATTTACCGGATTTGTAATATCATGAGCAACTCGACGGGTGCCACATGTGGAGCAGGATCTGATTACCCTTCCGGAGCACTTGAGAACCCAGTTTTTGGTGGGGTTCGTGTTGCTTAGTCTTTAATTTTCAATGTTGTGTCTAGTGTACTGTTATTTGGGAATGTGTCAAAGAGACAACAACCAGACCATAGAGCAGACAACAGCCGAAGGCCACCAATGGGTCTTCAATGCAGCAAGAAACTCCCGCACCCGAAGAAGTCCTTTATATTGCCCCTAAACAAATATGTAACTAGTTCAGTGATAATGGACTTCTTTAAAAATCCGAATTATACACAAGATACTTAAATTTAAAATGTTTGTCTTTTTATATTTTAACCATAGCGTTGTCAGTTTATTTTCGATCCATGGGTTTTACTGTCTCTCTGTTATCTTTCATCCTCTTTTATACGTTCAGGTATTTCACATTCAACATTTTATGGTAATATTCTATACAAAACACAAAAATTACGGCATTGTTTGTTAATTCCACATCGGTAAGAGGTAAAGGGAGAAGCTTGAGGTTTAACCCCACTGCATTTTAGCACCTGTTCAAAGTCAGAAGCCTATGGTCTTTGCTTATCTTGTATGTTTTAATTTTAGTTCATTAATATACTTTGGAGTTTATTGTGAAGTTCATTTTCACTGAACCAGTTTACATATTTGTTTAGAGGCCAGCTAAATGCTGCCTTCAGGTGCGCGAATTTTTCGCTATATTGAACACCCATTGCTTTGAAACATACTGCACTTCCATTCCCAATTGTGCATATCAGACAAGGTCGTCTATGTTTACAAACGCCCGTATTATCTTAGCGAGAAAACAAAGGGTTACAATCAAGTATTGCTCGTACAAATTTTAAAACCAATATAAGTTACACAATATAAGATGTGTATATATGTGATGCTAGTATTTAGTAGATACCTTAAATCAAAACATTACAAATAAATGTAGGTCTAATACAAAAAGGACTATGACAGATACATGATTAGAAAGTAAGGTCGAGGGAGTATTTCTGTTGTTCAAGTTAATGTCAACCAAGATAAACAGGCAAACTATATTTAGCAGACACTATTTTAAAGAACCTTTTTAAAACTACCACTTTTGATACTTTTTCATGTTTTTGAATAAAAGCAAACTACACATATTTCTCAAAATGTACATAACTTTTTAAGACTATTGGAGTAATCTCTGAATTTCAAACAATTGTAAAATTTAAAATTTTTTTTAGGTGAGTTATAAGTTTCATAGTGGGAAGAGGAGAAGAATGAGACTGCAAGACAATTGTTAATCCAGTTTATTACATAATATCATTTGATTTTACACAAAGACATGATCATAATAACAGCGATTTACACACACTTTTAAAATCATATTAAACATTTGCAATGCATATCTTCAACTTATTGGATATTTTAAGGTTAACAAAGGATTCCGCATCTTTCAACCAGTATCTATAGCAGGAGTACACGCGCTTACATATCTCACCTTCTTATCTAATCATTATTATTTTGTTGATAGTCCTAAATATAAAGCTTTGCTACAACTATCACATAAACTTATCATGATTCAGGAAAATGAGGTCAATGTCATATAAACCATGCAAGAATACATGTACACCTTACTATCATTCAATACACTAAATATAGTTGACCTATTGTTTATAGTTTCTAAGAAAAAGACTTAACCCAGAAAACTAAACATTGACGAATGAACCATGAAAATAAGGTGAAGTTCAGTTTAACTATGCCAGGCAGATATGTACAACTTACAATTCTTCCATATAACAAATAAAGTTGACCTATTGCTTAGAGTTCATGAATAACAGACTAAAACACTGAGCAATGAACCTTTAAAATTAGGTCAAGGTCAAATATAACCTGCAAGACTGACATGAACATCTTAAACAATTTCGATACACCAAATATAGTTCACCTACTGCATATAGCATTAAAAAACAAAATCTCAAAAACATACATTTGACCACTAGAACATGAAAGTGAGGTCAAGGTCAGATGACATCTGCCAGTTAGACATGTACACCTAAAAATCATTCCATACACCAAATATAGTAGAACTGTTACTTGCAGTATAAATAAAACAGACCAAAACACAAAAAGATAACTTTAAACACTGAACCATCAATATGAGATCAAGGTCAGATGAGACCTGCCAGTTGGACATGTATACCTACAGTCTTTCCATACACCGAACATACATGACCTGTTGCTTATACTGTCTGAGAAACTGACTTGCAATTGACCACCAAAACTAAACCCTGTTCACTGAATCATTGAATAAGGTCGAGGTAAAGTTAAAACTGTCTGACGGCCATTGGGACGGCCATGAGGAATTTGCAAACATACCAAATATAGTTATCATATTACTCATTATAAGAGAGAAATTAACATTATCTTTTCATGCATTGGTATCCATGATATTGTCTATAAAACAGAAAGGATCTAGGAATATGTGACAATTGTAAAACATAGTATAACAGAAATTAATAAGGTTCAATGGAGACTTTTATAAACCATTTAAACTATGGCAATGGTTGAATTGGTCAGAATGTGAAGAAAAAAACACAAACATGAAAACTGAATGCCTCGCAATATAACTCGTATAGGGATCTGTAAAAAAAATCATAGATCTGTCTCCAATGCATCAATCAAATTCAAAATCTGAAGACCAGTTAATTAATAAATATCGGCAAGATTGAAATCTCTAAAGGGGGTGGGGTCTAATATCAGCAGGCAATATATTAGAGAAAAAATTAAACAAGTGTAAGGAACATTTTAGTTCAAAATGTAACATGACCACTCATGTATAATACACCTTACATAGGTCATACTATGATTCATAAAAAGTTCTTCACCCGTAAATTAAACTTATCCCATATATCCTTAACCAGAAATGATAAAAAAAAAAAGCAAAATATGTCCTAGTACTGGTTGATCTTTTGATAGGATTTAAAAAGAAGTAAAACATATTTTTGGATATAAAGTATTGTTATAGTTGTGGGAAAATACACAGTTAGGAACATCGCATTTATTCAAGAAAGACTTTTTTATCGTTAATAAAATATGAACCAAAAAATACGCGTCGGGCATAAATGTAAAATTCCAATCCTGGTATCTATGATGAGTTTATATAATGTCTTAGCTTCGGATGAAGGAGGATAGAAAACTAAGGACCTAACCCTAAAAAAACTATCGTAAATTCAGAAATTATTTTTATGTTTTTATTAATGAAAATAATGCAATTTGATCGCAATCATAAGAATTTGCATCTAGTAAATCTCATACATTTATCTTAAATTGCAATAATTCTAAATCAAAAATCGGAAAATCCAGAAGTACTATATAACATTTTTATGCAGGAAACCTTCTGACTAATTAAGCTACCAGTTCTTATTTTGTACTATAAATAAATATAATCAACTAAAGGGTAGTTTTATTAAGCGTGAGTTAGTCTTCGTTGCATTTGGACAGTCTCATTGCTGCACTTGTTAAATTAAGTATATCCGTCTGAGTAGCTAGCATAAAGCATTGTTTTGCGCAGTCTGTTTCACCAATCTTCTGATGACATTATTTATGCCAAGACAAATATTGGATAATGATTCATAATGTGAATGATACCGATAGGTAATACGGTACTGGATAATTGTTTGTCGTAACAGAAGCAAAGACTGTTTATAAAATCTTGCTTTATGCAGATAGAAATAACACAGGAATCTGAGGAAATGTGCAAATATGATAGGAGGAAAACGAATATATTGCATGTATTGTTCAATTATGTTTAATCGAAGTTCTTGTGGACTAATTGGTGAGTTGATAATGAATTTGGGACACTTGACTGTCAATGCTTTTGATGGAAATTGTGGTTTGTTTCAACAAATGTAGTCGATTTTCAAGGTTTTGATTTAAACCGGTTTGCCAAGGATAAATTAATTCATTGGTACATTTCCCTTAGACATTATTGATTATATCTAAAGATAACAAGTTAATGTCATGAACATAAAAGAAAGAAGCTAGCACCAGCCACCCAGCTACTGCGTCTGAATTTGTTCCAATCAATAGATGACTGAGATGACGTTTATATTTATGTTTGTTACTACATTTTGATTCATCTTGCAATATTTGCGGCTCATTTTGGTGTGCAAATGACAGCATTACAAAAAAGATACTTCTTGATATTTTAGTGCTTGAGTGATGTAGAAAATAATATAGCAGCGTGAGAGGTCGATGTGATTTCGAAGGAGTTGAAGGACTAGTCTTTATGCCATGCAGTGATGCATCACGTCTACTAATTGACGAATCATTGGCGGTGAAAGGTAGTCTCCTTATATCAAAAAGAGTCTCTGACCTAGCAAAACAGAATATCCCTTTTTCAAATAAACTCCTTAGGATGCTGGTCATTTTGTCGTTTTAGTCATCATCAAAGCCTGAATAAAATAAGTTGTTATCAGGAATAAAATAATGTAATAATGTTGAATATTCAACACAGTATATAAGTCTCTTTAAAGAAGCCATGAAGCATTGTATTATTTTGTCTGGTCTCCACTTTGATGGATCTGAATCTTCCGATATCCAAATCATCAAGGTTTTCACAAAATAAGAACACAATTTTTTTTTAAAGATCGTGCTTTTCCACAATCTCTTTAATCATTATTTTTAACAACGCATAACATAATAACTTGGTATGATTGAAAGAATATATGCATAGAAAATATGAGACACTTCTCTGCTACTGAAAAAGATATTCTCCATTATAGATTTTCATTGCTGGAACCTTTGTAACCTATGGGAACATATAGAACACCACAGGAGATTATTCTGGAAATAAGATCAGGAGGAGGCCATGTTGTTCGAGTCCTTATGATACATTGTTTTGCCTGTGATATCCATTTAACACATTTGAGACACCACGCTACATCCATGTTTTCGGTTGCGGATGAAATGCAAGGTCCATGAAATTTCGCCAAACTAGTATACACTTCACTATCAATATTTGTCACTTTTTCCATAAAATATAGTCTATAAAGTTCACTTGATAACTTTCTACTAAGAAATGAATTCTTAATAACTTCTCTACGATTGAAAATTAAATCAGAATCATTGACCAGATATACTCGTGGGAAACAAGGATGTGTATCCTCTGTATTCATTACCGATGGAACAAAAAGGCCAGATTGAAGAACAACATCGTTTTCTGATCCATAAACTTTGAATACAGAATCAATATACATTATAAGTTTAAGTTTAATCCTTCACCTTTACTTCCACTTGTGATTTTGGTTCCTGTAGTGCTTGTAACCCCAAGGTCATCTTTAATGTAAGTTAATCTCCTTACTTTCACCTCATCTTCATTGCCAATTTTCTGGCACAGATACTTGTAAATATCTACCGATAAACTATTCTCTGCAGACATTTGTACTTTGTTGTATATTTTTATATTGAAAGTATAACTAATCTGCAAAAATTAAGACATAAAACAATCAAATTGTGCTCTTTTTTGACAGATGAACCCTATTATTTCGCCCTACGGTCGATCTTTCATCTAATCAATTCTAGCACCTGTCGGTGTGTTCTACGACAAGAAAAAATTGAAATATACATTATCTATGACATCATTAGTATATGTAGTAAATGAGCTATTAATTATGGTTTTAAATTCCTTCGACTATTATCTAGTTACAATTTCACTGGACTTTGACACAATTTTATTTAGGGGCAGCCGAGAACCACCTCTGGGTTGTGAATTTTCTCGCTGCGTTGAAAATCAATTGGTTGACTTCGGCTGTTGTATGTTTTTTGTTTTGATCGGGTTGTTGTCTCGTCATATTCCCCATTTCTATCCTCAAATTTACTACGTCGATAAGACAACGTATTTTGTGTTTCGGTTATTCACTAATTACAGCATTCTGAAGCCATGGATCAAGGGAACATTTCACCTTACTGACTGTACGTTCAAAGTTATAGTTACTTTCCAAAAAAACCCTTATTTATGAAATTTCAGGGTTTTTTCTTATTAAAATTTCGAACAAAACTATATTGAAATCTAAGTAATAAAGGTATATTTTTGTATGCATATTTCAAAAGTACACATTGTTGAAGTTGGCCTTCTACCAAAATTTCAAAAAAAAATCAACAAGGGATCCTTACTGTATCGTATGACCTCAACATACATTTATCAAAAACTGTCTGATATCTATATAGTTAGTTCTCTTGATAGAGGACAGTTCAAATGTGTAGAGCTGAAGTCCTCATTTCGACACAATTAACGGACGTAACCTCGATTTAGTTCATCATTATGGCATCTTTGTTTTAAAGATGTCAAAGCATGTATATTCCAATTGTCGAAACAACAATCTGTCCTCTTCCTAAAAATGTTTCAAAACTAAATCAAACGCAACAACGATGTTCTAATTACAAGTGCAATACGATGGGTGTCACACTTGGAGCAGGATCTGTTTCGGTCCATCTGAGACCACCACTGTGTTTTGATTGAGCCGGTGCAGCTCTGTCTTTAGTTTGTTTTCAATTTTTCAATTTTGTTTGTCTTTTTGGTCGTTATGGATTTGTTTTTGCCATGGCGGTGAAAGTTTGTCTTCGACTTAAAGGTTTGAATGTCCTTTTGGTATTTTACTACTCTCTCTCACATGTATATGTAAATTTTGAGTCTTTTCCTAGTGGGCTATTCAAACGTGTCCATTATACATGTTATATTTGATACGCGATGTGAATAATAAACAAACAGCAATCAAACATGCTAATTATGATGTAATAGAGAAGAACAGCACAGGTCAAAGACAGATTTAAACGACTAGGAAAGTAAAATTGAGAACGGAAATGGGGAATGTGCCAAAGAGACAACAACCCGACCATAGAAAAAAAAACAACAGCAGAAGGTCACCAACAAGTCTTCAATGTAGCGAGAAATTCCCGCACCCGGAGTCGTCCTTCAACTGGCCCCTAAACAAATATATACTAGTTCAGTGATAATAAACGCCATACTAATTTCCAAATTGTACACAATAAACTAAAATTAAAATAATACAAGACTAACAAAGGCCAGAGGCTCCTGACTTGGGAGAGGCGCAAAAGTGCGGCGGGGTTAAACATGTTTGTGAGATCTCAACCCTCCCCCTATACCTCTAGCCAATGTAGAAAAGTAAACGCATAACAATACGTACATTAAAAGTCAGTTCAAGAGAAGTCTGAGTCTGATGTCAGAAGATGTTATAACCAAAGAAAATAAACAAAATGACAATAATACATAAGTCTTTAATTATATCCGTCACTGAATAGTACCTAATACAGTAGTTTCACTTTTATTGAAGTTATGGTTTGATGTTATACAAAAGAGATATAATTCGCATTGTTAATCCAGAAAAAAAGATACGATGCTTCCTTGCAATTTGTCTCTTAAGTTGGTTGGCAATTAATAGTTTTATGTGTTACTCTATTGAGTAAATCGTCTGTAATCTCTATTTTTCGGTTAGTTCCCCTCTCACGTTAAGGAACCATGAAATAGTCTTATGAGGAGATCCAATGTCGAGTTTTATGTATAAGCAACGTGTTTTATATCTCTGCATTTGTTATGCTTTCTTCTCTAAAGCGATTACCATAATAGGTTTTACCTTAATAGATCGTGTTACCAGGTTTGATATCTACTTTTGGTTTTCTTCTTATAAATACAACTATGTAATGTATTTCACAACTTGCGGACTCAAAGCAGCATTCAGATTTCTATACAATGTTTTGTTGTCGCAGGTGGATTAATGCAGGTTAAAATTGCAAATCCTCTAAAAATTTGACAAATCGACCATGTATTTTTAAATGTTATTTTTAACATATATGTAAATGTGCATGGTTAAACCCAAATAAAGAGAAAGTACAATTTCATTGTGAATGTGGGAATTTTCTATTTTGACAATGACAATTTTATATAACTTTCCAGCTCATGCCTAGCAAATATTTTTATATTCTTATTAAATGAAATCAAAGCCTAGATAAACAAAATAATTTGATCGATCAAATCGTTACATTTTGTGGTCATATATTTTCATTTAGTAAATATTATCTTAGTTTTAAATTCACTTACATACAATAAATTGCGGATGTAAACTACTCATTATATCTCTCCAGCACTGTATATATATTTTCAGAACATTACTGGCGATAACCATATTGACATCTTAACTGATGCAAAAAGTGAATTGTACGAACAATTGTAGAACTTCACCAAAAAATCGTATTTCAAGTGATTGTCATCTAAGTAATATAGGCGATAACAGAGATATGATTAGTATTTACAGCAACAAAAGCAATGAAAAATTATTAGAAAAGAAATGGGAAAGAGAACATTTCAGTTTTTCGAGTTATTCACTTCCAAAATATTCGAGCATACTGTACAAAATAGACACAGTATGTGCATGTCCCAAGTCAGTAGCCTGTAATTTAGTGGTTGTCCTTTGTTTATGTGTTACATATTTGTTTTTCGTTCATTTTTTTTATATAAATAAGGCCGTTAGTTTTCTCGTTTGAATTGTTTTACATTGTCATTTTGGAGTCTTTGATAGCTGACTATGCGGTATGGGCTTTGCTCATTGTTGAAGGCCGTACGATTAACTATAGTTGTTAATTTCTGTGCCATTTTGGTCTCTTGTTCGAGATGGCAATCATAAGAAATCTTCTTTGTTATACTGATTGACTTAACTTCTAAAAAGCTATCATTTGTATCCCATACGTACATAACTGTTCAAATGACAAGCCTGTCAACACTGAGGTTGTGAGTTCGAACCCCGCTCGTGTGGGTACACTCGACTCCAATCTTATGATTATCAGTTTTCCTATCGAAGGTCTGCGGTTTGCTCCGGATACTCTGGCTTTCTCCATCAATTAAGACTTGCGATCATGAAAAAGCCCAAAAGCGGTGCTTAAAAATGGCATTAAAATCAATCAACCAATCATAACTGTCCATGCTTATATCGAGAATAATCCATTTGGATTGTTTCCATCAAGTTTTTTTGTTCCATATGATTGGTAAAACACTTTTGTATTTTTTTTTTATTTTGTTGTTATTGATATGTTATGTGCTGATTTATATACATAGTGTACTCAGCTTATGTTTTTACTCGAAATCAAAAACCTTAAATCACAGAATTTACGTACTTATTTCTTTAAATCTGCATTTACTGCGTAATGCTTCTTTTCGTATGGAAACATTGGGAACAATCTGCGGCTCAGAGTTCATATCTTTACCCTAAATGCTTTGCAATACGATACTTAATATGAGTATTATATTGACCGAAGCGTTACGTAGTATTGAACGGAACGAATATGATCCGTGCGCCGCAGATTGCACGAGGAGAAGAATAGACATACAAGACGAAATTAAAACCAGTTTATTTCATAACATTATATTATTTTACTCGATAAAATTGTAATAATTACAGAATTGCACCTGTATTACACAAACACTTTGAAAAGAATTGACACCTTACCAATGAATATAGTATAAGTTCAACAAAAGATTCCTTACATATCAATTAGTATTATTACCTATCTAGTATATTATTCGGAAAATACGTAATTCATCATTATCATTAAAACACAGATATTAAAAACTATCATCTTTACATGCTTGAATATCAAACAATACATTATATCATTCAAACAAAAATATAAAAACTATCATCTGTACATGCATGAATATTCAACGATCAGATAAAAAAAACTGTGAGGCATAAGCCGAAAATGTAAGTGAAAAACTCATTAGCAATATTTTTAAGCTTGTTTTAACAAAATTGAGCTATACTGGCTGCTAAAAGCGAATTGATATTTCACTAGTTCAATTTCATTAATGGTTGATCAAAATAATCTATAATTTTTTTTCTAATCGTTGTTAATGCCTGTTTCATTTGAATGAGCAGAAATTTGAAAAATGTCGGAGAGGTTCAGATCTTTAAAAGGAATTTCTTATATCAGCAGGCAAGATATTAGAGATAAAATGAAACAAGTTGAGAGAAATCTGGTTCAAAATGTGGCATGACTACTCATGTATACTAAACCTTACGTCTGTCATACACTTATCCATGTATTACCGTTAACCCGGAAATAAACCTGTATCAAATTATTCCATAACAAGGAAACAAAACCATTCGTAAGTATTTTAATGCTCTTCAACTTCGTACTTTATTTGGCCTTTTATAACATTTTTTATTCGAGCGTCACTGATGAGTCTTATGTAAACGATACGCACGTCTGGCGTAAATATTAAATTTTATTCCTGGTATCTATGATAAGTTTATTTTCAACAAACCAAAATATTTCATAGAATGTCTTTTGATAACAAATTGATCGTTCCTAGAACCACACTATCAAGGTTTTCATTTAAATTCTGATTGTAAATGATGATGTATAAATTTGGAAAGCATGTAATTAGATGTGAAGTGAATGACAAACAAAACAAAAAACAACCATAAAGTTAAATACTTATTGTTTTTTCACTAAATTATTCATTGAAGTGATTGCAACTGGGTGGGTACCGCAACGATAAGAACTCGCATTCCGATATCATATACACATATCTGAAATTGCAATAATCAATACCACATGTTTTCCATTCTTCAAAAATTGCAATGATTAAAACCCCATGATGTCCATTTTTCAAAATTCGCCATAATAAATGCACTCAATAATATCTATATTTACAGTATATAATTCTGAACCGAAATCCAAAAGAGTGGCAAAAGACATTTAACTCAGCCACATAATCGTTCTTTGGGCTGGAGATAAATAGAATAAACAAAAGGTCATGTTCATTCAGTATAATTTAGTCTACATTGCAATTGCACAGTCTAATTGCCGTGCAGGAAAGATTTAGTTCATCAATCTGAGTAGCTTGAAGAAAACATTGTCTTGCTGAGTGTGTATCACCAATCATCTGATAACATCTGCCAAGACAAATAATTGATAATGTGTCATGATATGTATAAGATTGATTAGTAGTAAGGGGCTGCATAATTGTTTGTCGTAACTGAAGCAAAGACTGTTTACATGATCTTTGTTCGTGTAGATGGTAATAACATAGGAAACTCAGAAAATGTGCAAATGTGACAGGTTGTAAAGATATAAATCTTTCATGGTCGTTGAATTGTAGTTCTTCTGGACTAATTGGTGAGTTGTCAATAAAATTTGGACACTTTACTGTCAATGCTTTTAAAATTGTGTAAAGTTTTGTTCGTTTCAACAAGAGAAGCAAATATTCCTGGGTTTGTGTTAAACCGTGTTGCCAAGGATATATTTTTTCACTTGTACAGTTCCTTAATGCATGGTTGATGGTATCCAAAGATAACAAGTAATTGCCATGAACATGAGAGAAAGAAGCTAACACCAGCCAGCCACCCATAGCATCTGAACTTGTTCCAATTAACAAATGACAACGGTCACGTTTGTACTTGTAGTATTTATGTTTGTTGTTTGATCTTGGCAGATCTTGCAATATTTGCGGCTCATTTTTGTGTGCAGATGACAGCATTACAAAATAGATACTTTTTGACATTTTAGTACTTGAATAATGTAAAAAATAATAAAGCAGAGTGAGTGGTCGGTGTGCAAACAAACATTTATATATCATTATTGTATGCTGTGATTCAACAATTCGTCTTAATGACGAATCCGTGACTTTAAAATGTAGTGTTCTTATATCAAAGTGAACACAGTTTCTGATTGAGCAAAACAATATATTCCTTTTTCAAATAAATTCTTCAGGATGCTGATCATTTTGTCTCTTTTGTCAAAATCAAATCGTAAATAAAACAAGTTATTATTGGGAATAAAATAATGCAATAATGTTGAATATTCTACACAGTATATTAATCTCTTTAAACAAGCAATGAAGCATGTAATTATTTTGTCCGGTCTCCATATTGATGGATCCGATTCTTCTAACATCCAAAACATCAAGGTTTTCACAAAATAAGAACACAATAATTGTTTTAAATCTTCGTGCTTTTCCACAATTTCTTTAATCATTATTTTCAACAAAGCATAGCATAATAACTGGGTATGATTGAAGGCAAATATGAGACACTTTTCTGCAACTGAAAAGAACATTCGCCATTGTAGAATTTCATTACTGGACCCTTTGTAACATATGGGAACATATAGAACACCACAGGAGATTAATTTAGAAATAAGATCAAGAGGAGGCCATGTTGTTTGAGGTCTTATGATCCATTGTTTTGCCTGTGATATCCATTTGTCACATTTGAGACACCACGCACCATCCATACTTTCTGTTGTGGTTGAAATGCATGGTCCATGAATTTTCGTAATACCATGAATATATGTCATGTCTTCCATACAATTTAGTCTATATAGATCGCTAGAAAGATTTCTCCCTAGAAATGAATTCTTAATTCTTTTTCCAGGATCTACAGTTAGATCATGATTATTGACAAGATGCAGTTGTGTGAAACATGGATGTGTATCTTCTGCATTCATCAACAAAAGAATACACTTACAGGATTGAGGGACAAAATCACTTTCTGATTCATAAACTTTGAATGAAGTATCAATAAACATTAGATCAATATCACTCCCATTTAACTGTAGTCCTTCATCTTTACTGCCACTTGTGATTTGGGTTGCTGTAGTGCTTGGAATCCCAAGGTCATCTATTATATAAGTTAATCTCCTTACTTTCACCTCATCTTCATTGCCAATTTTCTGGCAGAGATACTTGTAAAACTCCAATGATAAAGTATTCTCCCCAGACATTTGTTCTGTGTTGTATATTTGTATTCATAGAGTGTAACAAATCTTCAAAATTAAAGAAATTAAACAATTCAATTGTGCTATATTTTAACAGATGAACATTAAATTGATATCAAGATCCATTTTGTTACACCTTGTGATCAATTTTATTTGGCAATCGCAAATGACAGTCAGCTGGGCTTAAGAACATTAGTTGTTCGACCTGTTAGTCAATTGCGTTTTGTTTAAATATATTTTTTCACTTTTTTGGTCTTTTGGAAAATGTTGTTTGTGCTGTTTTTAGACCCTTCTACAACGAAATTTGTTTGACATGCACACGTATAAAAATTGCGGTTTTTATCCAACGCAATCATAGGTTTGAACGTAGTTTTCAATTTAGACTCGTTGATATTTTTTGTTTGGGCATGTATCATATTTTCCCTCCGGTTTATATGATCAGTTCATCCTATATTGACTCCTAATTTCAAGAGTCAATCTTAAATTGAGAGTAAATTATATGGCCTTCCAAATACCGTTTCGATCCCTAACATCACTGAAGAGACATATATTGTCGAAATCTAGATCTGGTGTACTAAAGAAATATTGACACCGAATGTTTGTGGTACAACATCGTGGCCACAAATTAACAAAAAACAATTTCTGTGCAGTATTAAATTTATATTAAGATCCATTTTGTTACATCTTGTGATCAATTTTATTTGGCAATCGCCAATGGCAGTCAGCAGGGTTAAAGAACATCAGTTGTTCGACCTGTTAGTCAAATGCGTTTTGTTAAAATATACTTTTTCACTTTTTTGGTCTTTTGGAAAATGTTTTTTGTGCTGTTTTTAGACCCTTCTACAACGAAATTTGTTTGACATGCACACGTAAAAAAATTGCGGTTTTTATCCAACGCAATCATAGGTTTGAACGTAGTTTTCAATTTAGACTCGTTTATATTTTTTGTTTGGGCATGTATCATATTTTCCCTCCGGTTTATATGATCCGTTCATCCTATATTGACTCCTAATTTCAAGAGTCAATCTTAAATTGAGAGTAAATTATATGGCCTTCCAAATACCGTTTCGATCCCTAACATCACTGAAGAGACATATATTGTCGAAATCTAGATCTGGTGTACTAAAGAAATATTGACACAGAATGTTTGTGGCACAACATCGTGGCCACAAGTTAACCAAAAAAAATCCTGTGCAGTATTAAATTTATATTAAGATCCATTTTGTTACATCTTGTGATCAATTTTATTTGGCAATCGCCAATGGCAGTCAGCAGGGTTAAAGAACATCAGTTGTTCGACCTGTTAGTCAAATGCGTTTTGTTTAAATATACTTTTCACTTTTTTGGTCTTTTGGAAAATGTTGTTTGTGCTGTTTTTAGACCCTTCTACAACGAAATTTGTTTGACATGCACACGTACAAAAATTGCGGTTTTTATCCAACGCAATCATAGGTTTGAACGTAGTTTTCAATTTAGACTCGTTTATATTTTTTGTTTGGGCATGTATCATATTTTGCCTCCGGTTTATATGATCCGTTCATCCTATATTGACTCCTAATTTCAAGAGTCAATCTTAAATTGAGAGTAAATTATATGTCCTTCCAAATACCGTTTCGATCACTAACATCACTGAAGAGACATATATTGTCGAAATCTAGATCTGGTGTACTAAAGAAATATAGACACCGAATGTTTGTGGTACAACATCGTGGCCACAAGTTAACAAAAAACAATTTCTGTGCAGTATTAAATTTATATTAAGATCCATTTTGTTACATCTTGTGATCAATTTTATTTGGCAATCGCCAATGGCAGTCAGCAGGGTTAAAGAACATCAGTTGTTCGACCTGTTAGTCAAATGCGTTTTGTTAAAATATACTTTTTCACTTTTTTGGTCTTTTGGAAAATGTTGTTTGTGCTGTTTTTAGACCCTTCTACAACGAAATTTGTTTGACATGCACACGTATAAAAATTGCGGTTTTTATCCAACGCAATCATAGGTTTGAACGTAGTTTTCAATTTAGACTCGTTTGTATTTTTTGTTTGGGCATGTATCATATTTTCCCTCCGGTTTATATGATCCGTTCATCCTATATTGACTCTTAAATTCAAGAGTCAATCTTAAATTGAGAGTAAATTATACGGCCTTCCAAATACCGTTTCGATCCCTAACATCACTGAAGAGACATATATTGTCGAAATCTAGATCTGGTGTACTAAAGAAATATTGACACCGAATGTTTGTGGCACAACATTGTAGCCACAAGTTAACAATTTTTTTTCTGTGACGTATTAAATTTATATTAAGATCCATTTTGTTACATCTTGTGATCAATTTTATTTGGCAATCGCCAATGGCAGTCAGCAGGGTTAAAGAACATCAGTTGTTCGACCTGTTAGTCAAATGCGTTTTGTTAAAATATACTTTTTCACTTTTTTGGTCTTTTGGAAAATGTTTTTTGTGCTGTTTTTAGACCCTTCTACAACGAAATTTGTTTGACATGCACACGTAAAAAAATTGCGGTTTTTATCCAACGCAATCATAGGTTTGAACGTAGTTTTCAATTTAGACTCGTTTATATTTTTTGTTTGGGCATGTATCATATTTTCCCTCCGGTTTATATGATCCGTTCATCCTATATTGACTCCTAATTTCAAGAGTCAATCTTAAATTGAGAGTAAATTATATGGCCTTCCAAATACCGTTTCGATCCCTAACATCACTGAAGAGACATATATTGTCGAAATCTAGATCTGGTGTACTAAAGAAATATTGACACAGAATGTTTGTGGCACAACATCGTGGCCACAAGTTAACCAAAAAAAATCCTGTGCAGTATTAAATTTATATTAAGATCCATTTTGTTACATCTTGTGATCAATTTTATTTGGCAATCGCCAATGGCAGTCAGCAGGGTTAAAGAACATCAGTTGTTCGACCTGTTAGTCAAATGCGTTTTGTTTAAATATACTTTTCACTTTTTTGGTCTTTTGGAAAATGTTGTTTGTGCTGTTTTTAGACCCTTCTACAACGAAATTTGTTTGACATGCACACGTACAAAAATTGCGGTTTTTATCCAACGCAATCATAGGTTTGAACGTAGTTTTCAATTTAGACTCGTTTATATTTTTTGTTTGGGCATGTATCATATTTTGCCTCCGGTTTATATGATCCGTTCATCCTATATTGACTCCTAATTTCAAGAGTCAATCTTAAATTGAGAGTAAATTATATGTCCTTCCAAATACCGTTTCGATCACTAACATCACTGAAGAGACATATATTGTCGAAATCTAGATCTGGTGTACTAAAGAAATATAGACACCGAATGTTTGTGGTACAACATCGTGGCCACAAGTTAACAAAAAACAATTTCTGTGCAGTATTAAATTTATATTAAGATCCATTTTGTTACATCTTGTGATCAATTTTATTTGGCAATCGCCAATGGCAGTCAGCAGGGTTAAAGAACATCAGTTGTTCGACCTGTTAGTCAAATGCGTTTTGTTAAAATATACTTTTTCACTTTTTTGGTCTTTTGGAAAATGTTGTTTGTGCTGTTTTTAGACCCTTCTACAACGAAATTTGTTTGACATGCACACGTATAAAAATTGCGGTTTTTATCCAACGCAATCATAGGTTTGAACGTAGTTTTCAATTTAGACTCGTTTGTATTTTTTGTTTGGGCATGTATCATATTTTCCCTCCGGTTTATATGATCCGTTCATCCTATATTGACTCTTAAATTCAAGAGTCAATCTTAAATTGAGAGTAAATTATACGGCCTTCCAAATACCGTTTCGATCCCTAACATCACTGAAGAGACATATATTGTCGAAATCTAGATCTGGTGTACTAAAGAAATATTGACACCGAATGTTTGTGGCACAACATTGTAGCCACAAGTTAACAATTTTTTTTCTGTGACGTATTAAATTTATATTAAGATCCATTTTGTTACATCTTGTGATCAATTTTATTTGGCAATCGCCAATGGCAGTCAGCAGGGTTAAAGAACATCAGTTGTTCGACCTGTTAGTCAAATGCGTTTTGTTAAAATATACTTTTTCACTTTTTTGGTCTTTCGGAAAATGTTGTTTGTGCTGTTTTTAGACCCTTCTACAACGAAATTTGTTTGACATGCACACGTACAAAAATTGCGGTTTTTATCCAACGCAATCATAGGTTTGAACGTAGTTTTCAATTTAGACTCGTTTATATTTTTTGTTTGGGCATGTATCATATTTTCCCTCCGGTTTATATGATCCGTTCATCCTATATTGACTCCTAATTTCAAGAGTCAATCTTAAATTGAGAGTAAATTATATGGCCTTCCAAATACCGTTTCGATCCCTAACATCACTGAAGAGACATATATTGTCGAAATCTAGATCTGGTGTACTAAAGAAATATTGACACCGAATTTTTGTGGCACAACATTGTGGCCACAAGTTAAAGGGAAACTTCGCAAAAAAATCAAAAATTGATATTATGTCCATTCTGTATAAAAATGCTCAAATTTATAGATATTAAAGTTTTATTCCGCTAAATAAGAGATCACCATCGATTTTAAATTTTGAGTATCAGTTCTCTACTCTCCGCCATCTTGTCACCTTCTCCGATGAAAAATCACGATATGTCAATAAACCACAAAGGAACAAAACTACAGTAAACGATGTAGTCGTAATTGCGTGTCGATATCTTGTCAATCGTACGGTTGTTTTATCTGACTGACTAACTTGATACGGAAAATGGTCTTATATTTTTAAATAACCATATAGTCTGTTATTTTTAAACTGATAATACTGTAATTGGTTAAAAAGTCAAAGTTCAAATCATAAAATGATAAATAAGTGTTCCGTGGAAATTGTTTTCGAAAATCTAATTCGTTCATAATTCTTTCAAGTAATAAACTTTATTTAAATAAATTCGGATCTTCCCTCATCTGATCACCAGCATGGCTAAAGGTATTACTCCCAAAGGTATTGGAAGGGGTGTAAGGTGACACGTCCAGGTATTCAATCGATTTCCTGTCCGGCGGGCTTGCAAGTTCATGCATCGTATTACTTCTGTAGGTATTGATCAGTGTACACGACCGTTACTTATAACTTTCCATTTTGAACTATCAGGTGCATGTATAATATACATTTTTGTCTTGCGTGTCCGAAAGTGATATAATATACTAGTCATTACTGAACTCATACGCTTGTTTATAAATAACATTTCTGGTGTAAAGAATATTATTTATAAAAAAAAAATAAAACAAAAAAAAAATAATTGAAGAAATACAAATCTATTTACATATTTTTCCAAGGGTTAATTTGGGAAAATGTAATATATACTCGTTGTCAATAGTTTAGGACAGATTGGAACATACCAGAATTATTGATCTAAAAAAATGTGCGCACTTGTCGACGATTCGTGTATACATACGCCTGGTAGAAAGTTACGGAACTATAGTCAGTAGCGCTATTTAAAATATGTATACATGTATACATTGAACATAAGAAAGAAACATACATTTTGTGTAAATTGTGGTAAAAGTTTTGTAAATAGACTAGTCCACGTATGCCAACAGTATGTAATCAACGAATTCGATAGACTATTGTATACCAAAAGAAGAAGAAGAAAAAAAAGAAACAATTTGATTTAAATACAGGTCAATTTATAACTTGCTTTGGTTCATCGAAGTTAAGAACATAGTAAACTCACAGATTTATATATCAATTAAATTGTTCTCGAATAAAGGACGAAATTCGTCATCATCACAATTGTTCCAACATTCATGTAAAATATATGCAACTGGACGTACACTAATAATCCCCAAGGAATTTGAATATTTTCTAGGAAAACTATTGAGTATCAATTTCGGGATTTATTTTCTTTCTTGATATTCAATGACAGCAATTTAAAGAATAAACTGCTTGTCGGATATTTGTCCGCTTTAGGGGTATTCTTGCAAGTTGAAAAGACTTATAATAACATTCAAAAATAGGGAAAGATAACATTAAATTCGTTGTCTTTTAATTTTAAACATCGTTGATCAAATAGTTATTTAAGTATATATATGTTACAGTGAATTTGTATAATCAGTGATTATGTAGAATCCCTGAAATTTTCAGGGATTATGTAGAATCACTGGCTAGTTTAGGGATTATATATAATCACTAAAATTTTCAGGGATTATGTATAATCACTAGAAAAAACGTCAGGGATTCTACATAATAACTGAAATGAAGAAATAGTTTTATTTATAAAGAAAATGAATAAAATTGAAATTATTTATTCTATAAAATCACATAAAAACAACATTATATAAAAGTAACATAATTGTAAAATGTTAAGCAGAATATATCAAAATGATAACCCAAATTTTTTAAAATGTGAGGCACACTACATGAAAATGTGAAACACAATATATCAAAGTAATATGCTTCACATCTGTTATTACCACAATATCCACATTTTAGAAAACCTTTTCCTGCACATATCGAATCAGAATTTATCGACACGCCTAAGTGAAATAAAGTGTTCAGTAAAACATCTGAAGGTACCCCCAACAAAAGATGGGAATTTGCAACCGTGAACCGGTTCGAGCAAGAAAGATACCATGTTTTGTAGTCAGGCGATATTCTTTTTCAGACTTTTTTTATAAACAATTGTCATTATGTTTTTCGGGTTTCCCTTTCCTTTTTTACCATGTGGAATTGCTATGAGAATATTACACCAAATGCAAGCTTCCTCTAAAATTTGTTTCTATGTGTCAATCCTAAGTTCTGCCTGTTTTTCCTACATTTAGATGCCTAATTTTTCACAGTTTGAATGTCTTGTTCATTTAAACAAAAACAAAAACCACACAAAACAGATGCTTCATAATCTTCTTCACCATTTGCTTTTAATACATGTATCACAAATAACATGCTTTGTGGATTTAAAAATAGAGCATAAATAAGGCCGTTAGTTTTATCGTTTGAATTGTTTACATTGTCATTTCGGGGCCTTTTATAGCTGACTATGCGGTATGGTCTTTGCTCAATGTTGAAGGCCGTACGGTGACCTACAGATGTTAATTTCTGTGTCATTTTGGTCTCTTGTTGACAATTGTCTCATTGGCAATAACACCACATCTTCTTTTATACCTGAATATTCATTTGACGCTGGCTTTTAATAAACAAACAATACATGTAAAGCTATTGCTATAAAGGGAATGTTGATATCATTAATTTTGAAGTCTTCAAATTTATCTCGAAACCCTGTTTGTGTCTGAGGAAATAAAATATGTTGTTGTTGTTGTTGTTGTTGTTGTTGTTGTTGTTGGTTTTATCTTTTAGATCATCCTCTGTGTTTAAAAGCAAAATTATTTCATCTGGCAAGAAATTATTGAAAGAAAAAATATAATTTGTCTATAATATTTTTTTTATCAAACAAAGGATCATTAAATTATTCATAATCCCTGAAATCATATTAGGGAATTTGTAGAATAATTATTAAAATGTTCAGTGATTATGTAAAATCACTGGTCATTTTCAGGGATTATATATAATTACTAATGATTTTAGTGATTCTACATATTCCCTGAAAAATCAGGGATTCTACATAATCCCTGATTATACAAATTCACTGTAACATATATACGTTGGGAGACGACGATTATGAATAAATTTGGTTGACGTTTATCACACTTGAAAAGAATATCTATTCGTAATTTTTCGATTCCATTACAAAAATATTTTTTTCTTTATTCGTACATATTATATTCCGCTTCGGTAGAGTTATCTTCAGATAGTTTCATATATTAATTAATACATGGCTTTCAAAAGTCTAAATGTAAGTGTTCTCGTACATTTTTTCGCCTAATAAAGACAAATAAAAATGATTTAGTAAAGCTATTTCTAATTTCTAAGTTCCCCTTTTTTATGAGACATAAATCAAGGACAAGACTTGTATATCATTTCATTCTGACATATGAATTAAGTTTCCCGTCTTTAACCGAAAATTGTGTATTTCTTAGTAAATTAACTTATTTGAATTCAAATAAATAATAGCACCAAATATAATTAAATAATTCCACGGCCACCAATTTTTATTTGTCACCAACTTGAATATGTATTTTTAATGTGTGTATTAAATGCTACCACTGATCCGAATAGACAGTCACACCTGGCAAGGTGTGCCCTAGAGGCGTGGTTAAATACCGAAGTGCAAATAACAATTTACCTTTCAACAAGCCATCTACGAGTATTGCCACAGAACCGTGAATACACACATCGTATAAACCTAGCCATAGCAGAGATAGTAAAAGGTCAATAATAGTACACCAACATATTGTCTTTACAGATTATTGTACTTTAATTTGTTCACCTTATCAGTCCGAAAATGCATTTATTAAAAATAAATTTATAACTTTTTGTATTGTCTACAAAAATAATTCGAATATATACGTTTAACATAGATAATTTATCTCACGAATGAGTACAATTGAACGTGTGCGTTTTATCTTCTTATTATCGGATGGTTATTAGATAAAGCATACGTCATCGGCGCGCTTACGATTACGTTAAAATATGATTAAAAACCAAGACTTTTAATGATTGTATTTTAAATCCCGGCATGCAAAAATCAGGAGAAAACGTCACGACCTACAGGAAGTAGTTGATATTTTTTCATTAATTATTGAATTTCTCCTTTATTACTGCACATATAGCGATAAAACTTTGTGAATATATATATTATGTCATAATGAACATATTTAAACCATAAGTAAAAAATCGTGAATTTTCCCTTTAACAATTATTTTTTTCTGTGACGTATTAAATTTATATAAAGATCCATATTGTTACATCTTGTGATCAATTTTATTTGGCAATCGACAATGGCAGTCAGCAGGGTTAAAGAACATGAGTTGTTCGACCTGTTAGTCAAATGCGTTTTGTTTAAATATACTTTTTCACTTTTTTGGTCTTTTGGAAAATGTTGTTTGTGCTGTTTTTAAACCCTTCTACAACGAAATTTGTTTGACATGCACACGTATAAAAATTGCGGTTTTTATCCAACGCAATCATAGGTTTGAACGTAGTTTTCAATTTAGACTCGTTTATATTTTTTGTTTGGGCATGTATCATATTTTCCCTCCGGTTTATATGATCCGTTCATCCTATATTGACTCTTAACTTCAAGAGTCAATCTTAAATTGAGAGTAAATTATATGGCCTTCCAAATACCGTTTCGATCCCTAACATCACTGAAGAGACATATATTGTCGAAATCTAGATCTGGTGTACTAAAGAAATATTGACACCGAATGTTTGTGGCACAACATTGTGGCCACAAGTTAACAATTTTGTTTTCTTTGACGTATTAAATTTATATTTAGATCCATTTTGTTACATCTTGTGATCAATTTTATTTGGCAATCGCCAATGGCAGTCAGCAGGGTTAAAGAACATCAGTTGTTCGACCTGTTAGTCAAATGCGTTTTGTTTAAATATACTTTTTCACTTTTTTGGTCTTTTGGAAAATATTGTTTGTGCTGTTTTTAGACCCTTCTACAACGAAATTTGTTTGACATGCACATGTATAAAAATTGCGGTTTTTATCCAACGCAATCATGGGTTTGAACGTAGTTTTCAATTTAGACTCGTTTATATTTTTTGTTTGGGCATGTATCATATTTTCCCTCCGGGTTATATGATCCGTTCATCCTATATTGACTCCTAATTTCAAGAGTCAATCTTAAATTGAGAGTAAATTATATGGCCTTCCAAATACCGTTTCGATCCCTAACATCACTGAAGAGACATATATTGTCGAAATCTAGATCTGGTGTACTAAAGAAATATTGACACCGAATGTTTGTGGTACAACATCTTGGCCACAAGTTAACAAAAAAACATTTCTGTGCAGTATTAAATTTATATTAAGATCCATTTTGTTACATCTTGTGATCAATTTTATTTGGCAATCGCCAATGGCAGTCAGCAGGGTTAAAGAACATCAGTTGTTCGACCTGTTAGTCAAATGCGTTTTGTTAAAATATACTTTTTCACTTTTTTGGTCTTTCGGAAAATGTTGTTTGTGCTGTTTTTATACCCTTCTACAACGAAATTTGTTTGACATGCACACGTACAAAAATTGCGGTTTTTGTCCAACGCAATCATAGGTTTGAACGTAGTTTTTAATTTAGACTCGTTTATATTTTTTGTTTGGGCATGTATCATATTTTCCCTCCGGTTTATATGATCCGTTCATCCTATATTGACTCCTAATTTCAAGAGTCAATCTTAAATTGAGAGTAAATTATATGGCCTTCCAAATACAGTTTCGATCCCTAACACCACTGAAGAGACATATATTGTGTAAATCTAGATCTGGTGTACTAAAGAAATATTGACACCGAATGTTTGTGGCACAACATTGTGGCCACAAGTTAACAATTATTTTTTTCTGTGACGTATTAAATTTATATAAAGATCTATATTGTTACATCTTGTGATCAATTTTATTTGGCAATCGACAATGGCAGTCAGCAGGGTTAAAGAACATCAGTTGTTCGACCTGTTAGTCAAATGCGTTTTGTTTAAATATACTTTTTCACTTTTTTGGTCTTTTGGAAAATGTTGTTTGTGCTGTTTTTAGACCCTTCTACAACGAAATTTGTTTGACATGCACATGTATAAAAATTGCGGTTTTTATCCAACGCAATCATAGGTTTGAACGTAGTTTTCAATTTAGTCTCGTTTATATTTTTTGTTTGGGCATGTATCATATTTTCCCTCCGGTTTATATGATCCGTTCATCCTATATTGACTCCTAATTTCAAGAGTCAATCTTAAATTGAGAGTAAATTATATGGCCTTCCAAATACCGTTTCGATCCCTAACATCACTGAAGAGACATATATTGTCGAAATCTAGATCTGGTGTACTAAAGAAATATTGACACCGAATGTTTGTGGTACAACATCGTGGCCACAAGTTAACAAAAAAAAAATTTATGTGCAGTATTAAATTTATATTAAGATCCATTTTGTTACATCTTGTGATCAATTTTATTTGGCAATCGCCAATGTCAGTCAGCAGGGTTAAAGAACATCAGTTGTTCGACCTGTTAGTCAAATGCGTTTTGTTTAAATATACTTTTTCACTTTTTTGGTCTTTTGGAAAATGTTGTTTGTGCTGTTTTTAGACCCTTCTACAACGAAATTTATTTGACATGCACAAGTACAAAAATTGCGGTTTTTATCCAACGCAATCATAGGTTTGAACGTAGTTTTCAATTTAGACTCGTTTATATTTTTTGTTTGGGCATGTATCATATTTTCCCTCCGGTTTATATGATCCGTTCATCCTATAGTGACTTTTAAATTCAAGAGTCAATCTTAAATTGAGAGTAAATTATATGGCCTTCCAAATACCGTTTCGATCCCTAACATCACTGAAGAGACATATATTGTCGAAATCTAGATCTGGTGTACTAAAGAAATGTTGACACCGAATGTTTGTGGCACAACATTGTGGCCACAAGTTAACAATTTTTTTTCTGTGACGTATTAAATTTATATTTAGATCCATTTTGTTACATCTTGTGATCAATTTTATTTGGCAATCGCCAATGGCAGTCAGCAGGGTTAAAGAACATCAGTTGTTCGACCTGTTAGTCAAATGCGTTTTGTTTAAATATACTTTTTCACTTTTTTGGTCTTTTGGAAAATGTTGTTTGTGCTGTTTTTAGACCCTTCTACAACGAAATTTGTTTGACATGCACACGTACAAAAATTGCGGTTTTTATCCAACGCAATCATAGGTTTGAACGTAGTTTTCAATTTAGACTCGTTTATATTTTTTGTTTGGGCATGTATCATATTTTCCCTCCGGTTTATATAATCCGTTCATCCTATAGTGACTTTTAAATTCAAGAGTCAATCTTAAATTGAGAGTAAATTATGTGGCCTTCCAAATACCGTTTCGATCCCTAACATCACTGAAGAGACATATATTGTCGAAATCTAGATCTGGTGTACTAAAGAAATATTGACACCGAATATTTGTGGCACAACATTGTGGCCACAAGTTAACAATTTTTTTTTCTGTGACATATTAAATTTATATAAAGATCCATATTGTTACATCTTGTGATCAATTTTATTTGACAATCGCCAATGGCAGTCAGCAGGGTTAAAGAACATCAGTTGTTCGACCTGTTAGTCAAATGCGTTTTGTTTAAATATACTTTTTCACTTTTTTGGTCTTTTGGAAAATGTTGTTTGTGCTGTTTTTAGACCCTTCTACAACGAAATTTGTTTGAAATGCACATGTATAAAAATTGCGGTTTTTATCCAACGCAATCAAAGGTTTGAACGTAGTTTTTAATTTAGTCTCGTTTATATTTTTTGTTTGGGCATGTATCATATTTTCCCTCCGGTTTATATGATCCGTTCATCCTATATTGACTCCTAATTTCAAGAGTCAATCTTAAATTGAGAGTAAATTATATGGCCTTCTAAATACCGTTTCGATCCCTAACATCACTGAAGAGACATATATTGTCGAAATCTAGATCTGGTGTACTAAAGAAATATTGACACCAAATGATTGTGGTACAACATCGTGGCCACAAGTTAACAAAAAAAAATTTCTGTGCAGTATTAAATTTATATTAAGATCCATTTTGTTACATCTTGTGATCAATTTTATTTGGCAATCGCCAATGGCAGTCAGCAGAGTTAAATAACATCAGTCGTTCGACCTGTTAGTCAAATGCGTTTTGTTTAAATATACTTTTTCACTTTTTTGGTCTTTTGGAAAATGTTGTTTGTGCTGTTTTTAGACCCTTCTACAACGAAATTTGTTCGACATGCACACGTATAAAAATTGCGGTTTTTATCCAACGCAATCATAGGTTTGAACGTAGTTTTCAATTTAGACTCGTTTATATTTTTTGTTTGGGCATGTATCATATTTTCCCTCCGGTTTATATGATCCGTTCATCCTATATTGACTCCTAATTTCAAGAGTCAATCTTAAATTGAGAGTAAATTATATGGACTTCCAAATACCGTTTCGATCCCTAACATCACTGAAGACACATATATTGTCGAAATCTAGATCTGGTGTACTAAAGAAATATTGACACCGAATGTTTGTGGCACAACATCGTGGCCACAAGTTAACAAAAAAAAATTTCTGTGCAGTATTAAATTTATATTAAAATCCATTTTGTTACATCTTGTGATCAATTTTATTTGGCAATCGACAATGGCAGTCAGCAGGGTTAAAGAACATCAGTTGTTCGACCTGTTAGTCAAATGCGTTTTGTTTAAATATACTTTTTCACTTTTTTGGTCTTTTGGAAAATGTTGTTTGTGCTGTTTTTAGACCCTTCTACAACGAAATTTGTTTGACATGCACACGTATAAAAATTGCGGTTTTTATCCAACGCAATCATAGGTTTGAACGTAGTTTTCAATTTAGACTCGTTTATATTTTTTGTTTGGGCATGTATCATATTTTCCCTCCGGTTTATATATCCGTTCATCCTATATTGACTCCTAATTTCAAGAGTCAATCTTAAATTGAGAGTAAATTATATGGCCTTCCAAATACTGTTTCGATCCCTAACATCACTGAAGAGACATATATTGTCGAAATCTAGATCTTGTGTACTAAAGAAATATTGACACCGAATGTTTGTGGCACAACATCGTGGCCACAAGTTAACAATTTTTTTTTCTGTGACGTATTAAATCTATATTAAGATCCATTTTGTTACATCTTGTGATCAATTTTATTTGGCAATCGCAAAAGGCAGTCAGCAGGGTTAAATAACATCAGTTGTTCGACCTGTTAGTCAAATGCGTTTTGTTTAAATATACTTTTTCACTTTTTTGGTCTTTTGGAAAATGTTGTTTGTGCTGTTTTTAGACCCTTCTACAACGAAATTTGTTTGACATGCACATGTATAAAAATTGCGGTTTTTATCCAACGCAATCATAGGTTTGAACGTAGTTTTCAATTTAGTCTCGTTTATATTTTTTGTTTGGGCATGTATCATATTTTCCCTCCGGTTTATATGATCCGTTCATCCTATATTGACTCCTAATTTCAAGAGTCAATCTTAAATTGAGAGTAAATTATATGGCCTTCCAAATACCGTTTCGATCCCTAACATCACTGAAGAGACATATATTGTCGAAATCTAGATCTGGTGTACTAAAGAAATATTGACACCGAATGTTTGTGGTACAACATCGTGGCCACAAGTTAACAAAAAAAAAATTTATGTGCAGTATTAAATTTATATTAAGATCCATTTTGTTACATCTTGTGATCAATTTTATTTGGCAATCGCCAATGTCAGTCAGCAGGGTTAAAGAACATCAGTTGTTCGACCTGTTAGTCAAATGCGTTTTGTTTAAATATACTTTTTCACTTTTTTGGTCTTTTGGAAAATGTTGTTTGTGCTGTTTTTAGACCCTTCTACAACGAAATTTATTTGACATGCACAAGTACAAAAATTGCGGTTTTTATCCAACGCAATCATAGGTTTGAACGTAGTTTTCAATTTAGACTCGTTTATATTTTTTGTTTGGGCATGTATCATATTTTCCCTCCGGTTTATATGATCCGTTCATCCTATAGTGACTTTTAAATTCAAGAGTCAATCTTAAATTGAGAGTAAATTATATGGCCTTCCAAATACCGTTTCGATCCCTAACATCACTGAAGAGACATATATTGTCGAAATCTAGATCTGGTGTACTAAAGAAATGTTGACACCGAATGTTTGTGGCACAACATTGTGGCCACAAGTTAACAATTTTTTTTCTGTGACGTATTAAATTTATATTTAGATCCATTTTGTTACATCTTGTGATCAATTTTATTTGGCAATCGCCAATGGCAGTCAGCAGGGTTAAAGAACATCAGTTGTTCGACCTGTTAGTCAAATGCGTTTTGTTTAAATATACTTTTTCACTTTTTTGGTCTTTTGGAAAATGTTGTTTGTGCTGTTTTTAGACCCTTCTACAACGAAATTTGTTTGACATGCACACGTACAAAAATTGCGGTTTTTATCCAACGCAATCATAGGTTTGAACGTAGTTTTCAATTTAGACTCGTTTATATTTTTTGTTTGGGCATGTATCATATTTTCCCTCCGGTTTATATAATCCGTTCATCCTATAGTGACTTTTAAATTCAAGAGTCAATCTTAAATTGAGAGTAAATTATGTGGCCTTCCAAATACCGTTTCGATCCCTAACATCACTGAAGAGACATATATTGTCGAAATCTAGATCTGGTGTACTAAAGAAATATTGACACCGAATATTTGTGGCACAACATTGTGGCCACAAGTTAACAATTTTTTTTTCTGTGACATATTAAATTTATATAAAGATCCATATTGTTACATCTTGTGATCAATTTTATTTGACAATCGCCAATGGCAGTCAGCAGGGTTAAAGAACATCAGTTGTTCGACCTGTTAGTCAAATGCGTTTTGTTTAAATATACTTTTTCACTTTTTTGGTCTTTTGGAAAATGTTGTTTGTGCTGTTTTTAGACCCTTCTACAACGAAATTTGTTTGAAATGCACATGTATAAAAATTGCGGTTTTTATCCAACGCAATCAAAGGTTTGAACGTAGTTTTTAATTTAGTCTCGTTTATATTTTTTGTTTGGGCATGTATCATATTTTCCCTCCGGTTTATATGATCCGTTCATCCTATATTGACTCCTAATTTCAAGAGTCAATCTTAAATTGAGAGTAAATTATATGGCCTTCTAAATACCGTTTCGATCCCTAACATCACTGAAGAGACATATATTGTCGAAATCTAGATCTGGTGTACTAAAGAAATATTGACACCAAATGATTGTGGTACAACATCGTGGCCACAAGTTAACAAAAAAAAATTTCTGTGCAGTATTAAATTTATATTAAGATCCATTTTGTTACATCTTGTGATCAATTTTATTTGGCAATCGCCAATGGCAGTCAGCAGAGTTAAATAACATCAGTCGTTCGACCTGTTAGTCAAATGCGTTTTGTTTAAATATACTTTTTCACTTTTTTGGTCTTTTGGAAAATGTTGTTTGTGCTGTTTTTAGACCCTTCTACAACGAAATTTGTTCGACATGCACACGTATAAAAATTGCGGTTTTTATCCAACGCAATCATAGGTTTGAACGTAGTTTTCAATTTAGACTCGTTTATATTTTTTGTTTGGGCATGTATCATATTTTCCCTCCGGTTTATATGATCCGTTCATCCTATATTGACTCCTAATTTCAAGAGTCAATCTTAAATTGAGAGTAAATTATATGGACTTCCAAATACCGTTTCGATCCCTAACATCACTGAAGACACATATATTGTCGAAATCTAGATCTGGTGTACTAAAGAAATATTGACACCGAATGTTTGTGGCACAACATCGTGGCCACAAGTTAACAAAAAAAAATTTCTGTGCAGTATTAAATTTATATTAAAATCCATTTTGTTACATCTTGTGATCAATTTTATTTGGCAATCGACAATGGCAGTCAGCAGGGTTAAAGAACATCAGTTGTTCGACCTGTTAGTCAAATGCGTTTTGTTTAAATATACTTTTTCACTTTTTTGGTCTTTTGGAAAATGTTGTTTGTGCTGTTTTTAGACCCTTCTACAACGAAATTTGTTTGACATGCACACGTATAAAAATTGCGGTTTTTATCCAACGCAATCATAGGTTTGAACGTAGTTTTCAATTTAGACTCGTTTATATTTTTTGTTTGGGCATGTATCATATTTTCCCTCCGGTTTATATATCCGTTCATCCTATATTGACTCCTAATTTCAAGAGTCAATCTTAAATTGAGAGTAAATTATATGGCCTTCCAAATACTGTTTCGATCCCTAACATCACTGAAGAGACATATATTGTCGAAATCTAGATCTTGTGTACTAAAGAAATATTGACACCGAATGTTTGTGGCACAACATCGTGGCCACAAGTTAACAATTTTTTTTTCTGTGACGTATTAAATCTATATTAAGATCCATTTTGTTACATCTTGTGATCAATTTTATTTGGCAATCGCAAAAGGCAGTCAGCAGGGTTAAATAACATCAGTTGTTCGACCTGTTAGTCAAATGCGTTTTGTTTAAATATACTTTTTCACTCTTTTGGTCTTTTGGAAAATGTTGTTTGTGGTGTTTTTAGACCCTTCTACAACGAAATTTGTTTGACATGCACACGTATAAAAATTGCGGTTTTTATCCAACGCAATCATAGGTTTGAACGTAGTTTTCAATTTAGACTCGTTTATATTTTTTGTTTGGGCATGTATCATATTTTCCCTCCGGTTTATATGATCCGTTCATCCTATATTGACTCCTAATTTCAAGAGTCAATCTTAAATTGAGAGTAAATTATATGGACTTCCAAATACCGTTTCGATCCCTAACATCACTGAAGACACATATATTGTCGAAATCTAGATCTGGTGTACTAAAGAAATATTGACACCGAATGTTTGTGGTACAACATCGTGGCCACAAGTTAACAAAAAAAAATTTCTGTGCAGTATTAAATTTATATTAAAATCCATTTTGTTACATCTTGTGATCAATTTTATTTGGCAATCGCCAATGGCAGTCAGCAGGGTTAAAGAACATCAGTTGTTCGACCTGTTAGTCAAATGCGTTTTGTTTAAATATACTTTTTCACTTTTTTGGTCTTTTGGAAAATGTTGTTTGTGCTGTTTTTAGACCCTTCTACAACGAAATTTGTTTGACATGCACACGTATAAAAATTGCGGTTTTTATCCAACGCAATCATAGGTTTGAACGTAGTTTTCAATTTAGACTCGTTTATATTTTTTGTTTGGGCATGTATCATATTTTCCCTCCGGTTTATATATCCGTTCATCCTATATTGACTCCTAATTTCAAGAGTCAATCTTAAATTGAGAGTAAATTATATGGCCTTCCAAATACTGTTTCGATCCCTAACATCACTGAAGAGACATATATTGTCGAAATCTAGATCTTGTGTACTAAAGAAATATTGACACCGAATGTTTGTGGCACAACATCGTGGCCACAAGTTAACAATTTTTTTTTTCTGTGACGTATTAAATCTATATTAAGATCCATTTTGTTACATCTTGTGATCAATTTTATTTGGCAATCGCCAAAGGCAGTCAGCAGGGTTAAATAACATCAGTTGTTCGACCTGTTAGTCAAATGCGTTTTGTTTAAATATACTTTTTCACTTTTTGGGTCTTTTGGAAAATGTTGTTTGTGCTGTTTTTAGACCCTTCTACAACGAAATTTGTTTGACATGCACATGGATAAAACAATTGCGGTTTTTATCCAACGCAATCATAGGTTTGAACGTAGTTTTCAATTAAGACTCGTTTATATATTTTGTTTGGGCATGTATCATATTTTCCCTCCGGTTTATTTGCTCCGTTCATCCTATATTGATTCTTATTTCAAGAGTCAATCTTAAATTGAGAGTAAATTATATGGCCTTCCAAATACTGTTTCGATCCCTAACATCACTGAAGAGACACATATTGTCGAAATCTAGATCTGGTGTACTAAAGAAATATTGACACCGAATGTTTGCGGCACAACATCGTGGCCACAAGTTAACAAAAACAAATTTCTGTGCAGTATTAAATTTATATTAAGATCCATTTTGTTACATCTTGTGATCAATTTTATTTGGCAATCGCCAAAGGCAGTCAGCAGGGTTAAATAACATCAGTTGTTCGACCTGTTAGTCAAATGCGTTTTGTTTAAATATACTTTTTCACTTTTTTGGTCTTTTGGAAAATGTTGTTTGTGCTGTTTTTAGACCCTTCTACAACGAAATTTGTTTGACATGCACACGTATAAAAATTGCGGTTTTTATCCAACGCAATCATAGGTTTGAACGTAGTTTTCTATTTAGACTCGTTTATATATTTTGTTTGGGCATGTATCATATTTTCCCTCCGGTTGATATGCTCCGTTCATCCTATATTGATTCTTATTTCAAGAGTCAATCTTAAATTGAGAGTAAATTATATGGCCTTCCAAATACCGTTTCGATCCCTAACATCACTGAAGAGACATATATTGTCGAAATCTAGATCTGGTGTACTAAAGAAATATTGACACCGAATGTTTGTGGCACAACATCGTGGCCACAAGTTAACAAAAAAAAATGTCTGTGCAGTATTAAATTTATATTAAGATCCATTTTGTTACATCTTGTGATAAATTTTATTTGGCAATCGCCAATGGCAGTCAGCAGGGTTATAGAACATCAGTTGTTCGACCTGTTAGTCAAATGCGTTTTGTTTAAATATACTTTTTCACTTTTTTGGTCTTTTGGAAAATGTTGTTTGTGCTGTTTTAGACCCTTCTACAACGAAATTTGTTTGACATGCACACGTATAAAAATTGCGGGTTTTATCCAACGCAATCATAGGTTTGAACGTAGTTTTCTATTTAGACTCGTTTATATATTTTGTTTGGGCATGTATCATATTTTCCCTCCGGTTGATATGCTCCGTTCATCCTATATTGATTCTTATTTCAAGAGTCAATCTTAAATTGAGAGTAAATTATATGGCCTTCCAAATACCGTTTCGATCCCTAACATCACTGAAGAGACATATATTGTCGAAATCTAGATCTTGTGTACTAAAGAAATATTGACACCGAATGTTTGTGGCACAACATCGTGGCCACAAGTTAACAATTTTTTTTTCTGTGACGTATTAAATTTATATTAAGATCCATTTTGTTACATCTTGTGATCAATTTTATTTGGCAATCGCCAAAGGCAGTCAGCAGGGTTAAATAACATCAGTTGTTCGACCTGTTAGTCAAATGCGTTTTGTTTAAATATACTTTTTCACTTTTTTGGTCTTTTGGAAAATGTTGTTTGTGCTGTTTTTAGACCCTTCTACAACGAAATTTGTTTGACATGCACACGTATAAAAATTGCGGTTTTTATCCAACGCAATCATAGGTTTGAACGTAGTTTTCTATTTAGACTCGTTTATATATTTTGTTTGGGCATGTATCATATTTTCCCTCCGGTTGATATGCTCCGTTCATCCTATATTGATTCTTATTTCAAGAGTCAATCTTAAATTGAGAGTAAATTATATGGCCTTCCAAATACCGTTTCGATCCCTAACATCACTGAAGAGACATATATTGTCGAAATCTAGATCTGGTGTACTAAAGAAATATTGACACCGAATGTTTGTGGCACAACATCGTGGCCACAAGTTAACAAAAAAAATGTCTGTGCAGTATTAAATTTATATTAAGATCCATTTTGTTACATCTTGTGATAAATTTTATTTGGCAATCGCCAATGGCAGTCAGCAGGGTTATAGAACATCAGTTGTTCGACCTGTTAGTCAAATGCGTTTTGTTTAAATATACTTTTTCACTTTTTTGGTCTTTTGGAAAATGTTGTTTGTGCTGTTTTAGACCCTTCTACAACGAAATTTGTTTGACATGCACACGTATAAAAATTGCGGTTTTTATCCAACGCAATCATAGGTTTGAACGTAGTTTTCAATTTAGACTCGTTTATATTTTTTGTTTGGGCATGTATCATATTTTCCCTCCGGTTTATATGATCCGTTCATCCTATATTGACTCCTAATTTCAAGAGTCAATCTTAAATTGAGAGTAAATTATATGGACTTCCAAATACCGTTTCGATCCCTAACATCACTGAAGACACATATATTGTCGAAATCTAGATCTGGTGTACTAAAGAAATATTGACACCGAATGTTTGTGGCACAACATCGTGGCCACAAGTTAACAAAAAAAAATTTCTGTGCAGTATTAAATTTATATTAAAATCCATTTTGTTACATCTTGTGATCAATTTTATTTGGCAATCGCCAATGGCAGTCAGCAGGGTTAAAGAACATCAGTTGTTCGACCTGTTAGTCAAATGCGTTTTGTTTAAATATACTTTTTCACTTTTTTGGTCTTTTGGAAAATGTTGTTTGTGCTGTTTTTAGACCCTTCTACAACGAAATTTGTTTGACATGCACACGTATAAAAATTGCGGTTTTTATCCAACGCAATCATAGGTTTGAACGTAGTTTTCAATTTAGACTCGTTTATATTTTTTGTTTGGGCATGTATCATATTTTCCCTCCGGTTTATATATCCGTTCATCCTATATTGACTCCTAATTTCAAGAGTCAATCTTAAATTGAGAGTAAATTATATGGCCTTCCAAATACTGTTTCGATCCCTAACATCACTGAAGAGACATATATTGTCGAAATCTAGATCTTGTGTACTAAAGAAATATTGACACCGAATGTTTGTGGCACAACATCGTGGCCACAAGTTAACAATTTTTTTTTTCTGTGACGTATTAAATCTATATTAAGATCCATTTTGTTACATCTTGTGATCAATTTTATTTGGCAATCGCCAAAGGCAGTCAGCAGGGTTAAATAACATCAGTTGTTCGACCTGTTAGTCAAATGCGTTTTGTTTAAATATACTTTTTCACTTTTTGGGTCTTTTGGAAAATGTTGTTTGTGCTGTTTTTAGACCCTTCTACAACGAAATTTGTTTGACATGCACATGGATAAAACAATTGCGGTTTTTATCCAACGCAATCATAGGTTTGAACGTAGTTTTCAATTAAGACTCGTTTATATATTTTGTTTGGGCATGTATCATATTTTCCCTCCGGTTTATTTGCTCCGTTCATCCTATATTGATTCTTATTTCAAGAGTCAATCTTAAATTGAGAGTAAATTATATGGCCTTCCAAATACTGTTTCGATCCCTAACATCACTGAAGAGACACATATTGTCGAAATCTAGATCTGGTGTACTAAAGAAATATTGACACCGAATGTTTGCGGCACAACATCGTGGCCACAAGTTAACAAAAACAAATTTCTGTGCAGTATTAAATTTATATTAAGATCCATTTTGTTACATCTTGTGATCAATTTTATTTGGCAATCGCCAAAGGCAGTCAGCAGGGTTAAATAACATCAGTTGTTCGACCTGTTAGTCAAATGCGTTTTGTTTAAATATACTTTTTCACTTTTTTGGTCTTTTGGAAAATGTTGTTTGTGCTGTTTTTAGACCCTTCTACAACGAAATTTGTTTGACATGCACACGTATAAAAATTGCGGTTTTTATCCAACGCAATCATAGGTTTGAACGTAGTTTTCTATTTAGACTCGTTTATATATTTTGTTTGGGCATGTATCATATTTTCCCTCCGGTTGATATGCTCCGTTCATCCTATATTGATTCTTATTTCAAGAGTCAATCTTAAATTGAGAGTAAATTATATGGCCTTCCAAATACCGTTTCGATCCCTAACATCACTGAAGAGACATATATTGTCGAAATCTAGATCTGGTGTACTAAAGAAATATTGACACCGAATGTTTGTGGCACAACATCGTGGCCACAAGTTAACAAAAAAAATGTCTGTGCAGTATTAAATTTATATTAAGATCCATTTTGTTACATCTTGTGATAAATTTTATTTGGCAATCGCCAATGGCAGTCAGCAGGGTTATAGAACATCAGTTGTTCGACCTGTTAGTCAAATGCGTTTTGTTTAAATATACTTTTTCACTTTTTTGGTCTTTTGGAAAATGTTGTTTGTGCTGTTTTAGACCCTTCTACAACGAAATTTGTTTGACATGCACACGTATAAAAATTGCGGGTTTTATCCAACGCAATCATAGGTTTGAACGTAGTTTTCTATTTAGACTCGTTTATATATTTTGTTTGGGCATGTATCATATTTTCCCTCCGGTTGATATGCTCCGTTCATCCTATATTGATTCTTATTTCAAGAGTCAATCTTAAATTGAGAGTAAATTATATGGCCTTCCAAATACCGTTTCGATCCCTAACATCACTGAAGAGACATATATTGTCGAAATCTAGATCTTGTGTACTAAAGAAATATTGACACCGAATGTTTGTGGCACAACATCGTGGCCACAAGTTAACAATTTTTTTTTCTGTGACGTATTAAATTTATATTAAGATCCATTTTGTTACATCTTGTGATCAATTTTATTTGGCAATCGCCAAAGGCAGTCAGCAGGGTTAAATAACATCAGTTGTTCGACCTGTTAGTCAAATGCGTTTTGTTTAAATATACTTTTTCACTTTTTTGGTCTTTTGGAAAATGTTGTTTGTGCTGTTTTTAGACCCTTCTACAACGAAATTTGTTTGACATGCACACGTATAAAAATTGCGGTTTTTATCCAACGCAATCATAGGTTTGAACGTAGTTTTCTATTTAGACTCGTTTATATATTTTGTTTGGGCATGTATCATATTTTCCCTCCGGTTGATATGCTCCGTTCATCCTATATTGATTCTTATTTCAAGAGTCAATCTTAAATTGAGAGTAAATTATATGGCCTTCCAAATACCGTTTCGATCCCTAACATCACTGAAGAGACATATATTGTCGAAATCTAGATCTGGTGTACTAAAGAAATATTGACACCGAATGTTTGTGGCACAACATCGTGGCCACAAGTTAACAAAAAAAATGTCTGTGCAGTATTAAATTTATATTAAGATCCATTTTGTTACATCTTGTGATAAATTTTATTTGGCAATCGCCAATGGCAGTCAGCAGGGTTATAGAACATCAGTTGTTCGACCTGTTAGTCAAATGCGTTTTGTTTAAATATACTTTTTCACTTTTTTGGTCTTTTGGAAAATGTTGTTTGTGCTGTTTTAGACCCTTCTACAACGAAATTTGTTTGACATGCACACGTATAAAAATTGCGGGTTTTATCCAACGCAATCATAGGTTTGAACGTAGTTTTCTATTTAGACTCGTTTATATATTTTGTTTGGGCATGTATCATATTTTCCCTCCGGTTGATATGCTCCGTTCATCCTATATTGATTCTTATTTCAAGAGTCAATCTTAAATTGAGAGTAAATTATATGGCCTTCCAAATACCGTTTCGATCCCTAACATCACTGAAGAGACATATATTGTCGAAATCTAGATCTGGTGTAATAAAGAAATATTGACACCGAATGTTTGTGGCACAACATCGTAGCCACAAGTTAACAAAAAAAAATTTCTGTGCAGTATTAAATTTATATTAAGATCCATTTTGTTACATCTTGTGATCAATTTTATTTGGCAATCGCCAATGGCAGTCAGCAGGGTTAAAGAACATCAGTTGTTCGACCTGTTAGTCAAATGCGTTTTGTTTAAATATACTTTTTCACTTTTTTGGTCTTTTGGAAAATGTTGTTTGTGCTGTTTTTTGACCCTTCTACAACGAAATTTGTTTGACATGCACACGTATAAAAATTGCGGTTTTTATCCAACGCAATCATAGGTTTGAACGTAGTTTTCAATTTAGACTCGTTTATATTTTTTGTTTGGGCATGTATCATATTTTCCCTCCGGTTTAAATATCCGTTCATCCTATATTGACTCCTAATTTCAAGAGTCAATCTTAAATTGAGAGTACATTATATGGCCTTCCAAATACCGTTTCGATCCCTAACATCACTGAAGAGACATATATTGTCGAAATCTAGATCTGGTGTACTAAAGAAATATTGACACCGAATGTTTGTGGCACAACATCGTGGCCACAAGTTAACAAAAAAAAAATTCTGTGCAGTATTAAATTTATATTAAGATCCATTTTGTTACATCTTGTGATCAATTTTATTTGGCAATCGCCAATGGCAGTCAGCAGGGTTAAAGAACATCAGTTGTTCGACCTGTTAGTCAAATGCGTTTTGTTTAAATATACTTTTTCACTTTTTTGGTCTTTTGGAAAATGTTGTTTGTGCTGTTTTTAGACCCTTCTACAACGAAATTTGTTTGACATGCACACGTATAAAAATTGCGGTTTTTATCCAACGCAATCATAGGTTTGAACGTAGTTTTCAATTTAGACTCCTTTATATTTTTTGTTTGGGCATGTATCATATTTTCCCTCCGGTTTATATGATCCGTTCATCCTATATTGACTCCTAATTTCAAGAGTCAATCTTAAATTGAGAGTAAATTATATGGCCTTCCAAATACTGTTTCGATCCCTAACATCACTGAAGAGACATATATTGTCGAAATCTAGATCTTGTGTACTAAAGAAATATTGACACCGAATGTTTGTGGCACAACATCGTGGCCACAAGTTAACAAAAAAAAATTTCTGTGCAGTATTAAATTGATATTAAGATCCATTTTGTTACATCTTGTGATCAATTTTATTTGGCAATCGCCAATGGCAGTCAGCAGGGTTAAAGAACATCAGTTGTTCGACCTGTTAGTCAAATGCGTTTTGTTTAAATATACTTTTTCACTTTTTTGGTCTTTTTGAAAATGTTGTTTGTGCTGTTTTTAGACCCTTCTACAACGAAATTTGTTTGACATGCACACGTATAAAAATTGCGGTTTTTATCCAACGCAATCATAGGTTTGAACGTAGTTTTCAATTTAGACTCCTTTATATTTTTTGTTTGGGCATGTATCATATTTTCCCTCCGGTTTATATGATCCGTTCATCCTATATTGACTCCTAATTTCAAGAGTCAATCTTAAATTGAGAGTAAATTATATGGCCTTCCAAATACTGTTTCGATCCCTAACATCACTGAAGAGACATATATTGTCGAAATCTAGATCTTGTGTACTAAAGAAATATTGACACCGAATGTTTGTGGCACAACATCGTGGCCACAAGTTAACAATTTTTTTTTTTCTGTGACGTATTAAATTTATATTAAGATCCATTTTGTTACATCTTGTGATCAATTTTATTTGGCAATCGCCAATGGCAGTCAGCAGGGTTAAATAACATCAGTTGTTCGACCTGTTAGTCAAATGCGTTTTGTTTAAATATACTTTTTCACTTTTTTGGTCTTTTGGAAAATGTTGTTTGTGCTGTTTTTAGACCCTTCTACAACGAAATTTGTTTGACATGCACACGTATAAAAATTGCGGTTTTTATCCAACGCAATCATAGGTTTGAACGTAGTTTTCTATTTAGACTCGTTTATATATTTTGTTTGGGCATGTATCATATTTTCCCTCCGGTTGATATGCTCCGTTCATCCTATATTGATTCTTATTTCAAGAGTCAATCTTAAATTGAGAGTAAATTATATGGCCTTCCAAATACCGTTTCGATCCCTAACATCACTGAAGAGACATATATTGTCGAAATCTAGATCTGGTGTACTAAAGAAATATTGACACCGAATGTTTGTGGCACAGCATCGTGGCCACAAGTTAACAAATTTTTTTTTCTGTGACGTATTAAATTTATATTAAGATCCATTTTGTTACATCTTGTGATCAATTTTATTTGGTAATCGCCAATGGCAGTCAGCAGGGTTAAAGAACATCAGTTGTTCGACCTGTTAGTCAAATGCGTTTTGTTTAAATATACTTTTTCACTTTTTTGGTCTTTTGGAAAATGTTGTTTGTGCTGTTTTTAGACCCTTCTACAACGAAATTTGTTTGACATGCACACGTATAAAAATTGCGGTTTTTATCCAACGCAATCATAGGTTTGAACGTAGTTTTCAATGTAGACTCGTTTATATTTTTTGTTTGGGCATGTATCATATTTTCCCTCCGGTTTAAATATCCGTTCATCCTATATTGACTCCTAATTTCAAGAGTCAATCTTAAATTGAGAGTACATTATATGGCCTTCCAAATACCGTTTCGATCCCTAACATCACTGAAGAGACATATATTGTCGAAATCTAGATCTTGTGTACTAAAGAAATATTGACACCGAATGTTTGTGGTACAACATCGTGGCCACAAGTTAACAATTTTTTTTTTCTGTGACGTATTAAATTTATATTAAGATCCATTTTGTTACATCTTGTGATCAATTTTATTTGGCAATCGCCAATGGCAGTCAGCAGGGTTAAAGCACATCAGTTGTTCGACCTGTAAGTCAAATGCGTTTTGTTTAAATATACTTTTTCACTTTTTTGGTCTTTTGGAAAATGTTGTTTGTGCTGTTTTTAGACCCTTCTACAACGAAATTTGTTTGACATGCACACGTATAAAAATTGCGGTTTTTATCCAACGCAATCATAGGTTTGAACGTAGTTTTCAATTTAGACTCCTTTATATTTTTTGTTTGGGCATGTATCATATTTTCCCTCCGGTTTATATATCCGTTCATCCTATATTGACTCCTAATTTCAAGAGTCAATCTTAAATTGAGAGTAAATTATATGGCCTTCCAAATACTGTTTCGATCCCTAACATCAATGAAGAGACATATATTGTCGAAATCTAGATCTGGTGTACTAAAGAAATATTGACACCGAATGTTTGTGGCACAACATCGTGGCCACAAGTTAACAATTTTTTTTTTCTGTGACGTATTAAATTTATATTAAGATCCATTTTGTTACATCTTGTGATCAATTTTATTTGGCAATCGCCAATGGCAGTCAGCAGGGTTAAATAACATCAGTTGTTCGACCTGTTAGTCAAATGCGTTTTGTTTAAATATACTTTTTCACTTTTTTGGTCTTTTGGAAAATGTTGTTTGTGCTGTTTTTAGACCCTTCTACAACGAAATTTGTTTGACATGCACACGTATAAAAATTGCGGTTTTTATCCAACGCAATCATAGGTTTGAACGTAGTTTTCTATTTAGACTCGTTTATATATTTTGTTTGGGCATGTATCATATTTTCCCTCCGGTTGATATGCTCCGTTCATCCTATATTGATTCTTATTTCAAGAGTCAATCTTAAATTGAGAGTAAATTATATGGCCTTCCAAATACCGTTTCGATCCCTAACATCACTGAAGAGACATATATTGTCGAAATCTAGATCTGGTGTACTAATGAAATATTGATACCGAATGTTTGTGGCACAACATCGTGGCCACAAGTTAACAAAAAAAAATTTCTGTGCAGTATTAAATTTATATTAAGATCCATTTTGTTACATCTTGTGATCAATTTTATTTGGCAATCGCAAATGGCAGTCAGCAGGGTTAAAGAACATCAGTTGTTCGACCTGTTAGTCAAATGCGTTTTGTTTAAATATACTTTTTCACTTTTTTGGTCTTTTGGAAAATGTTGTTTGTGGTGTTTTTAGACCCTTCTACAACGAAATTTGTTTGACATGCACACGTATAAAAATTGCGGTTTTTATCCAACGCAATCATAGGTTTGAACGTAGTTTTCAATTTAGACTCGTTTATATTTTTTGTTTGGGCATGTATCATATTTTCCCTCCGGTTTATATGATCCGTTCATCCTATATTGACTCCTAATTGAAGCAAAACGTTTCAAACATTGTTTAATAACAAATTCAAAAGATATTACAGAGAACATTCAAGCAAACCTATGGAATCATGAAAATGAGTTTCCTGAAATAAATGGTATACGTCCTGAAATTTAACTGTATGTTTTTGTAAGCTACATGTACCATAATTTACTTTCAGTTTAAAGAGTAAACACACAACAGCGAAACATAGTTGACAGGTATACATTCCAAGAGTAAACAACAAGGACAATACAGGCTCATAGAGAAATTATGTCCTTATAAGGACTAGCATATCCTGCTTTAATTCAGTCTTTTTGCCAGTTACGACTTTAAAATTATATGACATCAAGCCAATTCGGATGTAATAAAAGAGAAGTCACAAGTCAAAAACAGACTTGAAAGAAAAGGAAATGTCTTCATTATTAATTAACTTATTTTGAATACATCCATCACTGAATATAGTACGGTGACCCGAGTAAGGAAAAGTCGCTTATTTCAGGAGTTTAATTGTCATTCGTACTATACGGCTATAAATCACAGCATTGGTAGTTCAAATGTTAAACTTAACATTTTCACTTGTCGTCAAACAATCGTACGGTGCAATTTTCGTAAAATGGGCTTTGAAGTACGTAAGTTTACTTGAACGAAAAAATTACTTAGAAGAGGTTTGAGGTCAACATTGTTAAATAACATCCGTGATATGATTTCTGTTATTATATACATTGTTGTTACACCTTATTCATGTTATTTTAACGATTTCAAAAAAAGTTTAGCAAAATTAATTCGTTATTAAAGAGTTTTTGTAAAAGTTAAACACTACAAATACTTTGCATTTAATAGAGAACGTTCCAATCTAATTTCCTAGTTTTTTAACGCAAAATGTAAAATAATTAACATTTATATGATATCTCATACATTTGTACCTTTATTAATCAATAATATCAATAAAATTGTGATTGGAAATTCAAATTCATTTGTCTCAGAAGCACTATTTCAGCAATTCAAGCCAGACAAAATTCATAACGCTCATATGACATAGCTATTCAAGCTCATATACATTGTACATCCTCTTGTAGATACATATACGCAATTGGTATGCGTTGTATCACTTACATTTACATACTCGTATATGTTCCTTGAAGCAGTAGACATTCAGCTTTCAATTGTTAGAGCAGAACGAGAGGGAAATTGGTCTCTTCCTTGATATCGTTATCTCAATTGTAACATTAAATTTTTATAACTACCCTTACCGCATGAAGATGGATGTCAGTTTACATACTCAATATGCTTCAATTTTCTGCGAACATTCGACCACCTTTTATAGATGCCTACTTTGCTTTTTATACATATTCCTGGATATTTTAACAATACTATGACATGGCAACAGAAAAAAACGTTATAAAAGCCTCAAGGGGATTCGGTGGCACTGTAGGCATAACAAACCAAAAGTCTGCACTTGTTAGATGAACCCTTACTAGACCTTTCATAGAATCCATTAGTCGTGTAATGCTGAAAAGGGGAGGGATTGCAGCAAATTATGCAAATTCACAAATAGTAACAAAGCCAATATCAATGGAAAGAGATGAAGAACATGTTATTGCCATTGTGAACCATCTAAATAAGCCATGACTGATCCCTTTGGTGTGGAATCCCACACTCAACTTATGATTAGACGTGCACTAATTTCGGCAAAATGTAGAGATAATGTTATCATAGAACATGTGTGGTCGCATCCATTCCATTATCCCTTAAGCACTTTCCCAACCTTCCTTTACAATGCTTTATACCATCATGTTCAAGCACAACTTACATCAGAGATGGTATGGCATTGGTTCAATTTATTAATGCTAAGAAAGATAAAACATACGGCGACCTTGCAGCTGGCTATTAAAAAGATCTCCCAATGAATTTCTATGGCGCACATAGTAGCACATGTTTTGACCGCTACGACACGAACAACCCTTAATAGTCTGCCGGAAGGGAACGCCACACAGAGACTATAGCTTCCATCAAATTGAATCAGACTATAGAGCGGAGAAGTATTCCTAACTGGAAAACAAACTTTGACAAATCCTATAAGATTCCACCTGATGTGAGCTCTACGTACACAGAACGTTTGTTAATTCCGAAATTGTCAAAATTATTTATACCAACACTATTCATGGCTGTCGTAACTTGTTCGGCATTCAAGAGAAGGCCTATATCCAATGCTTTAAACTTTTTTTGGTTGCATTTCAAAACGTCCTGATCTTTATTCATCGATATTTTTAATTTCGTATGCATATAAAGAACACGAAAACCTCTCGAGAGTTTTGCCAACTCTTCGTCAACCTCTTCAAAGGTTTCACCACGATGGAATAGACCTTCCGAAAACACATAAGGTGTCAAAAAGCCAAATACTTTGCTTTTTTTCCTTTACCACACAAAACACTTACTGAATCACAACCTTTACTGCCGTGAAATCCTGGAATTGTTCTACAAACATTCTCATCAATCTAACAATGTTAGAATTGATATGCAACTGTGAAAATAGTAAGCCAATACTTCCACATCAATGTCAGAGGGTTTTATAACAATAGAGTCGTAACTTTTGTCAGCTGCATATTATTGCATTAAAAACATTTTGTAATCGGCTTCTTCCTGTTTGATTATAAGATAAAACCATTCTACGCTATTTCATTTCCAACATTTATTTTGTGGCACATACTTCCATGTGATACAAATAAATCAATACATTCAAGTGTAAATCTATAGGATTATTTACTATTTTACGAACCAAAGAATTCACAACTAACAAACATTTCTTCAATTCCCAAGAACACGATTGTGATGGTCTAGAACTTATCGTAATGATTTGCCCTCCCAAGGACCTGCTGTTTTAATTTTTTTATGGATATTGTGGGATACTAATCAGTGACAAAATCAATGCGGGACCTCTTATCGAAACTAAAAGGATGGTTTTTAAAATAAAAATTGCCAAATAAAAAAGTGCTTTGTGTCCTAGTTATGGGTTGAATAACTGCCATGTCATCAAATATCCACATGCTTTCTAAGGAATGACCATTTTCTAAAAGACCATCCAGGACAGATTTTAATTTTCATTACATGTGTACCATCAAAGTTTGCAAGATACATTGGAAGAGGGCCTAATTCAAACTGGAGAGCTTTTTGCGCAACCAACTATCTTGTCTGGGCTATGACAAGCAGGCGACATTTTTTTCATTTGCTCTCAATGTTTTGTTGTTCTTATCAGCCATTAACTGCTTGTCTTTTATTTCCTTTTTTAAAAATGTAAGCAATGATATTGTTTTAATTGTTTTGAAGATATCGGTTGACTTTTGTATAAGCCGTTCATTAATGAAAATTTTTGAAGCAAACTTTCCCTTTTCATACGCGTTTAGAAGGTTGCACGAAGAAGCAACAAAACCCGAGAACAAGACATATAACTGCTCAGATGTTTCAAATGGATTTGGCCAGCTTTGCAGTGTCTGAAACAATTTCATAACATCAGTTTTGTCTCGCTTTATTCGAGTTTTTTAAAGTTCTTTTTGTGCGGATGTTTCAGTGTTACCCATTCCTACTAAATCTCGAATTTTAAGGATATTGAAGCTTCTTTAACTGCTGGTGGACGTTTCGTCCACGAGGGTATCACCAGCCCAGTAGTCAACAATCTGTGTTGACATGAATATCAATAATGTAGTCATTTATATAAATTTCCTGTTTATAAAACTTAGATTTGTTCGAATAACTAAGGATTTTCTTATCCCAGACATAGACTACCTTAGCCGTATTTGGCACAACTTTTCGGAATTGTGGATTCTCAATGTTCTTCAAATTTATACTTGTTTGGCTTTACAAATATTTTGATATGAGCGTCACTGATGAGTCTTATGTAAACGAAACGCGCGTCTGGCATACT